>NC_046164.1:69391519-69766519 GCF_011064425.1 Rattus rattus
GCTGAGGCTGACAGGGACCTCACAGCCCTGCCACTGCCAGCACAGTCTGCTGGTGGGACCAATTGACCCTCCAACTCACAGCCTATGAAGTTTGTCATTGACCGCATCACCCTGGGGCACATAAGGTCAATAGGGCACTAGGTCTGAAGCTCCAGATGCCACCAAGGCATCCCTGGGGATGACTGTGGTAGAGGACATAGCCAGATGGCATGCCCTCAGAGCATGCCCATGTCACCCTCTTCCAGAAGTAGGCATTTTACCATGGTCCATGCTGAGTGTGGGGCTGTCCACCTCACTCCCCCACAAACCCCTGACTGGGCCTAGGAAGAGAACCATAGAGCCACTTGAGACAGCCCAGCCTAGCCCTTGACTCTTAGGTGGGAGTGTGGATCCTGGGAACCAGCTTGGTCCCCCACTGACCCTCATTGGAGGCAGAAGGCTCCATTTCCTTGATCTTCAATTCTATCTGTTCAGGCCCCATGTGTCTGGCCTTCAGGATAAAGCATGCAGGGCAGGGAAGAGGGCAGTTGGCACATTCCTAACTCTCCCCTCCCCCAGAGAGGAGCCCCTGCTGACACGAGCAGTGTACAGCTCTGAGGCAGAGGCCTCAGTTATGGCAAGCAGTGCTCAGTCCAGACTGGGTTCCAGATTAAACCTGTCTGACCCCTCACTTCATTTCAGTTCCTGGCTCCTCAGAAGCAGGCCTGAGTTGGCCTTTGACCATCATCACTGGGAGTGTGAGAGGGCAGGATGAGTCTGGAAGGCAAAGGGCAGAAGAGGGATGGGGCAAGTGAGACTGGCAAAGGATTCAGACACTGTGGCGGAACACATGGTGCAATGCTGACCTTCAAAGGTGTGCCAGTGGTGGGGTGTCTGCTGAGGCCTTGCTATGGGATGTGCTGGGCACCACATACATGAGCACAAACTGCTGGATCAGGACTCTTCTCTCCTTTTGAGTTATTGGTTCAACTCTACAATTGACCCAGAATGAAGAAGAGTCTGGGACACAGTCACATCACTGGGGAAGGTGCAAGGCGGGAGGTTTGCATGCAGCCTTGGATATAGCAGAGATGGTGAAGAGGGCTGGAGAGGGGACAGCCAGCCGTACAGAATGGCTGTGAGCATGACAGAGCATAGACCAGATCCCGCATCCCACAAGACACAGTGAGCTGAAGGATGGAGCTTCTGTAGTTTCATAGAGAAGGTGAGGTGTGTGTGTGTGTGTGTGTGTGTGTGTGTGTGTGCACGCGCGCGTGCATGCATGCATGAATGTGTGGGCATGTTCAAAATGAAGAAAGGAGGTCCATGGTGTGGTTCAAGAAACTCTCTGGGCTTCTGTTTCCTCCCTGAAGGTATCTGCAGTCCCAAATTCTTGAAGCACTGTCAACCATTTGTAGGTCTGGGGACAACTGCAGTGCCCATCAGCAGGCAAGTAAAACAAATGTGGTGTGAACACACAGCAGGGTACTACTCAGCCACAAAGGAGGAAATCCTGTCACGGGCAGTGAATGGCACAGGGGAACCTAGACAACTGAAGAGAAAGCTGGGCACAGGAGGGCATGGTGTGATGACACTCATGGGGCTCTAAGATGTCACTGCACAGAGAACAGAAGCTGGTGACAAAACCTGGGGGTCGGAAGGCAGGGGACAAAGCAATGCTGGTGTAAGGACCCACAGACTGACAGGAAGTACAGGATCCTGAGAGCTTCACCAGTAGGGAACTGCAGTCAACAGCAATATAGATTTCAAGTGACCTACTGTGGTTTCAAATATCTCATCAGAAAGCAACAGGAAGTGGGGCAATGACTGTGTGGACACTGTTCACACTGAAGGAAGCATCTCCCGTACCCTACAGTGATATGTTAATTGAAAATAGCTATGGTGGCTCACACCCATAACCTCAACATTGGAGAGGCTGAGGCACAGCATTGCCAAGTTTGAGGCCATCCTGGGACTCAAATCGACTTTTTTTTTTTTAACTAATATCCTCCCTGCTCCATTGCTGGCTCTGACAGATCTGGGAATGGGGATTAGTGTTCAGTTGTGTACACACCGAACAGCTCAGCAGTAGCCACTTCCCTGTGGTCACACAGGTGGCCCTTGTTAAACTCAGGACATCACAACACAAGGAGGGAGGGTGGCAGGGGTGGGCTGGGCAAAGGACAACGGGAGACAGGGCTGAAAGTCATCAGGATGCGATATATAAATGTGTGAACTTGCCAGAGAGAAAATTTAACTAGGAGAAAACTGATGAGGTCAACGTTGTAAGCAACGTTTTATAACTAAAGGACATATAGGCCAGGAGGAAAGCAGCGTGAGGGCTCAGTGGAGCATCCCGGAGAGTGCAGGTTTAGAGAAGTTGCTACAGAGACACTGCAGAGAAGAAGGGCAGTCTGTCAGGCCATTGGCAGTTGGTAAGCTCCTCCTTGGGATTTGGGATGGCAGGGGAGAGCAGCTGCTTAGAGTTCCCCAGAGAGGAAGGGAGAGGAGGAAGAGGAAGGAAGAGGATTTACAAGAACCTGTTGGAAGCTTACGAACTACGTCTGAACCACCCAAGGGAGGATGAACATAGGTCCATGGCTGAAGTGGTGGAGGCCCAGGCCTGTAGCATCCTAGAAGCAAACCTATCAGAACTGCTGTAGAGGGGCAGGGAGCAGAGAAGGTGCCAAGACCAGCCAGTGGGAAAGAACAGTGTTGGCCCAAAGGTACCTGGAAAACCAGATTCCTGCATACACTCAAATGAAGCTAGACCTCTTACTTCACCCCACAATGCTCAAAACTAATGGTGAACCCAAAATCAAGAGCTAAAGCCAGGAAGTTCCTAAAGAAACCAAAGAAACCGGGTTGGAGATTTAGCTCAGCGCAAGGCACTGGGTTCAGTCCTCAGCTCAAAAAAAAAAAAAAAAAAAAAAAAAAAAAAAAAAAGAAAAAAAGAAAGAAAGAAAGAAAGAAAGAAAGAAAAGGAAGGAAGGAAGAAAAAAAGAAACCAAAGGAACCGTGGTCATGGCTGATTAAACAATGAACAGATAGTTCAAAGCCCTCCTGAGTTCTAGGATTAAACATCTGTGTCACCACACTTACCAATGACTATAAAGAGACATCTCTTCCAGAGACACAAGCGGCCAAAGGCATACAGAAAACATCTGATATTGTTTTCTCTTTGGAAAACATAATCACAAGGAGACCCCCACGTCATAGCTACTAAATGGCAACAAAAGTTTTTTTTTTTTTTGTCTTTTTAAATGGAAAATACCAAGAGTTGTTGAGGATTTGGGGTAAATGGAGCCTCATGGTTTGGGTGGAAAGTGGTACAGATGTGGAAAAGCCTGGTGGTTCCTTAAGTGGTCAAGCTGACTTCACTACGTGGCTTAGTCATTCTACTCCTAGGTACACTCTCAAGAGAATCAAGAACATACGCCCATGTAAGACTTCACCCAGGAATGTCCATGCCAGCATTTTCTCACAATGACTGAAAAGTGAGGGGGAAAATCCATCTGTTGGCAGAAGAATGTACAAACACATGTGGTCTAGACATGCAATGGAATATTATTCAGCCATGCAAAAGAATGGAGACGTACGGATTCCTGATCCCACAGTGCCAATGAAACTGGACACATTAGACTCGGGGAGAGGAGGCAGACAGAAGACCACAGGTAATATGATCCTATTCATGGGGAAAACTCAGAGAGAGCAGCTAGCTAATTCACAGAGACAAGACCAGGGACTGGGAGAAGGAGGTGGCTAGTGTCAGCTTGCAGGTCTGGGGTTAATTGTAATGGTAGTTGTATATTTCTATGAAGATTCCCACAATGACCAGTTACACACTTTAAAAGGGGGAGTTGCATATGCAAACAGGTAGATGTGTACTAAGGGTTAAATGCTTAATCAGGGACGAAATGAGAGGAATGGGGAAAAGGAAGGGTGAAGAGGGATTGGGTGAGAAAAATGAGAGAAAGGATGAGTGGGTAGGGTTAATTGAAACTAAGGAGATATGAGAAATTGTTATGGCGGCCTGATACTTTGAAAGCTCATTTTAAATATATTTTTAAATTTTTGAATGGAGGTACCCTGAATAGGTGGCCAACGATGCTCCTAGAAGATACAGATTATCAAATGAAAATGTCAGGACCAGGTGTAGGATACCTTCCTATAAGTTGTTAGTCAGGGAGGCCACACAGGCTCTAAAGCAGTACAGACCATTGACTCTGTTCTTTAGTTCTTACCATCATTGAATGGTAAGACCCTATTGCTGGAGACACCCTACATTTTGGGTACAGGATATAGAGAAATCAACCTGGAACTGACTAGAAAACGTTCTCCCTACTGACTAGCTTTCCGAATGCTACAAAGTAGCATTCAGGTTGCTGGGGGTGGGGGAGAGACATGGCCAGTCTTACCCTGAAACCACCCATGCAGGCCATAATGCTGACCAGCCAGACAAGGTGTGCTCACAGGTGCAATCTTGGCATGGCTGTTATGGGGGTTACTGGCTGTTTCTGATTGGATCTGAAACCTGTTCCACAAGACGGAATTCGTGCCAGATACTGTGAACTTGGTCAAAAGTCCATGGCTGGAGCACTCATAGACCCTAGATTGTTTTGTTGAATGGGCATATTGGGACACGCCCTTCTAAATATTTATGTTTATAACCGTATGTTAGTGCAGCTCTCACTGAAGCTTCTTTTTGCAGTGGGTCGCAGTTCATATAGAGACTCACCATGATGAACCAACCTGACGCCATCTTAGGCTTGAAAGCCATCTATGCTAAAGACAAACTAGGCTCCTTCCTGTTTATGATTAAACCACCGTTTCCTAAGGATTGGGCTATGTCCCACCTGTAACCTTGACTACAAATGGTTCCGTATTGCCTGTTACGGGAATCACAATCATGTCTTTGTTTCAAAAAGTAGCAAAGACCCTACCTTCGCAACACTACCTTTGTTTCAAAAAGGTTGTTATGACTATTTTGTTACGACTGTATTCTTATGACCACCCTGTTGTGTTCTGCCTCTCTAAGCCCACCCGTTTTGCCTGGAAAGTCCTTTATTTGAAAATCCCTGCCCCTGGGCTATAAAAACCTAACCTTCCTCATGTCCAAGGCTGACCTCTTGAACCCCATCTTTAGAGGGGAGACATTCCATGTCCATGAGTTAAAAAGCCTGGTCTAATCAATTGTTTGCTTTACTTAATTAGGTCATAAGGATTTGGGTTGGTGGTCTTTCTCCTCTCGTCTTTGGGATTAACAATAACTGGTCAAAGATGATCACACCCATCCTTTGTAGTGCTCCTAGGAGCAGCTAGCAGCTGCTTCTGCCCTTCTCAGCACCCCCATGAGGGAGTTCTCAAAGGAGGGTGTAGACAATATCTTATATCATCACCCAAGCAGGGCCCACCCTCTGAGTCACCCACTAACATGGAAACCTTATCACATGCCAGGTGTGGCCAGGGATGATCTTTGAGGTCCCCAAAGCCATGTTAGCTATGACCTCATCTGTCATGACTCTGAACTGCAACATGGGTCAGGCATAAGGGTCTGGAAGCTAAAGTCTGGCTCTGCTGTTCTGCTGTGGCCAAGTGGGAGGCACAGTCTGGGGTGCCCAGGAGGGAAGCAGACCCTGGTTCACCCTGGCTGTAACCTGCTCTGTGCTGGCCCATGGTGAAGGACTACAGCACATGAGAAGGGGAGAAACAAAGGCTGAGAGGGGGATAGGTCAAGCCAGCCGCCCACCACAGACAGTAGAGGGCATCAGGGAAGAGCCAGTCTAGAGACCACCACACTGTTTGATGACAAAGGCTATCAAGTACCTGGTGCCTCTATCTGTCCCGAGAGTAGGAGGAGCTGCCCCTACCCTGGTGGACCATGCAGGGGATGCCAGGCCCTTGGAGGTCAGAGGCCTGGGGTCACTCAGACTCCAGAGAAAGACCTAAGGTATCCTGTGACTGAGTGAGAAACTGTAAAGGGCTAAGGCAGCAGGGGGAGCCACTGCCCTACCTTTGTGGAAGACTCCTGGAAGCTTCCAGAACAAAGACAGGGCCTGGAATGGACTCCCTCTTAGAAGACAGGCTACAGCTGTGTTTATCTTTTAACCCCAAGCCTCAGTTTCCCTTCTGTACAGGTGACCGAAAGCATTGTATGCAGCTATGGTAAGGGGTGGTCAGGTGACCAAAGAGGAGGTTGTGACCCAGAGGGGAAAAGTTGGACTTGAGACCTCGGATCATGTGAATGTGGGTGCAGCCTGTAACCCATTGTCTTTTCCAGCCTTACTCTGAGGCCCCCCATACCCACCCCAGGGACAGGAGGGCTGGGGGAGCCTAATAAAGCATGTGGGAAGCTTGCGATGACCATTTAGACATGGTAGAGTGCTGTGCAAACCCTTGTTGGCATCATTTCCCCAACTGCATAAGAGAAGTCTGGAGGGAGACTTGGTCTACACTTCTGTGAAGAGAACAATAATGCCCCCCACACACATCACCCCTACCCCCCATAAACATTACCCCCCCACATCACCACTACCCCCCACATCACCATACCTCCCACACACATCACCACTACCCCCAACACACACACATCAGCAGTACCCCCACAGCACCACTACCCCCCCCACACACACACCACCACTACTCCCCACCACACACACACCACCACTAACCTCCCCCCCACCCCCCCCCCCCCACACACACATATCACCACTGCCAGGTGCTTGCTCACACCTAGAACTCCATTTCCTTTCTTTCCAAACAACTCAGTCTGATGAGGCCGCTGGGCATCTCACAAACCTGAAAACAGGAGTTCCCAGAAACCAGGCTGCTCTCCAGTCCTCCACTCTAACAGCCATCCAAGGGACATGCAGCTTTATCAACCCATGGAAGCAGAGGTGTCGCCGTACCACACCATGCCCTCCAGTGCTACCTGTTCCTGGTGCGGTTGGGAAACTCCACTAGGTACAGCTTCACCAGGGCACTCTGCTTTGCTCTCTCCCTCCAGTGTTGCACACCAGGTCCTCCAGCCCCTGGAGCTATGTATTCATTCAATCTAGAATCACCTCCTGGGGTGAGGTGTTGGGGAGAGCTGAGCAGGTGCTCTCTGCTCCTGCGCTGTCTGGTATCCTGGTACTTCCAAGGACAGAGGTAGGAGGTGCTCTGTATTCCCCAAAAAGAAACTGAGGGACAACAGGCAACAACCAGAATTCTAGATCTGGGAGAGCCCAGAATAGACCCCTGATCCAAGGCAGATGGGTCCCCTCCCTAGCTGGGGTCACACACTCCAACTGAAGATGGGAGGAGGGGGTACCCCGCTGCTTTCTAAGTATCTGCTCCAATGTCCCCAGGGGGAGTGGTGCAACAAGAGGTATCTGGGTTCGGGGCCTTGCTGAGCCTGGCTGCTCAGGGTAGTAGAGTATCGGTACCTTTGTGGAGGAGAGCTAGGGACAGAGTTTGGACTTGTTCATGTCTCTGGGGTTGTGCTTAGGTCCCTGGCCTAGGACTGGGCTATTCCGCAGCAGCTCCTCTTCCTCAGGCCCTCATCCTGGACCGACAGACCTGCCACCCAAAGTGCACACCAGACAAGCGGGAGCAGGAGGCGCCGGGTGGGTCCCCACAAGCCGGGGCGGGGTCCCGTGGGGCAGGGGCGGGGCCGGCCGCGGGCAGGGCCGCCCCTTCCAGCGAGGGCGGACTGCCTTGGCCTTTAAGCGCCCGCTGACGCTCAATTGAAAGAGGCTCGGGTCAGTCCCCACACCATGCCCGTTTTGCGCTCTCAGCCAGAGTGCGCCTGAGCCGTCCGGGCCTCGGTGTCCCCGCGGGTCTTGCGCCGCCGCCTCTCCGTGATGCAGGCGCGCGCGCTACTCCCTGCCACGCTGGCCACTCTGGCCACGCTAGCTGTGTCGGTCCTGGCCAGGGAGCCCCCGGCGGCGCCTTGTCCTGCGCGCTGCGACGTGTCGCGCTGTCCGAGCCCTCGCTGCCCTGGGGGCTATGTGCCAGACCTCTGCAACTGCTGTTTGGTGTGCGCCGCCAGCGAGGGTGAGCCCTGCGGCCGCCCCCTGGACTCGCCATGCGGGGACAGTCTGGAGTGCGTACGCGGCGTGTGCCGCTGCCGTTGGACCCACACGGTGTGTGGCACAGACGGGCACACATATGCCGACGTGTGCGCGCTGCAGGCCGCCAGCCGTCGTGCGTTGCAGATCTCCGGGACTCCAGTGCGCCAGCTGCAGAAGGGTGCCTGCCCCTCTGGTAAGCTTCACCAGGAATCCAAAAAGGTTTGCTCTGAGGAAACTGAGGCCCAGGGAGAATCCGTTCACTGGGCAGACTTTTAAGTACAGTTCAGACAACCCTCTGGCCTTCTAGATGGAGACATTGAGGTCCCAAGAGGTAAATGTTGTCCCCCAAAGTCACAAACAAGTTAGAATTAAAGCCTAGTGTGGCAGCCTGGTAGCATCTGGTGGGCTGTGAGGCTCTGATCCAGCCACATTCCTGTTCCTTAGAGTCCTCCAGTGACTTAGAAGGGAATGAGAAGCAAGCAATCTTTTCTGGTTTCTGTCTTCAATTTCTGCTGTTTTTTTTCTCTTTGTTTTTTCTGTCGAGGTATGGTGGGTGCTGGTTCTGTGTACCCATCTTGGGCCTTACTGTCTGAGAGACAGAAGGTTCAGGGCGGCCAGGCACCTGCACCACTCTGTTCCTATCTTGGTTGTGCTTGGTGTACCCTCATGGAGAGGGATTTTGTTCTTTACAGATTGAGCCATTCTCTTTTCTGTGCTTGGCTGTTCCTTAACTGGAAATAGTGCATAGCGTGAAGGAGACCTTCTGGTACCCTTGAGATTTCTAGACTGTGGAGGGCACAGAGGTATGGAGAGAGAGGAGGAGTCAGCCTGAGGGTCAGGTAGATATCTATCTCTAAGAATGTCAGAACTCCTGTGGACGTTGGCAGGGTCTTAGGTTTCAGAGGTCCACTGTTTCCGGTTGATTGCTTCATTGTGTTCTGGGTACTCATCCATGAGTGGTCTGATGTCAGGCTTGGGAGAGACGCTGGCAAGGAATATTGAGCTCCATGACAAGGCATGGTGAGTCTCAGTGTCACTTCCTGTGCCAGGTGTACTATTGCTGCTTCAGGATGAGCCCCCCCCCAAAAGAGAGTTGTTGAGTTGGGACAGTAAAATGGGGCTCCCTGGCAAGGATGGGGGAGAGTGAAGAGGCCTGGGCAGAGCCGAGACCAAGATCTGTTCTAGAGTACTGGCCATCATCAAAGCTCCATCTGCCAAGGAGATGTCAGGGACTGAAGCCAAAGAGGAAGGACACACTACCAGAGATGTTAACAAGCCAGGGTCTGCCATCCATCCTCAAAAGGCAGATTAGAGCAATGTGGCCACATTGGGAAAAGGAGGGAAAGGGTCCAGTGACAGCCCCCAAGTCCGTCTAGGGGGGTCCTGACATGAGATTCAGGTTTAAATAGAGAGACAGGTATAGTTGACCAAGCAGCTCCCACCCATCCTTGACCATAGCGCCAGTCTCTCCCTGCCGGCTCGATGCATCCCTGCAGCCTCCTGCCTCCTCCCAGCATGAGATTCCCGGGGAAATTCCAGTTTCTCAGGGCTCTTCGATGTCTCAGTAGCCTGATAGCCAGAGGGAGGGGCACAGGTGTCCTCCACAATGTCTTCATTCAGTCCTGTCAGGATGGCTACAGCTAGACAGAGCCAGCGACCTTGAACCTGACACCTGTCCATTGCCCACTTTGACCCGGATTGTTAAATGCAGCCCAGCTGTCTCTTACTCTTCCTCCCAGCTCAGCTGACAGAACTGGCCTAGGACACTGAGGTCTCAGCCTCTGTCACCACACACCTGTCATTGCCTCCTGTTCACTGTGAGCGCCTGGGCAGGAACCACAATGCCCAGATGCTCTGAACTCGTGTACACGCTGGGCACAGGGAGAATTGAGGAGTCCCATTGCAGGCGCTGTCTGGGCAGGAGGTGGCTATAGCACTGGGGATAGCAGAGGGAAGCCGAGCCAACACTGCCTGTTGATGGCTTTCACCTTTCTTATCCTTCTGCATCACTTCACATGGCAGTCAGGTGACCCTGGTCAGTCTGTCTTGCATGTTACCAACAAGACCCCCTCCATACCCCCCTACACCTACCTGGACTGTCAGGCCCTGTTTCTACCAACACACATGCGCGCGAGCGCACACACACACACACACACACACACACACCTCCACTACCATCTTCTGCACCTTCTCATCCTCTAGCCACCTTACCTCAGTGCCTTTGCACATGCTCTGCCCACTGGCCACAGTTGCCCCCTCATCCTTCACCCAGCAGGGTTCCTCTTCCTGGGCTCAGATGTCCTACCACCCTGAGCTGGCTTCCCTAACCACTGTGCGTCATTGCTAAGTCTGTACCCCCATGCATTGATCTGTTCTCTCTGCTTCTTGTTCACTCTGGGCCTCATGGCAGAGGTGGATGAAGCACCTGGTTGCACACAGTAGGTGATACTATATAAATGTCTGGGCCCATGGGTCCCTGCAGCTCTCTTGGACCCTGTTAGATGGTTCCACTGGGAGTGCCCCACCTGCACGTTAGAAAAGCATTCTCAAGAGAAGGGTATGACCTGCACTCGAGTCGCTTACAGGTGGCTAGCTGCCTGCTGGCTCTCTGGAGTCAATGTCCCAAGGCCCCTCTGCGGTTATAGATGTCCACATGTTACTGCAGCTCAGAGCCGGGAGCCCTGGGAAATTCCCACAAAGATTTAATAGGCGGCTTTTAATGTGCAAGGCCTGTTTATTTAAGAGCTTCGGTTGGCTTTTGTATTCCCTCCTCTTAACAGCTTCTAGGGGCTCGGAGTTGAGCATTTGAGACTAACCAGGCAAGAAGGAATCTCCTGTCTCTGTCCCTCTGCCTGCTGGGACTGCAGAACTGGTCAGTGGTATGGCTGTGCGCGGGGACTCGTAGGGTTCCAGTGGCTTCCTACACTTATCTGATGCTGGATAAGATTGTGTGTCCATCTGGTACAAGGAGGAGCTCCACGACCTGTGCATTCAGAAGCTCCAGATCCCTTTCTTCACCCACCCCCAGGGCATGCAGGGGTGGCCATGGGGCTCAGTGAGGGTAGTGCTACCTAGACAGAATGATAATCACCCATGTCCGACACCATCCAGAGGCTGTGTGTGCTCACTGGCCTGTAGGAGCTCTGGAGACAGTGAGGCAGGCAGACTGTAGGTCCCAGACCTGTGCAGATGCAGACCTATGCAGATGTCACAGCAGACTGACCAGGACATCTACAGCCTGGGGCTTTGAGGGAGGTGCCCACCAGAGTTCCTAGGGTCAGGTGTCTCAGACTCCTCCCACAACCTCTGAAACCTTTAGGGGTTTATCATAGAGAATAATGTTGGGGTGCCTTATAAAGACGGGTTAAAGATGTAGTGTGCCACCCTAGGACTCTCAAAGTAAGGGAGAGCTTGCCCCAAGTCCTGGTCCCCTGACTCCCTATTGCTAGTCTGCCATACCATAGTACTTGAGCCCCATGAGATGGGGGCCACCCTGGAGGACACTGGTGAAGAAGTTATGAGAAACAGTGCAGTCTCAAGACCCTGTTCCTGGGGCTGCGGAAACATGGCCAGCCGTGTATGCCTCAACTATATGTGTGACAGGTCTGAGCACCACAAACTGTGTCTGTATATCCATGTTACCAGCGTGGCCTGCAGGCCACATACTCCTCCATCCCAGGCTCTAGGACCTGAATATCCAGATCCTGTACACAGAGTCCTCACACTCCTGTGTCCCAGCTCCAGTCCCTGACTCTTGTACCCAGTGTCACTTACTTTTGCACACACAGTCCCTTTATCATATGTGCCAGTTTCTCCATTCCTCAAGGCCTAGGCCAAAAGTCACGCGTGTTCCCTCACTGAGGGCCTCTCTAGAGCTTCTCAACCTTCCTAATGCAATGCTCGGACCCTTTAATACAGTTCCTCATGTTGTGGTGACCCCTCCCCACTATGAAATTGTTTTTGTTGCTACTTCATTACCATAATAGATTGGTTATGAGGCCGTATGGAAACATTATAGATTACAATGTGAATATCTGATATGCAAGGTATCTGATATATGATCCCAAAGAAGCTCATGACCCATAGGTGGAGAACCTGCTCTAGAGTCTCCTCAGTACTTGGGTAACCGGGATGGGCTGGCCCTGGAAGTGAGCAGAGAGTGGAACACACTGTCCCTAAAGCTTCAGCCCTGCCACAGGTCGCCTGCCTGGGTGGCTGATCAACTCACTGTTTTTCCTTCTTTTAAAAGCGTGCCTGTCCCTAAGTGACCCATGTCCCCTGGCCACATATGTTAGTTTAAGATTCTGTGGCCCTCAGATCCAGAGTCCTGCCTAGGTAATGGAAGAGAGAGGAGGGCGGCTGCCTAGCCTAGAGCATACATACCACACACCACTCTTCCTCACAGCCACAGCTCAGGGCACCAGCCCAGGCATACAGCACCAGGCCCAGAGTCGGCCTCACTGAGCTCTCCAAGGCTGATCTAGTGGCTGTTGTCTAGGTTGGGAAACAAGGCTTAGAGAGATCGGGTGGCCTGTCCCAGGCACCCAGCCTCAAGCCAGGCACACCCCAGCTCCGTGCTGCTCCTTGGGAGTGTACAGCAGTTGGTTAGCATCCAGGAGATACCAGGCTTGACCTGTGTTTGGCTTGGGGCCAGCCGGGCGCCTCTGGCTGTGAAATTCCAGGCTCTGCTGGCTGAGCCGACTCCTGGAGGAGGTGCTGCCTGCTCAGGGCTGTGCTCTAAGGCCATTCTCAGTTCACAGAGGTCCCCAGCTCCCCTTATGGAATGAGTGCCCTTCCACCTGTGACTGAGTGAGGAGGAGCAGTAAAACCTGGCCCGTGTGGAACACTCGATGCTGCCTTCAATCTCCCAGTCCCATCTGCACGGGAAGGAAGCACTGTGCCATGTCTAGATTTTGTTGTTATTCCCCATCAGGCCTCACACTATACCAAACCTTCACCTTCGTAATCTCAGCTGGCTGATGACCCAGGGAGAGACAACACGGCTGTCCCACAGTAAGAAAACCCAGGCACGGCGAACTCAGGAGACTTGTGGGGTCTTTCCGTTAAGGAGTAGCCGAGCTGGGGGACACCATTGAAGAGTCAGATGTGGGGATCAGAACCAGGCTCCTGTGTGTGTCAAGTGTGCTGGCTGAGCTCATGCACTGGGGACCTTATGGGTCCCTGTCAATCATGATGATGGAGCCATGCAGTGAACAGCCCCGGGGACGGTGTAGGGTGCCCCTGTGTTGTCTTGGTCGTTCATTTTCCCATTCTGTGCCTTCGTTTCCCCCATCTTTTCCGTGGTAGTTGTGACTGTCGAGAGCTAGCACACCACCCTGCTTGAGGGTTATCCAGGGCAAGCATGTTGGAGATGAGGCCTGAGGTCATCTTCCTGCCCAGGGCTACTTCGTACAGCCAGCCTTTCTTCTCGAGGCCCTAGACACCTGGCCCCGATGGCTGGCCTCTCGGTCAGGCTGCTGAACAAAACTTCCGGGCCTTCAGATCCCGTTTATTTTTGAAAAACAACAAAAAAACAGAAAAAAACGGAGCCAACGGCTGGGTGTGCTAAGACTTCGGCCTTCAGAACTTGGCTCGGCCTGGTATGGGGGTGGGGCTGTTAAGAAACCCCAAATAAACAGAGCTGTTTCCTGGCCCAGCCAGGCCAGTTCATGTGGGAAGCCTGTGGTGGGGGCTTGGGGCCCTCTATATGACTCATGGTGACTCATCTGAGACTGGGGCCGGATTAAAGGGCCATGCCTGTCAGTCTTCGGGTTTCCTGACCTGAGCAGGGCTAGGCCTGCCATTCTAGGATGGCATTCATACCCGGTCTCAGTTTTCTGGGCCATGGCTGCCGCTCTGGGGTAGGGGTTTCAAGCTGTTGGCCAGGCTGAGCATGTTCTGGCTGGCGGCTGCATCATCTTCTTGTCTCTTTCCAGGGAGCTCCTGGGGGCTGCCTGTGTATGCTAGCCACTGCTGGGCTCGGGTGAGCCAAGCGTGTCTCTGGTCTGAGTCGACAGTGCTGGGGAATGGGGCCATGTATAGTAGTGTCTCTTTGGTTTTTCTGTGGTCCTGAGCATGGAGAGCCGGCTGAAAGCAGGATGTGCTATTCCGGACCCTTGCTGCAGGTCTTGACATCTCCCCCGTTGCCTGCCATGCACAGTCCTGGCTGGCACGGTCCTGAAGGTCAGTCAGACCCTCCCTCTGGAATGGTGAGTGGCCTACCAATGTCTGCTGAATGACCAGAGCTTCTAGGCCAAAGCCCAAGCAGTCTGGGGACACTAGGATTTACCTGTCAGGCCTTTACTCCTGCCTCAGTTCTACCACTGCCCATAGTGGGCCTGGCAGGCCAGGTGGGCAGAGCCTGGGGAAGGTTCTGTGGGCCTTGTAGTGCCGAGCCCCGGGGTGAATTCGGCAGTAAAGCAGATAGGGTGATCTGTTCTCCGTGCTGTCTGCAAGGACAGAGTTCCCTCCTCCTCCTCTTCCTCCTCCTCCTCCTCCTCCTCCTCTTCCTCTTCCTCCTCCTCCTCTTCCTCCTCCTCCTCCTCCTCTTCCTCCTCCTCTTCCTCCTCCTGGGTCACAGATACACTGGGCTCAGGTATCAATCCTCCCTGATCACCAGTCAGAGGCAACAGATGGCTTCGCCTGCACAGGAATCCTCTTCTTGTCCCATTGCACCCCAGGTTCCATCTGTCCCAATCCTGTTCATGCTTCTCCATCCCTGGATGGTTACTTGCTGTCCCTCACTGCCAGTGGACACCAGAGCTGGGCTCACAAAGGCTATGGCAGGTGTGCCTGGGTAAACTTCACTGGAATCTGGGTAGGAATTGTTTCATAAGCCTCAGTTTCCCCACCTTTGCTGCTGAGGCTTCATTCCCCACAGGCTGCCACCCGGGGCGTCGGAGACATTGCCAGACTGTGTGTGGGGGACAACACTAGCCCACATTTGTTCCAGAGCCCAGGACGTGCTCTGTAACCCTCTTATGACTGCTGCTTTGGGCGTGTTTTCCTGGGGCAGGGAACGTCACCATTCACATTCATGTCAGTTGACCAAACGAGGGGTCCTCTTCAGTCCCACTTGTTAGATGGGAAAGTCAAGGCCCAGAGAGGGTAACAGACTTGTTACAGGGCACACAGCTAAAAGAAAGCAGGTCCAGCTGGACCCAGTTGTGTGCGGCTCTCAGTCCTGTGCTCATTTTAGACTCCAGGGACCTCTCATAAGCACTGCCAAGCAGTGTGGTGCCAGAGACCGGGACCTGGAGGTCTCAGCACAGGCTCATGTCACCCACATGCCTCAGGCCTGTGGTCCTGGCAAGCCACAGCCCTGTTGCTGATGGTGGCAGAAATCTGAGCCAGTGATGAAGGTTTGGGGGACGTTCATGTGCTGCCTAGCAAGTAGGCCTGGGATATGGCCAAGTTGGACAAAGGCGGTGCTCTATCCACTCAGGAATCTAGCCCAGCAAATGGGGAAGGGCCTCACAGAGGCCAGATGGGATGGCTCAGGAGAAGAGGCCTTGGCCCTTTCACTGTGCACTTTTCTATCAGCACACTGGCCCCCAGGCACAGAGAGGCTGATGGTCCTCTCTCCAACATGTCACGGTTACGTGGGATCAGGCAAGGGCCCTAGTGGTGCTGGTCCCCAGCATCAGTACTGTGCTTCCCGGAGCAAAGATCTAAACTTCTCTAAGATTCCTGCCCAGCCCTGAGGAGTCCAGTGGGGGGAAATGTGCAGAGTCTCAAATCTCAGAAGACCTAGTTAACCATTCTCCAGGGCAAGGACCACTATCCCTAATGTCTGGGTACCCCTGTATTTCTGGGAGATGGGGTACACGGCATGTTGACATTGGCTCTGAGTCCAGACATGGGTCTCCAGCAGAGCCTCTTCCACCCTGGGGCCAAGGGGCTGCTGGAGAACAGCAGGTCTCACTGACACCCTTGGTCCTTGCTGCCAGCGCAGGTCTCCATCAGCTGACCAGTCCGCGGTACAAGTTCAACTTCATCGCCGATGTGGTGGAGAAGATCGCGCCAGCCGTGGTCCATATAGAGCTCTTTCTGAGGTGCGTGGGGGAGTTGCTCTGCAGCTCCCAGTCATTCCCAGTTGCCTGCTGTCCCCCAGACTAGATCTGCATCCAGCAACCAGGAGCATAGTAAGGGTTGGGGGGGGTGAGTAGCAACTGTTGAAAGTTGGGATACCTGGGGGCTGAAAGTTAGCCTGAAGTAAGTACTTAGGCGTCTAGGACTTAGAAACAGGGGACAGTCCCGCTGAGGTGCCAGCTCTAGAGGACAGCTGCATCTAGATCAGGCATGAGGGACCATGTGCTAATTCGTGGTGGAGGAGAAGGAGTCCTGAGTGGAAGTGGGTGAGGGAAGCAGGTTTGTCCCTGGGAGAGGAAGCCCACTGTGTGATGTGTGGTCTAGCTTTCTGGAAGGATCCGTCTTTACAGACTAGGGTGGAGACTCCTTCCTTCCTCCCACACCCCGTATTCTGTCCCAGAGATGTCTGTGCTGGACGAGGAGGCCTGCCTTCTAGACACACCAGCCAAGGCCCCATCACTCACATCCGGTCTGAGGTCTCAATTTAGACCCCCCAGAGAGAGGCCGGTTATGGCAGGAGCCTCAGCTCTCCAGACACAACAGTCTCCACCCTCCTCGCCCTGCAGCTGAGTGGAGAGGGCAGCTGGGATAGTGGAGCCAGACGGCAGCCCACCTGATACAGATCAGGGAAGCTGGTGACCCGCTTATTAGTCTGGCTCTGTACGGAGCTGCCTGATGTCAATCGCCATCTCTCCCTCTGTGCTCTAAGGCCAAAGTGTCAGACTGCTCAACCTCCTGCACACTCACAGTGGCAAGATGGGGGCGAGGTATGCAGCAGGGGAGGAGGAGGAGCAGTACTCATCCAGGGTCCAGCCTGAGCTCTAGAGAACGTCCGCTCTGAGTCTGTTTGCTCAAGTCATCCTGGGGCTCCTGCTCTAGGAGAAACAGCTGGATGTTTGCACAACTCAGCACCTATGGGACTGAGGCCCTTCTGCTTCTCAGATCCCTGCTGTGATCGACAGCTTTTAAACCTATGCATCCCAAGGGTTTTCCTGTAAACTTGCTCACGGTGCTCTCCCATGGGCCGGAATGCAGTTCTGAAGTCTCCCTGTCAGGAGGTAGGAACAGAGGCCTAAACCGAACACACACACACACACACACACACACACACACACACACACACACACACACACACAAACAACTACAAACACACACACACACAACTACAAACACACACACATACAGACATGCACGCACACTATATACACCACACACATATACATTACATATACCACACACACACTACGTATACACACATACACACACATGCACACACATGCATGCACACTATATACACTACATATACCACACACACACTACATATACACACATACATGCACACACACAGACACATGCACGCACACACATACACACTACAAACACTGCATATACCACACACACAACTACATACACACATGCATGCACGCACACTATATACACCACACACACACCACATACACCACACATATACACACATACACTACATATACTACACACACACACTACATATACCCCCCCACACACAACTACATACACACACACATGCATGCACGCAGACTATATACACCACACACACACACACACACACACACACACACACACACACTACATATACCCTGCCCTCACACACCCTGGGGTAATCTGAAACTGTCACTGAGGAAATTACCAATGGATCCACTAAGAGGCTCTCAGCAGAAGGGGGCTAAGGAGGGACTGAGTGTCTCTAAAGGGCCTGGGGCACAACCCCTGAGCTGGTTAATCACAGGCTGAGGCAGCAGTGACCTCTGGCTGGAGAACCCAGAACCTCAGGTGTGGGCAGGGAAGATAACACAGAGCCTCCCAGCCATTGCCCTTGACCTGTGGGGTTAGGTGCAGGGCTCTCTGTCTGCAGTTTTGAGAGGAGCTGGGTGTTCTTCTCAGACAGACATGATTGGGAGATGGAAATAAGCCACAGACACTGCACTTAGCACGCGGGAAGCTAAGCAGCCATGGTGGGAACGAACCCTGCTCTGCCCTGCCTCCTCCTGCCTGACCCCAGCAAGTAGTCCCAGATGTTGGGGCCTCCATCTCCCCTGAGAGCTCTGTACAACAATCTTTACCTAGGGCTAAGTCACAGAGCCCACAGACCAGAAGCTTAAACATTGGGGCTTGTTGCCCCGCTGCTCTGGAGTTTGACTTCCAAGGCCAGGTGTCAGCAGGACACCACTCCCAGATCCTGGGCTCCCTCTTAACGTCTAGTGGTTCTGGGTGTCCTCAGATTGGAGGTTGTCCTTCCCACCTGCCTCCCATGGTCCCTCTCTCCCAGCTTCCTATCTACTCTAGGTACCGATGATTGGGCATAGGGCCCCACTCCATTAGAATGTCACAACACTGTCACACCTGCAGAGACCCACTTTCAAATGAGGTCACACCACGGAGCTGTGGTCCAGACTTGATCACGTCTGTCTGGGAGGCACTGACCCACAAGTCTCCCATGAACTTTGAGTGAACTTGTCCCTGGCTCCAGGGAGCACTTAGGACGTTTGTTGTTTTCCCTGGTCTTGCCAGGCTGAGGTGACATTTTGAAGAGACTGACACCATGCTCGAGAGTGCCAGATACTTAGCGTTCCTTTATCTGCTTAGTGTCTTCAAGGCCCATGTCCTTTTCTGTGTCACCCCGAGAACGAACCTCCTGCCTCATCCCATACTGAAAGTAAAGGCTCCTTAAGCAGACAGCCCATTTCCGAGATGGGAAGACTGAGTCTCAGAGGACTTACAGAGTCTGCCTGAGGGCAGCTCAGCTAGGTTGGACAGGCAATTAGGGTCCCGACTGTTTGTCACTAGAGCCCTGCTATCAGGCATTGGCGCCACTGTGGGCTGTTATATGCTGACACCAGTGGTACTTTGTCTCACTGCGGCAAACTGCAGATCAGAGATGACGGTCACACCTTTGTGGCCATGAGCTGAATCTGGCTTCAGTGTTGGTAAGGCCACACCTGCACGGGGCAGCCTCGGTTCAAACCCAGGTGGAGGAGGGAGTGGTCCCCCAAGCCTGTGCTCTTTCAGCCCTCACCCCGTGATTTCGTGCGCAGGCACCCTCTGTTTGGCCGGAATGTGCCGCTGTCCAGTGGTTCGGGCTTCATCATGTCAGAAGCCGGCTTGATCGTCACCAACGCCCACGTGGTCTCCAGCTCCAACACCGCCTCAGGTCGGCAGCAGCTGAAGGTGCAACTGCAGAATGGGGATGCTTATGAGGCCACCATCCAGGACATCGACAAGAAGTCAGACATTGCCACCATCTTAATCCACCCCAACGTGAGTGTGATGATGCACCCTGCCTCTCCCAGCAGTGCCTCCTAGCCCAGCTTTCCCAGGGGATAGCAGGGACCTGAGGCCAGGGCCAGTGGCCACATCAGATAAGAAGCCCCTGAACTGCCTTGCCCAGGGTGCCAACATCAGGAGCAAGCAGGACACAGGAGGGAGGGGACAGCATCCCACAGCTCCCTGCCTCTTTACTGTTTAGCCAGATCCACATCCCTGTCCCTGTGGGCTGACAGACCAGGGAGGTCGGTCCCCACCTTTCACCTCTGTGCCCACACTTACTCTGGCCAAGAAGGCAGACCTGTGTCAATGCCTCAGGACCCACTATGGTCACTGGAAGCTTCTAGAAATCCAGGTGCTGTTGCTTCTTCCTGTTTGTGTCAGAGCCCTGGGAAGAAGGACCTGATGGACTCATGGCTTAGAATCTTACGGGGAGAAATGGGGCCTTGGGGAGATTAGGATTCTCATCACTTGTGATCTGGGGAAACTGGCTCAGTGACGTTTGATCACACACCTAAGATCCCAGCTAATAGTGCCACGGCCAGGCTGCCAGGCCTAGATGCAAGCCTTCCTCAAACTGGTTTTTACTACATCCAGCGGTACCATTGCATGGTTCTGGGATGGTCATGGGGGTTTCCTGTATCCCTGCACTCACCATCAAATATGCCACCGTGCCTTTAGCTGGGGTCAGGCTCATGGTTCCCCTTAGATGTCTGTGAGTCAGATGGTGTGGCTGAGTGGAGCCTAGCCCCTCCTGGATGCAGCTTCTCAGTGTCCTTGGTGTTTGCAGAGTTCACTACGAAGGTGGAGGGTCCATAATGGGCTATCCTAATGCAGTCTCTCTATAGTTCTGAGCCTTGTCTGGGTGTATCCCCTCTTCATCATAGCACAGAAACTGAGGGTGGGAGCAGGGGACAGACTGGAGGACTGAAGTGCTGAAGTGGCAGGAACTCTTCCCGCTATGGAGGCCCAACTTCTTTGTGAGCAGCATGAAGTTCTGCTGTGCTCAGGGGATCCAGGCTAGGAGAGGCTCAATGCTCAACCGCGTGCAGATGCAGGAAGCTGTAGGGCAGTGAAGGATGCCCAGCTCTTCCATAGCTTCCATGGTGCTAGGAGCATAAACCATTGCTTCAGAGGCAGATCAAGAAGACTGCCCTGAGGTGAAGAGCATGCCTGCCTGTCTTTCATTGCAACAAAAGCATTGTGTGCCACACACACACACACACACACACACACACACACACACACACACACACACACACACACACCCCTACCTCCTGAGCCTCTGAAGCTCAGAACCTGTGCTCTCCTTCTGCTCCCCAAACATGTGCACATATGCTTGCTCTTCAAGACCATGAGCAGAAGGACCAGGTAATGGAGCCCACAGACAGATGGGCTCTGCTGGCCCTGTGTGAAACAGTGTTCAGGTGCCTCATGTGCCAGAGATGGCAACAGTTTCCCTGCATATCTATATCGAGGAATCAAAAGGATTCCAAACTAGGGTTTCCAGGTCCTTGACAGGGCTCCAGGGAGCTACATACCCGGCCACAGAGTGACTCTATTGGGGCGGCATACCTTTCTGCCAACTTGCAGAGCAAACTCACCACTCAATCTCAGGCTTAGCTGTGCAGTAGCACAAGCCTTTAATCCCAGCACTCGGGAGGCAGAGACAGGTGGATCTCCGTGAGTTTGAAACCAGGCTCGTCTATACAGTAGGTTCTAGGTTAGCCAGGGCTACATAGGGAGACCATGTGTCAGAAAACAAATCCCTGGGCTCAAGGATATCAGAGGCCAGGCCCAGCCTGGATGCTGTGCACCCCTCCCCACGACAGACATTCCTGGCCTCCTAAGATGAGCCTTGGTTCTGTGGATTCCAGCCCAATCCTCAGTCAGCTGTTGGCCTGGCCTCAGGGCTGTAAGGCCCTCCTTCCTCTCCAGAAACCAGCCTGCCAGGATCCCTTTCTGGGGGTCTGAGCCTCTGTCCTCTCTCATGCCCTTCTCCTTACAGAAAAAGCTCCCCGTGTTACTGCTGGGTCACTCGGCAGACCTGCGGCCTGGCGAGTTTGTGGTGGCCATCGGCAGTCCCTTTGCCCTGCAAAACACCGTGACAACGGGCATCGTCAGCACTGCCCAGCGGATGGCAAAGAGCTGGGCCTCCGGGATTCGGACATGGACTATATCCAGACAGACGCCATCATCAACGTGAGTGCTGTGGGCAAGGCTGACCTCATACAACACACTACTATCTAGGAAGGCCTTTTTGTTATCTCATGTAGAGCACTCACCCAGTGGCTGCCTCTTAAGGATGGGCCTCTCTGAACAGCTGCAGAAATGAGGCGACCCAGTCATACCCCTGTCGCACACAGCTTGTCACTTTCCTAGGATTAAGGTTATATTGGGTGGCACCATGCCATTCACACAGCTCCAAGTCTGGGTGCCTTGGCACGTACCCCCGTGCCTGCCATGACTGGTCCTGGAGCCGTTCATCTCTGTAGAGACTACCAAACCTCCGACACTGCCTGTCCTGCAAGTACCTAGCAACTGGTGTGTTGTGGAAACATGGAAGCATGGTTTATGATACTTTGGTTGAGTATGAAGACAGTGGAAGTCTGTTCCGGTGACCCGTCTAGTCACTGACTTGAGTCAGTGGTAGGGGAAGAGCTTGGGGACCATCGGGGGCGGGGGGAGGGGGCCTCACGGCACAGCTAACAGTGGTTTTCTCCTTTGCAGTATGGGAACTCAGGAGGACCCCTGGTGAACCTGGTAAGTGTCCCCTAAAGTACCGTGTCTGGTTTTCTAGGCTTTGCCCACACAGAGGCACAGGTTGGAGATATGGACAAACCCCATGCAGCCCTAGGAAGTGCATGCCCAGAGGTCAGTAGTGTGGCTGTGTTGGAGGCCCAGAAAGAGCTGAGCCCTAGGTCCATGCTGCCTGGAGTCCTCAAGGACAACAGAACAGTTGTCAGGCTGGGCCCATGTGCTCCCCCATGGCATTGGGCAGTGGGGACACAGATCAAGCTGTTACTGCCCTGGGCCTTGCTGTCCTCAGTTAAAATCTAAGGTGAGAGGCGAGACCACACCCATGAGCTCTGTTAACCACACTTCTTCCAGAGTCAGCCTCAGCTCCATCCTGGCTGAAATTTTTCCAGAAGAGGGCAGACTTACCCGGTATCCCAGGCTCTGAGGTCTCAGTGCAGCCTGCCCCAAGGGAACTTAGCCATAGAGTTGGTAGTGCCCACACTTGTCAGGCCCTCATGAGGGGGGTTCTGAAGAGACACGGTCCTTACCACCGAGACAAACCAGGAGCTGGGAGCATTTAGTGAGGGTGTCAAGATGAAGGAATAGGTGGAGAAGGATATGCCTAAGACAAGGCATGGGAGCACTGCCAGAGTTGGAGAAGACAGCCATGGGGCAGCCCATGGGTTGGGACAGTGTCCTCCTGGCACTCAGGTGACTTGTGCAGGTGGCTGTCTCCTCCACATTCATGATTCTCCAGGCAAGGCTGCTGATGGAGGGGCCCGTGTGGTAGGGCTACGCTAGATTCTTAACTTTCTGCCCTAGGCCCCAAAGAAGTTCCCTGAGAAGCTGGTAGTGCCTTGGCTGGGTTATCTAGGGCAAGCATCCTGTACCCCTCCCATGGCCAGGCTTTTGGGAGGGGTCCTGCCCAGGAATGGGTCCCATTGTCTGAGGTAGCTCCTGATCTGACAGCATTAGCTTCATGAAGGACGGCAGAGTGGGAGCTGAGCTCAAAACAGATTATGAGCTGCCGCCCCGGCCCTGCTCAGTGGTCCCCGCTTTCATAGGAAAGGGATAGAAGGGGTCCAGGTCTCTGGTGGGGATAGAAGCTGTCCTGG
Source organism: Rattus rattus (assembly GCF_011064425.1). Classification (NCBI taxonomy): domain Eukaryota; kingdom Metazoa; phylum Chordata; class Mammalia; order Rodentia; family Muridae; genus Rattus; species Rattus rattus. Next base: position 69,414,798 of record NC_046164.1, read on the forward strand.
GTGCAGTGGACACTGCCTCCTAGGGCAGAGGGGCCAGAGGTAGGGAGGCAGGAGCAACCCAATAGCTTTTGTGGAAGTCCTTTCCATGGGTAGAATGGAGAGATTCCCCAGGATTTGGTGGTACACAGGGTAGGAGTCACTGACACTGATGTGACCCAGAGAGCCATGTTTACAGGCTAGCCAGGGCTGCTTAGGGCATCTCAGTGGAGCACTGACAGCCAGCTCTGCCTGGCACCCCACCAAGTAACACCACGTTCTGCTCTCTCTGCCCAGGATGGTGAGGTCATCGGCATCAACACGCTCAAGGTGGCGGCTGGTATCTCCTTTGCCATCCCCTCGGATCGCATCACGCGCTTCCTCTCTGAGTTCCAAGACAAGCATGTGAAAGGTAAAGAACTTTCCAGAGGGCAGGTAAGGCAGGGTCCCCCAGGATGAGGCCCCAGTCCCAGCTGCAGGAGCTATGCTTACTCCTAACTAGGTCATTTACCCTCCCCAAACCAGCAGACCCTGGGGCATCTCATTTCTAACTTCTCTTAGGGCCTTCCTCATGCCTCTCAGCTCATGAACACAATCGTCCCTTCCCCCTCCAGACAGTCTTTTCCCAGTCCCAGCATCCAAGCTTAGATACCTGACCTCCTCTTAGTTGGTGAAAAACTGTGTTTCCTTCCTTTCACCCACCTGTCCACCCACCCATCCACCCACCATTCATATACCTACCTGCTTAATCCTTCATCTGTGTTTTTAATCTGTCTATCCACTCCCCAGTCTAACCATTCATCTGTATGCCAACCCCCACACACTCTATTACCATTCCACCCATTCATCCATTTACCTACGTGTCCACTCAAGTTCTCACTCATCTATTCACTCACCAATTTATCCACCTATCCACCCACCCATTCAACCATCCATCTATCTATCTATCCATCCACCCATCCATCCATCCACCCATCCATCTATCTACCACCCTCCATCCATCCACACACATCCATCCATCTATCCACCCACCCATCCACCCATCCATCTACCACCCTCCATCCATCCACACACATCCATCCATCCATTCACCATCCATCCATCCATCCACCCACCCAACCAACCATCCACCCATCCAACCAAATAACCACCCATCTATCCATCACCCATCCATCTATCTATCCATCCACCCATCCAGCTATTGATCCACCCATTCATCTATCTACCACTATCCATCAACACACATCAATACATCCATTCATCCACCCATCCATCCATCCATACACATCCATCCATTCATCCATCTATCTACCAATCTACCCATCATCTATATTTTTACTCACCTGCCCATTCATCTTTCTATATGTTCATCCATCCATCCATCCAGCTATCTACCAATGTACCCACTCATCTATATATTTACTCATCTGCCCATTCATCTTTCTATATATCCATCTATTCATTTGTCCATTTATACATGTCAATCATTCATTTATTTATCAGTCCATCCATCCATCCATCCACCCACCCCCATTCACTGATTCACTAATCTATCAATCTACCCATTTGTCTATCCATTTTTACATCTATTTATCCGTCCTCGCATCTATCCACATACCCACTCACTCCTCCATTTCTGCCTCCATCTGCCCACACATCTACCCATCCATTCATCTGTCCATTCATCCCTCTTACCCTTTCATCTATCTGCTCATCTACTTGTACACACACCCAGTCATTCATCCACTCTCTCACTCATCTACCCATCCATTCATGCATCTACCAACCCACCCGTCCATGATTCATCCATTTACCCATCCACCTATCCTCCTTCCTCTCATCCATTCATGCTCCCTAAGTACCCTTCCCAGCCTATGAATCATAGAGTCAGCCCAGCAAGGTATCCTCTGTTTCAAGGGAGCAAAGTTCAAGAACCCAATCCTTGGGAGTCACCTCCTGCCAGCCTCTATCTCTTCACCCCAGTCTAAACAGGAATTTCCAGTCCTTCTTGCCCCCACTCCCCACGATGGGTGGCCATCTGCATCCCTCTAGGGAGAAAGCTCGCCAAGGACAAGACTGCTCTCCAAATGAGAGCATGCTAATCTTTTCAGTTGTTGATCATGGCCACTGTCCAGAAAAGAGCCCCATTTCTGGTCTCAGGCTCCTGGGGCCCCCACCTACCCACTTTCAGCCCAGTGAGCTGCCAATTACCATGTGTCTCCCATACCCACTTCCTGGCCGGCGCCCAGGTCTAACCCCACCTTGCTGCTTATACTCTCACACTGCCTCCCTGTCTCCTCCCAGCCCTCTCACCAGCACTGCACTGAGAGCAGGGGCCTTCCTCCTGCTTGCCCCCTCCTTTGCGGCCCTGTCAGCCACACACAAGGATCCCAGTACAGCCAAGACCCGTCCCATGAAGAACTGCAAGTGAGGAGCCTCATTCTGTTCCAAGTGGCCCTATGAAGATGACAGGAGCAGGCAGAGCCTGTCCCTCCCAGGAATCCGAGGCACCTTCTGGTGAATAGTGGGAACTAGCCACCTTTTCTCTTGGCTAGTAGGAAGCTCAGAACTAGACCAGGGTTCCTAGACCATGGGTAGCCTTGGCCCTTTGTCTAGTGACCAGAATTTTCCAGTTTAGCTTGCTTATGGGATTGGAACTCCACCCATATAGACTGGTCTGTGGGTGACTGCTATGCTGGAAATGGGCCAGAGACCTCTTGTCCCCTGGATGCTTCTTCTATTCTCAGGCAAGAACTCCCTGGGGGTCAGGATCTGCTCCTCTGTTGTAGAGCAACTGTCCTAGTCACCATGTCCTGGTCACTCAGCCCAGGCTCTTTAGAAATGCTCACCCCCATTCCAGAGCTGTTATTACCCAAGGACAGTGCCTTCCTACTACCAGAGGATCTGACAAGGCTTAGCTAAGTGGGGTCCATTGACTTAAAGTCATTCTGAAATGTGTGCTTATTTATGCTTTTCTGTTTTTAAATAAAAACATCAGATGATCTGAACCCTGCTAATCTAAGTTCTTTAACACATCCCTTTTATTAAATCAGGGAGGCATTGAGAGCATCTCTTTTCTCATCCTGGGGTTGGTGCAGATTCTGAGTGACTGAAGCAGTGCTGGTCAGAGGAGCTGTCCCCTTGGCTGTGAGCCAGGAGCTTTGGGATAACAAGGGAGGCAGGGCACACCCCTGCTTCTTCTGGTCTCAGATTCCCTTTGAAGAACTCTCATGCCTGGTAGAGTCCCAGAAGAAGAGGTGGGTGGGCATAGGGAGTACACAGGGCCTGCCACCAAAGCAGGAGCTTGAGCGGGGCCCCGAGCAGAGCAACACTCAGCTGTGCTTCTCTGCATCCTTCAGGGGACGGAGCTAGGAACCTTGACTGCAGACGATTAGACTAGCCTTGGACCAGAGGTCCAACCTAGCCTCAACTCCTTCCAAGACGGCGCAAGTGTATGATTGGCTGAGCTGCCCTGTCCTCTCCTAAGCTGTGCCCTCAGAGCCTTCCCTCTGGTGGGGAGAGAAACGCAGAGGACTTTGGAACCGTGTGACATCTGAATGATGGCCGTGGACAAGAGAGAAGAGAAACAGGAGCTCAGGGAATGGGATGTGCCTATCCCAGCTGTGGGCAGGACAGAGTAGCCCAACATCACAGGAGGCCAGTGAGGGGGGCTATTGAGGACACTGTCAGAGCAGGAGACCTACATAACTAGGTATTGTGCGGCATTGGGGAGGGGGTAATGGTAAGTAGGACATGTTGGCAGCTGGGTGGGGGTCAATGGCTGAGAGGAGGTGAGGAGACTTCAGGGTATACCCACCTTCTCATGGTTGAATCAGGCTTTGTTCAAAGACTGAGGCATTGGGGTTTATCAAAAGGCAAGAGGTGGTTTGGGAGCTGTGTGTGTGTGTGTGTGTGTGTGTGTGTGTGTGTGTGTGTGTGTGTGTGTGTGTGTGTGTGTGTGTAAGGGGCGTCAACAAGAAGCTGAGGGGGTGTAAGAGAGGTGTGGGGTGTCTTTGCCCTGCCCTGAGATAAATCACAGACAGGCAAAGGGCAGCTCCAAAGAGCTGAGAGTTACTGCTCCAGAGCGCAGGGGGTAGGGACCCTCTGCTCCTCTCCTCACTGCTCTCCATATCTACAGACTGGGAGTCTCCACTCTTTCTGGGCTCTTCATGGTCTTTTGTCTGTGGTATTGTTTCTCGGCCATCTTCTTTCAGAGTTTATCCTCTGTCGATCTCTGGAACTCTTCAGAGCTTCTGGTGTCAGCGTCTGTATCTCTTGGTGCCTCTCTGAAACACTCAGCTTCTTCTTGGGGCTACAGCTCCAAGCTTTGGGTGTCACCGTCTACAGCTCTCAGTGGCTCTCCGGAACTCTCAGCTGCCTCCTTGCTGCTGCCAACCAGACTGTTTTATTTTATTTTGTACTTTTGTCTGCTTTTTGTGTAACCAGTTCAACCCACCACTTGTGATAAAGATCAGAAGTAGGCAGAAGGACCACTCAGGAAAAAGCTTTTGTAGGGGCTGGAGGGATATGTCCTTATATAGCTACAGAGAGCACGGTAGGATTCCACCAATGACACGTCAGCATCCTACCTACTAATCACAAGTCTCTCATGAGCTCAACCACTTTCTGCCTATCACAAGCGATTTGTGATTGACAGCTCCCACAGTCACTGGGGCGGCGCCTCCCTCACCCCTAACTTGTTGCAGATTGTTACTGCCGGGGCTGAAGCATCTGTGACAGGGGTCACCAAGGCTTCTCAAGGTTGGAGTCGGGTGTCCCAGAACTGTCTGGAGCTGGCCTGGGTAGAGCAAGACCTCCCCCTGGCTCTGGTGGCAGCTGTGGCTGCCGAGGTCCTTGCAGCTGGAGTGGAGCTCCCCCTGAGGACTGTGGAGTGTGCACAACAGGCATCCTGGCTGCCAAAGGAGAGCTTGCTTGGCTCACACACCCTCCTCCCACCCCCCACTCCATCCCCACTCAAAGCTGTGAGGCAGAAGGGCCTGTCATGTCATCCAGGGGACTGAAGGGCCTGCTCTAAAAATAGGCCTTACACGATTTAAAGAAGAAACCTACCCAGAAACACTAAAGTCTGCTTAAACTAAGAAACCTGTATGGGAATAATGTCACTAGTGTTCCCTGCTTACCCCTAGAGGTAGGCATCCCTCTAACCTGCCTCAGAATGAATCCTCAAATGTGTGAAGCCCTGGCTGGGGCTTTGTCCACGACATTGGAGGTCTGTGTGAAGGTGGCAAGCGTCGTTCAGTGGCACTTACCATAGCCACTGCCCTCTAGGTCTAGAACATTCTCAGGTCCCAGCTGTCTCAGTCCTTTAAGGTACCCTCCCCTCTTCTGCCTTGTCATTCTGTCACTGATGCTCTGAGGCTTACAAAGTGGGTTTACGTGAGGGATAAGTGATGATTCCCACCTGTGCTAGTCTTTCCAATTGGGCTGCGTGTGTTTACAGAGATTTCTCCACAGAGATAGGCACAGAATGGAAGAGTTCAGTTACAGCTGCACTAGCCTCGAGAGTCCATAGACCCGCACCTCTCCTCTGTACCTCACCGCAGCAGTGTGTCTAAAGTACCCAGCCTCTGTGGCTGGGGCTGGGGCACTGCCAGATGACCTATAGTGGTAGTCCCCCATTAAAGATGTCTCTGAATGTAAAGGTAGCCTCAGCCCGTTGCCAGAAAGACACCCCTCACAGGAAAGCAATGAGGTCCTGCTCCCCACACCTATGGGAAGCCGAGGCCTTGTGCTTGGCTACAGGCCAAGTGGAGGTGTCAAAGGAGGGGGTATCCTGGATACGCAAGCTTAAGATTCAGGCTTCATCCTGTCCTGATCCAGGTTCCTGGATGTAGGTGGCATCTGCAGTGGTGCCCTGGATTCCCCACTCACCTTCCAGCCTCTCCTTGCATGAGCTGAATGTACAAATGCTTGTGGGACATCACGTGAATATCAGGGCATTGTACCTGCACCCCACCTGCTAAGCACTACATTAAGGGCACCCCCTCATCCTCTCCGAGTCCTACGCCCTTCTACCCTCCATCTGCAAGTCTCTAGGCCCTTCTTCCTGGACACATCTGCATTGGCTCCACTGCTACTTCATTACCCAGCATCAGTGGCCACCCTCGTCCTAGCTCACTATGGTGCTACTCTGGCCACACCACAGACCTCCCACAAGCCTCAGAACTACAGCCCAAGTATGTCTGTGATTCAAGTAGAATCTTGAGTCGTCTGTGGCCAACCCAGCTCCTTTGGGCATTATAGATACTCAGTCATCATTTGCTTTGGATGATGGATTGTTCTAGCACCGCTTGCTCAAAGGATGCTCCTTTCTTCACCTACGTGGTTTCCCAGCCTTACCACAAAACTGAGTAACTCAGTCCTTCTGAGACGTTCCAGTGCCGCATGGTCGTGTCTTCTGATCTCCTAGGAAGTCCTGAGGTTAGCCCTCCCCCTCTGCTGGTTCTCATCATCTCTGCTCTCCGAGCTCTTTTGTTCCAAACACAGTTGAGAATCAGCTGTTCTATTTCTGTGGAAGAAAATCAAAAGTCTGCAAGTGGATCTGTCAAAGAATCTTGGGTGAGGGGTTGGTATTTTAACAGTGTTGCAGACTCAGATCCGGGATCACAACATCTGGCTTTCTTCAGCATATGTTACACTGAGTATACAGTCTACAGGCCAACTTCTGACGGCCTGCTACCAGACTCTACAAGCAAACTTGACCTTGGTACGTTGAATCTTTGATAACTTATGGGTTCTAGTAGCTTCCTTGGTAGATTTCACTGGATTTTCTATGTAGATGATCGTGTGGTCTGTAAATAGAGACGGTCCTCTCCTTCTCCATCTGAAGGGCCACACTCATCCCCAATATTGAATAAAATGTTGAATAAAGGGTTTGGGAATGGGCTCCCTTGTCCTGTCCCTGCAGGAAGAAGATCCAGTCCCTTGTCACTAGTCATACTGATGGACAAAGGTTTTTGTTTTTTGTTTTTTTTTTTAAGTTGAAAAGCCGCCATCCTGTTTCTGGCTTCTCATGGGTACACATGTGAGATTTTGTGTTTAACTCATAGTACGGCTTTTCCTTTTTAGTCTATAACTACCATTAGCTCATTTTTGCCCTTTTATTTCGTAAGGTATTGGAGACTGAGCCTAGATTGTATACATACTAGACAAGTCCTCTACCATTGATCCTTATTCCCAGCCCTCTTCTGACTTTTTGTTTTGAGTCAAGGTGTCATTACATCTCCGAGGTTGGCCTTGAGCTCACTCTGTACCTCAAGTAGGCCTTGAACTGGACACTCTCCTGGCTTAGCCTCTGGAGTAGCTGGGATGATAGACCTACGCCACTAGGTCAGGCTGACCTTTTAATGTGAGACCATCCCACACATCCCTATACTAAATATCTCAGCCCTGAGGTGCTATACATTTTGTGTGTTGGATCTGATTTGCTGCAAACGTTTGAAGCAGCGGTGTCTCTACCAAGACATGAGGTTGTTGGTTTAGTTTCTGGGTGTGGTCAGGAGACACCAGGTCATATCCAGTCCCATGGAGGCGTCTGTAGAACCTGTGCTATTTCTTTCTTAAACTGCTGGTTTCCACGGTGATGTCTTCTGGGTCTGAGCTCTTTCTGGGAAGACTTTTAACCACTCATCAACCTCTTTACTAGATGGAGGGCTTTGGGCCATTCGTTCCTTCTTGAGTGGACATAAGTGGTTGGCGCTTTCCGGACCCTAAGTGGTGGAATGCATGGATGCAAGCAGTGTTAGCTCTCCTAGCAGCCTTGTGATGTCTGAGGGTCTGCAGCAACGCCTCCTGTCTAATCCTTGACAGTGACGATGTCAGTTCACCGACATTGACACCTGTCTGTCTCTTCCTCGTGATCACACTGGCTGATGATTGGTTCACTTTATTAATTTCAGAAGAATGGCTTTTGATTCATTTATTTCTTTGCTGGGTTATTTTGTGGCTCATTGACTCATAGTCTCATCTTCTGCTTCCTTTGAGTTTCACGTGGCCACTGAAACTTTTTCTTGTTTCTAAGAGGAATCTGAGGCCACTGGTCTGAGACTTTCCTCTTAAATTAAAAAAAAAAATATATATTATCGGGGCTGGAGAGATGGCACAGCAGTTAAGAGCAGTTATTGGTCTTACAGAGAGCCTGGGTTCAGTTCCCAGCACCCCCATATGGCAGCTCTAAATCCAGTTCCAGAGGATCTGACGCCCTCTTCTGGTCTCCATGGGCACTGCATATATGTGGTGCACATACATACAGACAAAATACTTGCATATATAAAATAAAAATAAATAAATCTCTTTAAAATTTTATTATTTTATTCTGAGGGAGGGGGTTGTGTCATGCCATTCATGTGGAGGCTTACAGGACAACTTTGTGGAGTAGTATCTCTCTCCACCTTTATGTGGGTTCTGGGGACCAGGCTCAAGTCACCAGGTTTGTACCACAAACATTCTCACCTGCTGAGCCCTCTTACCTGCCTGAGTCCTTTTTTTCTGACATGGGTGCTAACTTGTGCTCTTTGCTTCTGAGAACAGCCTCTGTGCCCTGGAAGTCTCGGTTAGGAATATGTTCGTTTATGTAGTTGAAACAACCTTCTCATTTCTCCTTTTGCTTTCCTCTCTGAGGATGGCTTGTTCTCGTGTACTTCCTGGGGATCTGGGTTTCAGAGACTCTTGGTGTTATTGATTGCTGGTTTAAACCCACCATGCTCAGGGAATCTTAGTGAAATGAAAAACCGAAATGTGTCAAGCCCTGCTTTGTGTTGAGAACCTGTCCCCATGGTTTCACTGCCAAAGCAGCCAGGGGTGGGCTGCTGGTTCCAGGCTGTTGAGTCTCCTCTGGGTTCCCTTCTCAAGGGCAGTGACCATGTAGCCTAACTGAGCCACTCTGTTCCGTTTCCAGACTGGAAGAAGCGCTTCATTGGCATCCGGATGCGGACCATCACGCCAAGGTGAATGACGCTCCCCTGTCCTCCCATGAACCCCTTCCACATACTGACCACTGTGTCCAGCTGCTGGCAGGTGCTAGAGAGGTCAGACCCACCACCACTGCCTGATGGATTCCATCCGACTCTATTCAGACGATCCTCCTCCAGGGAGCCTCTGGAATTGCTTCCTGGGTTTCTTACAATAATGAATTAAAACTAGGTGGCTTAGAACAACCAAAACATACTACTTGAGAGTTCTGGAGGCCAGAGACTGACATTGAGTGCCCACAGGTCTCACACTCTGAGATTCCAGTCTTATTTCTTCCTGTGTCTCCTGACTCCTCCTGATTATGGTCACCCCTCAGCAGGCTGCATTAGCCCCATCACTCCCCTTCTCCACAGGCCTCCTCCAGCCTGTGTCTGAGCCCCACACTGCCAGTCACTGGATATGAGAGCTGCCCAAGTCCATGACTTCATCTCAAGATCCCTGACAAACTAGAGTGGCAAAGACCTTATTTCCAAACATGGTTATATTCTGAGATCCTAGTGGATATTTCCCCATCTCCACAGGCCACGCATGTAAGACAGCCTCCCCCCCCCATTTGCACACCCTTTAGCACAGAGGTGACCCACAGTGTTGCAATGGTTGTCAGGGGTCCTTTCTGCCTGCCGGCCACCTTGACTGTGAGTTCCAGGGAGCTGGCTGTGTCCCCACTCACCTCTTGGCTCTGGCTCTGGTAGAGGTTCCGAAAAGAGCAGCTGCCTGGAAAGACAGGATGAAAGTGATAATGAAGGGGGTGGACAGGAGGGAGGAAGGAGGGAAGGAAAGTTCAGCCCAGGGTTATGAAGGAAGTTACTACATGGTGAAGCTCTGAGGATAACTCAGAGATATTGACCAACCAACCCGATTCCCTCTTCTGTCAATCTAAGGAGCGAAATTTAAACAATCTGCAGTTAGGACCAGTTTGCCAACTCATCTTTAAGTCGTGTGCTTCCCCAACCATTCATCTATCCACTGACCATCTTTCCAGTCTTCTCAGTCCATTCTGTGACTGAACCATTCTCCATTTCTCCACCCAGTACCTCTGTCCAGCCACCCACCCATCTGTCCTTCCTCAGCCACCCTTTATAGCCTGTCCTCCCAATCTAGCTGCCCCGTCTCCACACTTGTAGCCAGTCGTGGCTACTAAGCGGTTCCATCTCATGGGGCTCAGGGCTCTCTGAGAACTCACAAGAGGTTGTTTGTCTAGCTTGGGTGGTGGCGGGAAGGGGCAGCCACATGCCAGGGAGCTGGGCTGGAGGCTGAGAGGCTGACACAGGACTGTCTTTCCAGTTTGGTGGAGGAACTGAAGACTGCCAACCCAGACTTTCCAGCGGTGAGCAGTGGAATATATGTTCAAGAGGTCGTTCCCAACTCACCTTCTCAGAGGTATGTTCCACAGGCAGAGGCAGGGCTGCTGGCAGTCAGACATGGGGGAGGGGAGGGTGTGCTGGGGCCTGGACTGGGCTTTCTCACTGACCTTATGTGACCTCAAGTCTCCTGGCAAGGAGTTGTGGAGTCTGGCCGCTCCTCTGAACCACGGGATGAACTGTCTCTCAGATCACTGGCCACGCCTGTCCTTGGCACAGAGGGGTCTTCTCTTTGAGAAACAGAGGCTGAAGAGTCTCTGACTGGGCCGAGACAGGAACTCCAAGCCTTCCTCTCTTTTTTTGTAGAACAAACATCATAGTTCATAGTTCTGCTGACTCTCCTTTTTTATTTTATTTTATTTTATTTTAACACGTTAAGAACTACAGAAATGTTAGGTACAGGCCTGCTATGGTGGCACAAGCCTGTACCCTCAACATTTGGGAGATAGAATCGGAAGGATTGGGTGTTTAAGGCCAGACTCAGTCAGACAGGGATCAAGCCTAAGCCATATGAGAGCCTGTTCCAAAACACCAAACACCCAAACGAAGCGATGTTAAGTATGTTAAGTAAGTAACATGTTGAGGCCGTGTGTCTCAAGTGACTATGCTCTGACACCCTGACCTCTACCTCATCCAGGTCACATTAGTGGTTGTGAACTGAGGCTCTGGAAACTGGAGGGGCCCCATTGCCATGTATGCTGCTGTGGGCAGGGAAGTGGTCCTGTCCCTCCTTCTGTAGTCACTGGCTACCATGTGCCACTAGCTCGTCACTGATGTCCTCTCTCAAAACGACCTTGTTAAACGGCTGCTGCTGAGCCCAGGTGAGCCCAGCCTGAGCCCCTGACAGTACACGTGTGCTAAGCGTCTTTCTCCTGCTTGGCAGAGGAGGCATCCAAGATGGCGACATCATAGTCAAAGTCAATGGACGTCCCCTGGTAGATTCCAGTGAGCTGCAGGAGGCGGTCCTGAATGAGTCCTCACTCCTGCTGGAGGTGCGGCGGGGGAATGATGACCTGCTCTTCAGCATCATGCCGGAGGTGGTGATGTGAGGCTACTCTCCGCCAGTGCCATGCCAAAGCCTACAGGAAGTGGGGTTCCGGTCTTCACAAAATCAGGACGAAGGGCTGCTGTGGTCCTCAGCAGGATCAGCAGTCTCCTCTCTGGTCCAGTGCTGAGTCCAAGGCTGGACCTAACCAGGGATCTGGATCTCAGCTGTGACCCTTAATTCCAGTTCCAATAGAGGAGGCACAGTGTCCTGATGTTACCATCTGAGTTCTCTGGACATAGAAGCTCCTAGAAACTTCCCGGGAAGCCTGCCCTTCCCCCAGCTAACCTCTGCCCTCATGAAGGCCCACCCAGCTCCCATCTTCACCTTCCTTGTACCCCCAGTGTCTTGACCTCTCACTGTCACAGGTACTCTCCTGACCCCAACAGGCTTCCATCTGCCTCAGCACACCCACTCCCCATGGTAAGACAGGGGCTGCTTGCCCTGCCACCTGGTATCCCCGGAGAGCAGGCCCGGTAGCTGCCCCCTGGAGAAGCCAGGGTCCTGACCTGGAGCAGGTTAACATCCCTCACTGCTGAGCTGAGCCCTGTGCTGGCCCAGGCGGGCAGAAAGCAGAGTGTCATGGTCACATGGTCTCCAACCCTGACAGTTCATTCTCCCAAGGTGACCACATGGTGACCAGAGAGGAGTGGGTACCTGCCTGAGGTGCAAGGACTGAGCCACTTCACCTCCGCATGCAGCTCCGGGTGTGGCAGCCATCTCTGAAGATGGCCACCCAGCCGCCAGCAGGCTCCCGAGGGCATCTTTGTTCTCCCTAGTGTTTCAAGTGTATCTGTGAGCTTTGCTGTAAAATTTCTCCCACTACCCACGTTGCTTGTACTGTATGTTTCTCTACTGTATGAAATTAAAGTTTACAAGCACATAGCTGTCATCCAGATGTTGGTGTTGGTCCCCCCAGTGGCTGGGGTCTTCCCACAAGTAGGGCATCACTGGTGTCATTCTGAGACCTGCAAGTGGCCTTTCCAGGTTGATACAATGTCATGCGTAGGAAACTCACCAGATCCCAGGGCTGCCTTATGTCAGGCCGCTGGGTACAGTTCCTTCACATCCGACTTGAGGTCTTATCTCTCCCTCCTGACACTACCCAACTCCTGATTGTTATGGGAAACAAGGTCATTCCGGCTAAGCAGTTAAGCGGCTAAGCATGTGGCCCCCAATGAGTACCTGAGCCCTTCCATGCACACAGGGCCATGTGGCTGAGCTCTGTCTGTGCTTACGTCTGTCTGCCTGTCCATCTGTCTGTCTGTCTATCTATCTATCTATCTATCTATCTATCTATCTATCTATCTATCTATCATCTATCTATCTATCTCTATCTCTCTTTCTTCTTTTCACAAACCCTACCCACAACCCACAGTGGCTGGAAGCAGACACAGCCCAAATTTTCCAAGAGAAAATTCTCAGAAGGGCTGGGTGGGGGCTCTGGAGATGGTGATTCATGACCATGCTGCTGTGTATCATAGAACAACTCGTGTGTTCAGAAGGGTCTGGGACCTTGTAGCACAACCTGTGCACAGAGGCAGGGTCTGCACAGCTGCATGATCCAGACTCCTTCTCCAGAATAAACTGCAGGCATTTTGAGTGACCCACTCCAGGGCTGCTGTCCGCCAGTCTCAAACACCCAGGGCAGTGTCAGTGTCTCCTACGGGAGTCCTCTGGAGACAGGGGTCCTAATTTTGGAGGCTGTGGAGGATGGATGGCTGTGTGCTGTGTGACTAACTAGAAGGGGAGATGGGTGTATGCTTCAGTGATCAGGCAGAAAGGACTAGAAAGGGTCAACAAGTAGCTTTGTAAGGAAGGTGACTGATAACCCACTTCTACTCTCTCAGCTTTGAGCTTCAGGCATTCTGCCGTAGTAGTCACCCAATGGTTACCCACTTCTCTACCTTCCTTGACCCTATATGCCCACCACTAACATCTTCTGGAAGACCAGACCTGTCTTCAGAGCCTGACACAGTTCACACAGTGTCTGCCCTTCCCAGCCTGCCTGCCTGCCTCTCAGCTCCCATGTGGCTGGTCCAAACCCAGTAAGCCCTGCTTGCTTCTGTGGAGACCCTGACATGAGCACCTCACACAAGCATTTCAGACGCAGGTCTTTGCTCTGCTTTTCCACACGGTAGACAGAAGCTTAACTGACTCAATGTTCAGTCCCACCCCTACGGGGGCAGGTTTTGGCACCCCAGCTAAGTCCTCTTACCTAAGCCCCTGTCCATCTCATAGCAGCTGAAATACAGGGGTTCATAGACATCCCCCTCCAAATCACCAATCCATCCAGCTGTGCTGTGCTGTCCTGGACCTGTCTGGATCCCGACTGTCTCCAGAACTTGGATTTTACAAGTCACCCTAGGCCTCCCCACCAGCCTGACCCAGGACAGGGTAATGTGGCTACTTTAGTTCCCCAGCTGTAAATTGAAGTCAATATTTTTTCCTGAATGAAATGGCACACAGGGATGTCTGGGCTCCAAAGTGCCTCCAACTGTCTCCTCTCTTCCTATTCCCACCTCATTTGCTTCCCTGGTCTCTGGTTGACTTTATGTGACATAAAAGGCTGAAGGTGGAGTCTCTGAGCTCAGAGGGGCTGACTGCCTGGGTTCTGACCCATTAGCCTTCAGCTCTGAGCTATGGCATTCACAACTCATAACCCCAGAGATAGCCAGGGGTTCTCAGAGAGGGTTTGTCATATACCAGGGACCAATCCCCACACACAAGAGCACTGTGGGTAGCCATAGCAACCCCATCCTCTTCCAGCTTTGGGAGAATGGTCCCTAACTACTCCCTGCTACGTGGGCTGACCCTCAGCTGCACAGCCAGCTGCGGTCCATGCAAAACAACTTTTTCAGAGTCAGCCAGCTGCTGCCAGAGCGTTGTGCAACTCGTTTGGGTTCCCACGAAGCCCCAGCAGCTAAGTTCCTACCCACCCTCCACGGTGTGTCTCATGGGGCTGTAAACAGGAAAGTTCACAAGGCCAGTCCACTCCAACTCAGAACTCCATTCACAAATAGACTACCCAACCTTCCAATACCCTGCTGGATGTAGGAGAAACTGAAGCCCTGAGAGGGAGAGGATTGTTCCAGAACCATAAATAAACTGCTGGCTGATCACTAGATGACATGGCCAGGTTCTGCCCATCCCTCAGGTAGCTAGTCATGGCATAAGGCTACATGACAAAATACTCCTCAGTAAGGAGCACAGGGTGGCCCTGTACCAGCAGCTGACCCTCAGGAATCATCATGTCCTCCCTGTCACGTGGGTGACCAAAGATGAAAATTCTGGAATAAGACCCAACTGAGGGGAGTAGGGGCCTTGGGCTGTGCGTGGGTGAGAGGGTATAATCACTACCACCTGGGCAGTGCACACTTGCTACCTAATCACAGGCTCTGGGTCTTGCCGACTGTCACCCTCCCTTCTCACACATCTGCGGGGCTCTTGGTCTTTTTCTGGGATCCAGCTGTTGCTCTTTCCCAGTCCTGGTCTTTGTCCAGTGACTCCCTTGGCTGGAACCTTCTCCCAGGCTCCCAGGCTCCCAGGAGTAGGACAAAGTCAATCCTCTTGAGCCCATCTTCCAATGCGGCCACCTTGAATAAATCTCCCTTTTCTGGTTTCCACTATCACTTTGACTCTATGAATTGGTGATGAGCGGCTGAGCCTGATTTGGGGCACAGGCTGTGACCCCATATTCAGTAACACCGGTAGTGACAAAACTGTGAAGATAGCATCCCACCTCCATCTCTGGAGGGGCCCAGGATGTTCATTTTGGATCCTCTGTGCCTTTATCGGGGATTCAGGAGATGCAGATATTTCTTCCCAAACCCGATGCTCCTCTTGAACTCCATGAGCCTGTGTGCTCAGGCATTTTCCCTGACAGGCTGCCTGTCACAGCCTGATCTGTCCCTGCCTTAGATGGTCCCAGCCCCCTTTCTTAGGACAGCTATGCGAGGAGCCATCAGTGGCTTTCACATTTCTTCAGAGGTCACTTAAAAGGAGGAGAAAGAATGCACTGGCAAGATGGTCCAGTAGGTAAGAGCACTTTCCACCTCGTGACCAGAGTTTAATCCCTGAGACCCATATGGTGGAAGGGGAGAACTGACTCTACGAGCTGCCTCTGGCCTCCATATAACTGTCATGGCATGTGTGCTCAACACACACACACACACACACACACACACACACACACCACCACATCATGTACAGACACACACAGCTGTGCATACACACCCACCTACCTATACTATGTCCCTAAATATACCACATGTTCTGGGTCACGCGCTGTGCAGGGCTGCACGCACCACAGACATGGCTCACACAGGTGCTTAGAGACATCTGTTGATTTGCTGGACGCCGACCTTGAATTTTCTCCACAGCACCTGTCAAGATTCCCTGATAGAGTCACAGACCCCACTTCCTGGAAACAGCGTAGGCATCCATGACAGATGGCTGGAAAAACAAGAGCTGGCCAGGCACACTACGTGCTCACTCTGTCACGGTCTGACTGTGAAATGTCCCCCACATGCTTGTGTTTTGAAGGTTGGGCCTGCAGCTGGTGGTGGTATTTTGGGAGATGGTGCTTTGCTGGAGAAAGTAGGTTGTAGGGCCACATCCTTAGAAGCTCTTGCCACCCCCTGCCCCGGTCTATCTGTGTGTCTCTCTCTTTTATTTCCCTCTCCTTCCAGACAAGAGATGACCACATGCTCCTAGCAAGTACTTTGAAATGTCACTGAGCATGGCCTTTAAAATGGTAAATAAGACATTTCGTGTTATGTGTTTCACCACAGTTCTAAGGAGGAAAAGAGGCTATTCCTGGTACACTGACCCAGCTTTTATGTGGACAACATGAGGGCAGGGGAGTGTTTAGCCAAATTGTGAGGTCAATATAAGCAATCGCTGGAACATGTGCTCAGGGCATGAGAGGCCTAGTCTTGAGTCTGGAGCTCGTGGTAGGGGGTGGGGCACAGCTTGAATCATGACCATGTGTGAAGACCAAGACTCCAGGTCAGCAGCAGTCCATGACTTCGCGCTTAGAGCACCGAAGATGAGTGCCTAGGTCACTCTGACCGTAGAACCCAAGCCTGACTTCCTTCCACTTTGCATGGCCCATTCCTCTCTTGGGCCTTGCTATCTTTCCCTGTAGAATAAAAGGCCACACTCACCCCCTCCTTCTTCCCAGCCTTGTCCCCCAGAATTGACATACCAAGCCTGCCCTGAGGGAGTGGTCAGGACTAGACTAAAGGGACAGTTGAGAGGGCCATTCCCCGTTTTTGATTGCAAGGACTATTTGGTGGGAACGTTGTCTCAGTGTGACCTCTGATCCAACAGAGGAGCCATCTAACCCAGACAGACAGACGGGATGCTCTGTGGAGTGACGTGTGAGCTAGCCTTTGGATGAATGGGATGGGAGAAGTGGGCAGACGGAGCTGCGCTGGGGTTTTCGTGGCTGTGAAGCACTGCTGTTGTGATGCAGACAGCTTCAGGGATGGGAGAGGGTTTCTTTGGGCTCATCGTTTTGGAGGTTCTAGTTCATGTCCATAGGCCCTGTTGCACCGGAGTGTATGCGGAAAAGATTGTTTACATTGTGGTGGCCAGGAAGTGTGTGGGGCGGGGTGAGGCTGGGTCTCAATTTCCTCTTCAAGGGCACACCTCCAATAACCTAATTTCCTCCCTCTAGGCTCCATTCCTGAAGGTCCTACCATTTCCCACAACCTGGGAACCGTGAACTTTTGGGGGACATTGAAGACCCAAACCATGACAGATTTAAATTCAAATCCTCAACAAATTCCCTTCTCTGATCTTTAATGTCCTGTCTATAAAGTGGGCAGGGAACGGAGATGTATATAAAACCCACCCATGGGGACAGGCGCTCGGTCATTGAAAGCTATTAGAGTTATCATGCTGAGATGGTCCAAAGGTCCTGCAAGGCCCTCCTACGAGGGCTGATGACTGCTAACTTAGTTATGGAACAGCATCAAAGGGTCTGAAACAAACTCACTTCAGCAAGCAGGACCCTCTCGCCCCCTCACCTACCCCACTCCCTCCCCACCTCTGGCGTCTCTGCCCACTCCCCTGGCACCAAGGTCATCCTGGTGGGAGGTGAAGGTCATGGGGGAGTTCTCACTTTCAGAGCTTGGAAAATAAAGCGTTCCAACAGGAAGGCTTATCAGTGTGCAGCCCGGAGGTGGAGTTCTGAAGCGACACAGCCTGTCACAGGCCAGTTGTGGGCACACGGGACATTCTCCCTCGCTTCTGGGAGTGCCCCCATTAGCCTTGCAAAGCTTTTTTGCGCTGTTCCTCTGGGTTTAGCAATCCTCTTTCTTTTTTTTTTTTTTTTTTTTTTTTTTTTTTTTTTTTTGGAGCTGGGGGCCGGACCCCGGGCCTTGCGTTTGCTAGGCAAGCGCTCTACTACTGAGCTAAATCCCCACCCCAGCAATCCTCTTTCTTGAATCTATCCCAAAACCTGTTCATGGGAGCATGGAGAACCATAAAGAACCATGACAGTGGGAGCCCCATGTCCCCCAACTGCTAACTGGGCCCCTGCCCAGCTGGGCTTGGGCTGTAGCCACTGTGGAGCACTGAATAGGTACATGGCCCCACTATGCTCTGCATGGACCACCCTGACCACCTCATGCCTGCAGCCTCAACTAGGCAGGGGGTGTTTCTAGCTGAGACTGCACCTGGTGTGGCAGCTGCCTGATCCTCTCCTCCCAACTGCGGAATGAAACACTCAGCTGCCAACCAGCTGTGCTCAAACATCCCGACTCGAGCATAACAGCTATGCTTATTTCTGCAGTGGAGGCCAAGGCTGACACATACTGGATACCCTAGACACTCTTAATCCCACCTCTGGGACCTTCTGGCTGCTTCCTTCAGCATAGCAATCTAGCACTCTTTGCTTTGGGACACAAATTCTGGGCACAGGGAGCCCAACTAACCACTGTTACCATGGCAATGCCTGTGTTGACCACTTACATGAGGAAGACATTGTACTGAACACTGATGTCCATGATATCATCAAATCCTCAAGTGACCCTGGAACCCTATTTGTCTCCCACTCTTATAAAGGAGGAGACATGCCCAGGCAAAGGGACAGTCCCGAGGGTATAGCACAAAGATGGCAGGGCTGAGAGGTGAGCCTCAGTCTATAGCATCCCAGAGCCGGAGTTGTATTGGCCACACCTGTCCTCTGCCCTGGCCCTCCAGAGAGGCGTCTCTCTACAGCTGGAGCTTCCGGGCCTTAGCCAGCTTCGGGCTGGCTTTGCTTTGGGGATGGCCAGATGTAGATGACAATAAATCCGTGTTGAATAAATGAGCGGATGCTTTCGCCATCTCCAGGACTGGGAGGAGCTGGCACAGATCTCCCTAACTCCTCATTCTTCTTCGAACTTCTCCAATTACCTGCTCTGGGTCTAAAGAGAAAAGTTGGACGGCCTCACCCACCAACCCACTCCGAGGCTTCTCGGCACAGGCCATTCATCAAATGCTGCTTCTTTATAGGATACTGGGTACAGCTGTGTTCCTGGGGGCCAGAGGTCACAAGCGTGAGGTTTGAGTTGCTGTGTCCCCTGCAGTGCAAGAGCACCTGTATACACTTCTTTCCATCCAGCTGTGGCTACAGGACCAGCCTGGGCTATGTCATGTGTCAGGAGGCTGTGCCCATGTTGGCTATCTGTTACGGGTGGACAACTACAGAGGCAGCTTCTTCGTTTCTCCTGTGGCCACTCCAGGCATGTCCCACAGTGCCCAGAGAGACCCTGGCACACTGTGTGTGACTGGACCATTCTACCCCGAGTCACTTTTCTCCCCAACCAGGGCTTCCTGAGATCATCTTGTCTCTGGTCAGCTTTTGGGGAGTCTACTATAAGCCAAATCCCAGAACCAGAAAGCAACAGAAAAGCCACCTGACCTCATGTCCAGCCCACTCCCCTGATTCACAGGCTTCCCTTCTAGAGAAAAGGAGCCCAGGAACTCAAGTCAGGACAGGTGAAAGGTTTGTGAGGGAGCAGGCTTTCTGGTCTCAGTAAGTCAGAGGCGGGTTCCCAGGCGAGGGCGGGATGCGGGTAGGAGTGGGGGGGCGGGGGATGTGGCACTGGAGATCCAGGCCTTGATGGCTGAGCAGAGTGTGGGAGGAGCTCGTGCACACCCTGGGCCTCCCTGCTGAAGACTTTGCAGACAGGGGCCTGACTCTGAGACACTGCAGTAGAATTCCTTAACAATCTCTGTTCCATCATTTATCTTCTAAGCATTTTAAAATAAAGGACCCCAGCTGGATCAATAATCCCCCGACCCATCTAAGCCATGGAAAATGGGAAGCCGCCCAGGCCTTCCATCTCCACAGATGAGAATCACAGAGGGGCCCGGACCCCAGGCCACCTCCCTGTCAGAACTCTGGACAGGAGGGGCTGCCAGACTCCAGGAAGGAGACGTGTGGCAGCCGCCTCAGTGACACTCCTGGGCCCCATCCAGGCCACTCTGAAAAGGCTCAGCTGCTAAAATCATCTGCCTGGACCCTCTTGGGCCTGCTTTCTGTTCTTTCTGCATTTTTTTCCCTTAAAAAACATTTACTGCTCTTCTCAAATGTTAAAAGTAACACATGTTCATAGCATAAGAGTCGTATAAGCAGAGAGGGAAAAAACAGGATTGCTCATAATGGCACAAGTGACAGCATGTGTGTCACACAGTGGGTCCAGCCACCTGAGGGCAGGCCTACCTTGCCTGTTGTTTGGAGACAGCCACGTAAGAACTTTCTGGGGTTGGGGCTGGGTTGGCCTTGAGCCTGTAGGCAAAGATGGGCAAGTGGATGTTCTGATGACGCTGTCTCTCTGTCCATGAACATAGGATACTTCTTCCTGCTGATAAGCACCTTGATCTCTCAGTGTTTTGTCTACTTCTGCATTGAGTCGCTCTGAGAATATCATCCAGACGGACCGCACCTGCTTTCTGTCCTAACACTATGCGACATTCAATCTCCCTGCAAACGTCATTAGCTATGCCTGAATCCCCATGACATGAAGACATTACAGCGTCACGGATGACTGTTCCCCAGCACCGTACCTCCAGGCTTGCTGTGAATGGTGGGAACAGAGAAAGCATGCCTGTCTTGTTCCCTGAAAGTTCAAAACTGTGCGATAAACAGGGGGCCAGTAAGATGGCTCTGTTAGGTGTTACAGGTGCTTGCTGTCGAGGAGTTTCATTCCTCACGTTGTGGAGGGAGAGAACTGACTCTCACAAGTTGTCATGCGATCTCCATACATGTGCTCTGGGCTCCATGCATGTATACATGTGTGTACACACACACACACACACACACATACAAATACAAATAAAATATATTTTTTTAAACCTCAAAATGGCTGGTGAATGCTCAACCAGCCACCATGTCACATGCACATGGCTCTGACTCGGTGTCAAGGCTCAGAACTTATGCATGCCAGGCACTAAGGGACTTGAGTCCCAGGAGTCAAAGACACGCAGGAAGTTGTGACAGCAGCCCCTTGTGCAACACCAGCCTGAGGGCACAGAGCCAGCCTCCTGCTGGGGCAGGTCTGTTTTGTCATGGTGACACACAGTAGGGCTGATTTTCTTATTCCCAGATGTCATCTTCAGAGCTCTGTTGGTGGATGCCCTGAGACCTTACTGACAGCTCCTTCATCCGTGTTTGCTATTGTGATGGCTGTTCTTGGTCGTCAACCTGATTACATCTGGAATTAACTAAAGCCCAAATGTCTGGGCATGCCTGTGAGGGATTTTTCTTCTTCATTAAATCATTTGAAACGGGAAGACCCATTTTTCATCCAGCTCTTTTGTGATGGGAAGATCTGCTGTTAGTCTGGGCCACACCTCCTGCTGGCAGCCCACATAAAGGGCACAAAGGCAGGAAGCTCCATCTCTTCGTCTACTTGCTCTCGCCCTTCTGAGCCGGTCCATTCCATCGCTGGCCTTGGAGCCTCCTTCTCTGGGACACCAGCGCATACTGAAGACCAGCTGTGACATCCAGGCTCGAGGACTATTGAATTCTTAGCCTTTCTGTTTAAGGCCGGCCATTGTTGGATTCGCTGGATCGCAGCCCGTAAGTTGTTCTAATATCCCATAGACAGATTCCTTTTATCAGTTCTATTCCTCTAGAGAACCCTGATGAACACAGCTATGACTACTTTAGTAAGTCGTTGCTGGCTACAGCACACCCAGAGCACTGATCCCTGCGTACTGCTCAGCACATGCTTGACACGTGTGTTGTGAACCAGAACAGATCACAAAGAGGAAAAACCAGCCAGTGCCCAAGAACTCCATCAAGATTCCTCAGAGCAGCAATGTACCCCAGGCAAGGCTTGGAGAGGTCCAGAGCCGCAGCTGGTTGTCAGACAATGATGCTGTTGGCATCCCGTGAGAAGAGGTAACGTCAGCATCCTGATTTACAGAGCGGCTCTTGCCTGAGTTGGGCAATCAAGCAGCTCAGACAGCCTGGGTCCAGTTGAACCCACAAGTCTCAAGACACTCTCCTGGAGGTGGGAAGTCATGAGGGAGATCTCCCGGTCCTAGCCAGCTATATTTTCTTCCTTTTTGGGGGGTGGGGTGGCATTGGGGTTCAGAGGAACATCATGGTGGGATGGAAGGAATGACCTGGGGAAACAGGTTCTATCTGGTATCTGAGGCCTACTAGGCCTACTAGGTCTCCCACCTCCAAAGCCAAAGGCCTGCAGGGCACTGCTCTGCACTGAACTGTGCCCCTGTGTGTTTGTGTGGGGGGGGGCAGGGAGGGGAGAGGGAAGGGGCGGGGACAAGGGGAGGAGACAGAGGAGAAGAGGAAGAGGGGAGAGGGGCGGGGGAGAGGGCGCCAGCCTCATGACAGGACCTCTGAGACCAGTGAGCTCCAGGCCCTCTGTACCCAGGAGGTGGCAGATGACCCAGCATAGCTGGGCATGGGCAGAGTAGAGATCAGAAATTGATTAACTGAAAATCTACAATCTAAGGTCATGGGGGGAGGCTTAGAATTTCACAAAGAAGGTTTTCCAGCTGGGACCCTCCTCCTGCAGCCTCACAATTGTCCCTGCTCAGGCCCAGGTCACACGGTCACATGGTGTGTGCCTGGCTCTGTGGAATGGCCTCTCCCTGTCTTTACACCCTGTATTCTCTGTGGCAACATGGAGTAGTCTCTGAAATACGCATGCTACACACTGACTCTTTACATGCATTGATGCCCACCTTGTTCAGCTATGGAAGATAGGAATAGGTTACTTTTAAAATAAAAACAAATGAATTGTATTTAACGAAATACTGCCCTGCCCTACACACACACACACACACACACACACACACACACACACACACACACACA
Organism: Rattus rattus; assembly: GCF_011064425.1. NCBI lineage: Eukaryota > Metazoa > Chordata > Mammalia > Rodentia > Muridae > Rattus > Rattus rattus. The sequence goes on from NC_046164.1 coordinate 69,437,515, forward strand.
CTAAAAATCAGAATCCTGCAGGTGAAACTTAGAAGCACATCCAGACTACTGGAACGTGACAGGTTTGACTTCAGAATGTGGATGCTAGAGGAATCATGGGAGTGATGGCTCACCTCCTCCATCTTGCAAAGGGCCTTGGTCTTCCAAGGCTCAACCCTGTCCTCTGGTCCCCATCTAGCATGGCCTCCTTAAGAATTCCAGACAGCTGGGTCCCAGTTGTGATCTGGGGACACCAGATGTGAATGTTACCTTGAAGCAGGCTGAAGGGGCAATGTCACCGCAAGAGTGGGTGTCACCATGGTGCTACCCTCAGTTCAGGCCCCCACCTGGTGCCCTGGGGCCACCAAGACAGATAATCGTGGGTCCACACTTGGCCTTTTCATCACGAGAAAGGCTGCTGTAGACTCAGTGGTCATTTGTGGGACTTCAGAAGGTCATGAGAGCCCAAAAGAGGAGGGTATGATTGGAAACAGAGGGACATGGCCTGACTCTCCCTGGAACTTGCCTGGTCTGACTCCATTCTTGCCTGAGAGCCTTGAATTCACTCATCTCGCAGGCCTCAGTTTCTTTATCCAGTGCATCCAGGGATCCTCACCTCAGGGACCACAGAGTCTGTGCTAAGCACACTATTCCTGAAACACAAACACATTTATGTCTCTCCGCAGTGTCAGAATTGATTAAATAATGTCGAACTCACAAGTTACAGCAGTTCGCAGATTATCTTTGGCCACCTCACCAAGGAGAAGGCAGGTTCTCTCATTCCAATCTCATTCTTGCTCACAATAGTTTTTATTTCTCGTCTGGAAACTTCACACACAAATACAGTGTTCATTCTAACCTGAGTTGCTAATATCAACTCTCATATCAAGATGTGGGTTACAGGATGGACGTGAGGTAGGCTACAGCAGTGCTCTGGAGGGTTTGGAAGTGGGGCCGATAGAAACACAAACAAGTCTGTGTTGGAAGGAGAGCAAAGGAACCCTAGAACCGGCTGCAGGGACACTGCTGCTGTAGAGACCAGGCCCCAGAGCTGAGGATGAGAGTCCAACTATGACGGGAAAGGGCAGACCTGGATCTAGAGCAGGAACAGAGGGTTCAGGTCCAGGCAGCTGAGTAGGTGTTTGGAAGGATGGCTGATGAACAGGCTGCATGAACAGCAAGGGATGAACTGAGGCCCCAGCACAGCCAATGGGTTCTCTCCCTGTGCATCCAAGGGCCATACATCAGATGTCAGATGGGGATGGTGTGGAGTCAGTGCCATCCCAGAGCTAGATGCGATCTTTTTCATGCAGTCCAGGTAAGGGAGCTACGCCCTTTCTTTGGTTTTCTGTGTCTAATACAATATTGGGCCTATTAATATCCCTGAATGTGATTTTAATACACCCATGTACCTGCACAGTCTCAATCCAACATGGTCATCATCTTCAAAATGGAGTCAAAAAAAAATGGAGTCTCTTAGGTCTGTGAGGCACGGTCTGAGAACCGTTTTACACAATACGGGGAAACTCAGGGCACAGCCTGATCTCCGTAGTCTCTGAGACTGGGACAGATGCCCCACATGTCAGCAATCAGAAAGGCTGGGTCGCATGCTCTGCCTTTCTCTCTTCCCCGTCCACAGGGAGCCCCACAGGTGAATCGCAAAGCAGGAGGACACACTCTCCTGGTGTTGCAGAATACCCTGTCAGACAGAAGCTCTGCCGCCTAGACCGGCCAGCTGGACATTGCTGAGGTCCCCAGGGTGAATGAGGCAGTGTCTGGTGCCCTGTGTCACAGAGCCAGGCAGTATACAAGGCAGCCTCAGTGGGGAACCAGCTTCTCGGATAGAAGCATGGGTAGGGGCCCTGGTAGACCCCATCTATCTCTTCCCTCTTAGGACACAGAGAGAGGGATGTGAGGAAGCAATCTCCAGGCCTCATCAGCACACCTGGTATCCTGCCGGCTAGATAGTCCACGGGAACTGTGAGGAAATCAGAGTCACATCACGGGCTCAGTAAAAGTCACTTGGTTACAGCAAAATGCCCCCAGCATGACGAGTTTCATGCAGTGTCATAAACACACAGACTCAAACAGGCCTAGATGTGCCTTTGGGAAAAGGATAGCCCAATGGCATATGGGTCCAGGGTCAGAGAGGGAGAAGCCCTAATGGACATCCAGAGTATTTGCAGAGGCTGTGGGCCAGCAATGGCTGTAGCACACAGACTCTTGTAAAGAGTGTGTTCCTCAGGGCTCGTACCTCATGGTCTCAGACTCTGTATGGGTAGAGAAGGCCAAAGCCTGTGGGTAAGGGGCACAGTAATGTCAGCCCTGAAGCTGACCACTGTCTGAGGGACCCCAGGCCACAGACAAGCAGACTTCAGACACCACGGGTTGCCACCACGGATAGATACCAGGAGACACAAGATCAAGAACTGTGCTGCAGGACCAAGATTCAAAGAAAGAACGAGCAACAAATGTGTGGCAGGGACACTCTATGACCTGGGGACATCTTGCAATCCTGGCAGAGGTCATGAAGGGAGACTGGTCAGTGCACACACGCACATGCTGATCTCTTGAGCACGTAGCCACATTTCTCACCTCTCCAGCAGCTACACAAGTCTCTGTCCAGTTGCCAACTGACAACATGTTTCCTCCTCCCTGCTTCTGAGCCGCTGATGTTCAGAATAAAGAATGAGAACTCCGTGTCCCTTTCCACAGGACTCTGAGGTAGGCCCTGGTGGTTCTGAACGTTCAAAGCCACCTCCCATTCAAAAGCTGCCAGAACTACAAAGGCTTTCTGCAGAGGTCTCCGAGGCCTGACCTGTGGGTGGCAGAATGTTGTCAGGACATAGTGGGCTGGCTCATGCATGGCAAGGTCAAGGTCAAGGACTGCACTCTCTGGGGTGTTATCCTAGTGATGACTACTGTGAGGGCCCTGGGGACCAAATCTCTTTCCCAGTGCCAACCAGACTCGCCTGGATCTGGAAAGGGCTGGTGTTTGCCGTTTTTTTTTGTAGCTGGGCTGGTGTTTGCTATTTTTGCATCTGGGCTGGTGCTGGGGGTGGGTAGTAACTGAAAATGGGAGGGGGCTACTGGATCTAGCCATATCTGAATCCAGATCAATATGGCCTCAGGTTATGGAGTCAATTCATTGTCTTTTTGGCTTCACCTCCTTTGAGTTCAGTTTCTGCACCAAGAGTCCAAAAAAAAAAAAAAAAAAAAAAATCCAGTGGTGTCACAGTGTTCTCATCTGAGAGGTACCCCGTGAGGACCTGCATCTGAGGACCACAGGGTGGTCAAAGTTTCTGCATTGTGGTAATAGTTGCTGGAGAATAGCTTTGTGACCTGAATGCTCTGTAGTCTATGCTCCTCCCTTTCCTGCCAGCCCAGGGCCACGGGGTCCTCATGGGAACAGTTGCTTGAACTTCAGGGGGTCCCTTTCTGCTTGTATTGAAATAAATGTGATTGTCATTTGCAAATGTGTTGGTGCAAAGGTGAGCATGGTCCTCTGCTGCATAGCCACTGCTACCGTGCATGACTTTTCCTCTCATTTTTGAGGGGAGGCTAACATTCCCACAGGCATCTTTTGCATGATGTGCCTTCCAGTTGCATGTGCTGTGCCTGTGGTTATGCTGCTCTGGGGCAGCCAGTCTCTTGAGTTCAAGCACCACTGTGGATAAAGCGTCGATGTTCCTCCAGAATGTTATGCTGCATCCTGTTCTGGATGGGGAAGGTGCTGAGAGGTGGGGCGTGTAGGGGGAAGTATCCCAGTTTGTTTTCAGTTGCTGTGACAAAAGAACATTCTGACTAACGCGACTCGGGAAGGAAAGGGTTTGTTTTGGCTTGTATTTCTAGGTCGCAATCCATCACTGAGGAAAGAGGAAAACCAAGTCAGGAATGCAAGACAGGACCTGGAAGCAGGAACTGTGGAAGAATGATGCTTACAGGCGTCCTCACTGGCTTTCATATACAACTCGGGACAGTCTGCCAGGGGTGGTCCTGCCCACAGTGGGCTGGGTCCTTGTAGATCAATCAACCAATATTTCATTCACATAGTAGCAGGCCAGTCTTAAATTGAAGCTGTCTCTTCCCACCCGATGCTAGGTTATGTCAAGTTGACGATAAAAACAAGAGGTGCTGAGGTCATGAGGGTGGATCCATATGAGGGGAAAACATCTGTATTAGTCGGCTTTCCCTTGTTATAGTGAAGTACGCAAGACCAAAGACCTATTTACGAAAGAGATTTATTTTGGTTTTCTGGTTCTCAGTTCTGGCCCAAGGTCAAAGGCAACATCTGGTGATGGCCTTCTTGTTGGGAAAGTCTTGAAGTAGCTCAAGATATTATGGCTCTGTGTGTGTGTGTGTGTGTGTGTGTGTGTGTGTGTGTGTGTGTGTGTGTGTTCTTTCAAAACCACCAAGATAAAATCATGATGCTCCACTCTTGTGTCCTAACCAATTCCTATCACATTTACTACTACTGTTACTACTGCTACTACTGCTGCTACTATCATTGATGCTACTATTGCTACTGTTGCTACTACTGCCATTGCTACTGTTGCTGCTACTATACATTGTTGCTACTACTGTTGTTACTACTGCTGCTACTGTTGCTACATTACTGTTACTAGTGTTGCTACTGTTGCACATTGCTACTACTGTTGCTACTACATTGCCATTGCTACTACTGTTGCTTTACTGTTACTGTTACATTGCTACTATTACTGCTGCTGCTACGTTGTTACTACTGCTACTATTGTTACTACATTGCTACTACTGTTGCTACTGCCGCTATTGCCTACATTGCTGCTACTGCTACTACTGTTGCTACTACTAAGTACTACTGCTGCTGCTGCTGCTGCTGCTACTACTACTACTACTACTACTACTATTAATTGATGTGTATATAGGTATATACATGACATACAACATGTATAGAAGCCAAAGTCAACTTTTGGGAGTCAGTTCTCTCCTTCTATCTTGTAGACCCAAGGTCTTTCTTGTATCTGTTACACCGTGTTCTCTGGCCTAGCTGGGCTGAGAGGTTCAGGTGATTCTCCTGTCTCCATTTGTCGTTTCACGGTAGGAGTGCTGGGATTACAGATGTATGCCGACACATCTAGCTCTTTATGTGGGTTCAGGGAACCGAATTCTGGTCATCAAACTTATATTTACCTACTGTGACTTACTTTTACCCAGTGAGCCATCTTATTAGTCCAGCTGTGGACTATGGAAGACGACTTCAGCGTATTCTTGCCTGGATTCCAGCTATGAGGCCAAGACTAGGATGCAGTCAGCTACCTGCAAGCCAGGGAGAAAGGCCCCGGCAGCTGCATGCATTGTTCTCCAGACCTGTATAAAGGCTGCGGAGTCACCTGGTCTCTGACTCTCACCACAGCTCACAGAGACCCAGCATGCACCCAGAAGCACCTCAAAAATGCAGGACCAGGCTGCCCATTGGTCACATAGTGTAGGAGTCCTGGAAGTGGTAACACAAAGCTGGACCACACCCAGGAGGGGAAAGTCAGGATGAGAGAGCAAGGGGACAGGTGAAGGGAGCTGTCCCAGGCAGCCTTTGGGAACATGGGAGGGGAACACTGGGGCAGGGGAGGGGAGGGGGCGTTATCTAAGAGCTCACTAGGTACCCAGTGACCTGTCAGCAATCTCCATCCACTAACCCCATTCTAGCCACCCAGAAATCATCAGAATTCCTTTGCTTCTCCCACCCCATCTTGTAAATCAGCTCCATCCAGCACTGGCTCTGGGGCAAGGGCTGCCTCCTCTCCCAGGAATCAGGGCTCTTCAGTTGCCTCCCAGCATGCACAGGGGTCGACAGGAGAGAGAATTCCAGATCCCCCATCCCACCTGTGTATGTGTGGCCCAGGCTACCTAGCTCTACTGCAGAGAGCATCCATGTTCATGGCTGGGGCCCGAGAGCCAGAGTGGACAGACTGGGCTTCTCGCCACCTCCTTTCTGGAAGGCATGGGCTCCTTCGCTTGACTCTGGCAAGCACACTGGGCTGGCTGTGAAGTCCCCAGGGGACAGGGAGAAGTGAGACACTTCCCGACAGGGCCATGGCAGGGGAGGTGATTGTCCTAATGAGAACCAGAGGTAGCTGGCAGGCTCTCTCCTGCGTCCCATAGTTGTATGATTGCCAGACTGGAATCACAGAACCTGCAGTCTGCAGAGATGGCTCTGGCTTCTTAGAAACAAGTCTGGAGTCTGCCCCAAGCAGAGGCTCAAGGGGCTTGTGTGTTGTGTCTGGGTCACCATGGACCTTGGTTCTTTTTGCAGACAACTTGACAGCTAGCAATATGGTCGATAACAGATATGAAGACTTCCTTGGGCCATTAAGTGTTCATCAAGTCACATTTCATCTTAGTTGTCACACTCTCTTCTTCCCCTACAGAGGAGGAGACCAAGGCCCTAGGTGACAAAGCCCCCAACAGAAGCATCCAGTGTGCTGGTCTTAACATAATCACCTGAGCCCTCAACGTGAACGACCCCACTTCAAACCCAAAGTAGATGGAGGGGAAGGAGTCTGGGTCTCCTCAGAGGGTGGCCTGCAGTATCCAGGCCTCTGAGGCTCAAGGTCAGCTGGTAGCTTCCTCCTGCACTCCTGGTCTCTCAGACCAAGGCACAGAAGATTCTCAGGGTACATTTATTGGCAAGATTTCACTAGGCCGAGTCCATTCCTCTGTTGCTTTGGACCTCTCTCATCCACACTCCGAAATAGGAGCGGGTTCTGCTTCACAGTTGTTTCAGGAGCTCTGGGAAATGTCTAGCAAGCACTCCGGATGGGGACAGCAAGGGCCTGAGAAGGGATGCTCCCAGCCGGTTCTTACTGTGTGGATCAGGAGCTGGTTCAGCACCCATTAGCCAAAGGCTTGGGTACTAAGGGTTCTGGTGCAGGGAGGGCTGAGGGCAGGTGTACTTAGAAGACCACCTGCTCAGTGGGCAGGGTAAGGAGCTGAGCTACAGAAGTCAGTCCTGAAGCAGAGCCAGCTGGGGTCCTACTGTGTGCCAGGCATTTGGCAGGGCTCATCCAAGTCTCACAGTGAACACAGTAAATGACAGTAAAACAAACAAACAACAAAAACAAAACAAAACTGCACATCCAACTCCCTTCCACAGTGACACACCATCAGCTCTTCTCTAAATTTTTTTTTTAAGGTAAGCAAAGCCACCACTACTTAGTCCTTGGATCCTTCCGAGGACTACTGAAGTCCTGTTCATAACCACTATAAAGTCATTACTTCCCCTTCCCCATTCAGAGAATGCAGAAGCGAGGACTAAAAATGACCTTTTAAGACACTGATTTTTAATTTAATGGGGCTGGAGAGATGGTACAGTAGGTAAGAGTGTATGCTGCTATATGAGAGAATTCAGTACCCAGCTCCCATACTGGGCAGCTTACAACCATCTATGCAACTCCAGCCCCAGTGGAATCGAATGTCTTCCTCCGATCTCTACAGAAACCTGCACTCATGTACACACACACACACACACACACACACACACACACACACACACACAAAGAGAGAGGGGGGGAATCTCACTGTTCTATATGGATACATTACCTGTCAATTAAAAAAATAAACCCTATGGCCCATAAGAAAGGGTAGAATAGAAAGCGGGACATCCCGCAGGCAGAAAGGATTCTGGGAGAGAGCCAGGTGCTAGAGATTGGTTTGGGAGGGTGGAGGAGTACAGTGCATGGGAGCAGAAGTAATCAGCCACATAGCAGAACTTAGATTAAAATAAATGGGATAATAAATAATGAGCTAGTCAGGAAACAGCCAAAGCTTACGGCCAAGGTGTTTGTAAATATAATTGAGTCCGGGAGTCCTTATTCCAGGAGCTTGGGGCCGGCAGGAGAAACCTGACATCAACACATACAATTTTAAAATATTGTTACAAACTTATTCATTACTAATTGTGTATGTGTGTGCGTGTGTGAATGTGTGTACATGTGTGTGTGAGTGTGAGTGTGCATGTGTGCAAATGTGAGTGTGTGGTGAGTGTGTGTGCATGTGTGCAAGTGTGCATGTGTGTGTGTGTGTGTTTGTAGCTACGTGGGTGCCACAGGACACTGTAGAAACCAAACGATAACTTTCAGGTCCGTGGTTCTAGGGATCAAATAGGTTTTCAGGCTTACATACAAGAGCTTTTACTCACTGAGCCAACTTTGGGGGCCCAAGAATAATAACAGGAGGAGGGGTCAAGTATAACGATTTGGGAATTAGAGGAGCTTTTCAGTTGTTACACGAGTTATGGTCATGAAAGGTAGTGGATAAACCCCTGCACCACTGGACTCGCCTAACTGCACACAATGATTTCTAGAGTTTTGAACCCAGCCCAACTGTTCACTGAGCATGAGGTTAGGGTGGGGACATGGTCAGATTACATCTGTCTCACCTCCCCCAACCTTTACTGGAGTCAGATGAGCTCCATCAAAACAGGAGAGTCACCAAGTCCAAGGAAAACTCAGAGCATACTCTGAGTCCACAGGCATCCAGGCAATGGACAGTTTAGAGTGAAATTGGCATTAACCACACACATATAACTGATATCTGCACGGAGGGGTTGGAGTGCTCACTGGTAGAGCACTTGCCTAGCGTGCACAGGGCCCCAGGCTCATTCCCCAGTCCCAGTAACTATAAAAAAAAATAACTATCAAGTTCATTCATAATTAAGTAAAAGTGAAAATCTTCATGGGGTTAAAAAGTTGAGAAAGGAGACTAAGCCACAATGCATTGTTCTTTGCTGCAGATGACAGGGTCAGTTTGTCCTGGTGTGTGGGGTAAGGTGGTAGGGAGTACGAGTGGAAGGACAGGATGCCGTGGCCTTCATCACGGAAGTCAATGACACGCTAAGCTGTAAACCTGAGGGACGGCTATGCAAAGAAGCTATCAAGAATATGAAAAACAAATTCCCAAATAACTCAGTTTTAAAGTGGAGAGTTGTCCCCTGATGCATAATTAGAGTGGGTGGATGGGGGACAGTCTGGCTGGTGGATTGTGTAACTCCTTAGATTGAAGAGAGGACATGCAAAAAAAAAAAAATCAGGACTCAGGGGCAGGATGGATGGCTCAACAGTGTGGAGCACCTGCCACTCTCGCAGAGGACCCAGCTTTGATCCCCATCACCCATATGGCGGCTCACAATGTGATATATGGTATATACAACATATGTGGTATACACATATGTCGTCGAAACACTCACATATATAAAATCAATTTAAAAATCTGAAAGACAAAAGAATTAGACTCAGAATGGGTGCCCAGCAACTAGGAGTTTGAAACAAGCTAAAAGAAAACATGTGTGTGTTGGGAGGCATGGGGTAATGTCAGAGCCAAGGGAGAGGCCTGAGTGTTTAGGGACGGTAGGCCTGGGTAAAGAATGGGGACCTTTCTCTGCACAGGGTGCATGACCTGGTTCCAGCTTCTTGGCCTGGCCTGCACCAATGGATCCTAAGGGAACCCCCAGGACGGGGCCATGTGTTTCTTTTGCACACAGCCCCGCACAGCTGCACTGACTGGATATCCTGGCTATCCAGCCTTCTGCAGGGAACTTGGTCCTGCCTTCAACCAGATGTGAAGCCAGCACTGATGTTTTTCTGCTTGAAGCCTGCAGGAATGAGGGCCAAGACCCAATGGTAGTCTGAGAACAAGATAACATTCTGGTTTCCCCTGTCCCCTGGTGGGAACAAACATCCCTGGGTGTGGGGGAGGGGCAGAACCCTGTCTCAGCCCATCTTCCTTTGGCTTCATATTTCTGGCAGCTTCCCCAGTTCCGACAGCAGCTGACAGCTTTCCTTTCTTTCTCCTTGAGTTCCAGGCAGATGCCACTTCTGCTAAGCCCCACTTCTTCCCTGAACCCTTCCCTTGTAAGCACAGCCCTGCCTGCTCCCTAACAACCTGGTGGGATTGGAAGATGACCACTCCTTCCCTCCCATACGGAGCTTTCTGACAGGCAGCAGGCTCAAGCCCTGAATGGTAACCATTGCTGCAGCAGCTCAAAAGACACAAAAATCCAACTCTGAAGGAAGCAGGAACTGAAGGAAGGGGGACATGGCAGGTAGGAAACACTAACGCATATCTGTAAGGACAGACCCCAGACCTGACTGTGAATTTGGGGGAATCTCAGGGTTTCCTTAGAAGCCCTATTTTCCCCCCCTTTGTGCACCTTTTTCACCCCCTTTGTGTACCTACACTCAGACAATCAGGGTCCAGCTAGTACTCTCTAAATCTGGGCTTTGGAGCATAGGGCCACACTAGAATTCAACAAAGGAGGGAAGGAGAGTTGCCAGAGATGAACCCAAGCCCCCTCCAGCACCAGAGGCTTCTGTAAGCCTCCAGGACTGGATTTTACTTCAAGCCAAGGGGACGCATGCCTGCCTCCGTCTCTGTGACTATACATACTCGTGCTGTGGAGAGGACGACCTGGAGATCACCCATTGCAGGCTTGCTCTGCAACTGACCTCCCTTGTTTGGCACCCAAGGCCCTCCAAGTTTTGAGCTGTAACACTTCTCAGAGGGAGTGTCCCTCTGCCACCAAGAGTTCAAACGTTCTTCACTTAATCCCGCAAGGCGGTCTGTTTTGATTGGTTTGTCTCGCTTAAGGTTCTTAATCCTGAACTGACATTAAAGCATCTCTCATTTGCACTGTTCTCTGTCTGCCCAATACTTTCTTGGAAGAGGATGGGGAAAAAAAAAACAAACCCAATTGGAAGCAGACTTGGTCTCCATTACACTTCCTTGGTGGCTGAAGGGTCAGGGATACAGCTCATAAATCCTTGGGCCTGTGCTGGGTGTTTCTTGGACCACCCTTGCTTTCCAGGGTAGAGTCCAAGGTCTGGCAGCTTGGTGTCACCTGAGAGCTTGTTGGAAAGGAGTCTCTCAGGCTAAAACCTCAGATATACCAAATTGGACCCTGCACTGGAACCAATGCATGGGGATGTTAGAGTCTGGGCTCACCGCCTTCAGGGGGCTTGGTGATAGCCTCACATGAGCCAGGAGGTAAGTGACAGCTGCAACCAGGGCTGGATTTGGTGTGCACCAGCGCCCCCAGTGGCAGGCAAGAACCATGCACATTGCCTAGGCCTCAGTTTCCTCCCCTGTAAGGCTCTTCAGGGAGGAAGTGCATTTCACACATCATTCTCCTTTGGGCCAGGCAGACGAGCCCTGTGGGGACAGGCATGGCAGGCAAGGGCTGCCATCTTGAGGCTATGAGGTTCAGGAGCCAGGTTTTCTGTCTGACCTGACTCCAGACAGCTGAAGTATGACCCAGAGCAGACGGATCTCTGAACGTCTCTCTCTGAACGTCTGGTGGCAGTGAGGAAGTCCTGAGTAAGGGTAAGTCCCTCTCAGTGGAGCTCACAGGGGAGCCTGGGCAGGCCTGTGTGCTCAAGACATTTGTTAAATTGAATATCAGAGAAGAAGATATGCAGGCCAAAGTCAGCCTGAAAGGAAGATTGAGGCGTACGGGCTGTGGGGGATGCGGAACCTCCCTAAAGGAGGAAGCCCTTAGGCTAGAATAACCTGGAGAAGGGGTAGGGAGATAGGTGTCTGGATGAGGAGAGAGGAAACAAAGTTCCCCATCTTGGATGCTGTGCTGGAAAGTTTTATGTCAACTTGACACAAGTTAAAGTCATCTGAGAGGAGGGACTCTCAATTAAACTGTCTCCGTAAGACCGGCTGCAGGTAAACCTGTAAGGCAGTGTCCTAATTAGTGATTGATAGGGAAGGGCTCGGCCCATTATGGGTGGTGCCATCCCTGGGTTGGTGGTCCTGGGCTCTGTAAGAAAGGCTAAGCAAGCCATGGGGGGTGGGGGCAAGCCGGTTAGTGGCACCCCTCCATGGCCTCTGCATCAGCTCCTGCCTCCAGGTTCCTGTCCTGTTTGAGTTCCTGTCCTGGCTTCCTTTGATGAAGAACAATTCTGTGGTGGTAGAGAGATGATGAGGGCAGAGCCTGCCGCCCAGTTCTGGCTGGCGGGAAAGGTGGTGTGGGCTGGGTAGTCCACCAGGCCTTCACAGACTGACCTACTGGGGTGTTTTAGTGAGTCACCAACTGTAACACTGTCAGCCTTTAGACACAGCAGGAGGTAGGGGTGTTGACAAGAAGAAAAAACCAGACTTGAGCTTGGGCAGGGTGGGGTTGGAGGGTGCAGCCTGAGGTCTACAGGCAGATATCTGGAGGTGTTCCAGAGGTCTCGGGGCAGGAAGGGCTTGGAGACGGATTTCATCCCATCATCTGGGACCCTGGTGTGAGAAGTCACCTATTCCTGAGCTGAAGGACCTAAAAAGTGCTCTCCCAGGTGCCTGAGGGGTCCCCCACAGGGGAGGAAGCAGCCTGGGCATGATCTCATAAACACTGCCACTCTGTTCCTTCAATTGCTCCAGAACTGGGTGTCTTTTTTTCTTCTGTGGTTCTAAGCCTTGAGGGATGGACCTTCAGAAGACCGCTCTAAGCCAACATGCAGGTCGGTGGACTGTCCCACTGGCTGTGTCAGCCGCCTTGTCCCGAATCCATACCTTTAACCACTCACTGGTTTTTATCTTGAATCTCACTAGGCTGAAGCCTCTATGAGAGCAGGACTGTTCTTCAGCTTGATTTGTGGCATTTGTATTAGACCAGACCTGGCATGGATGGGTCTCCATGGAACCCACAGAACAGAAGCATATCACAGGGGGATTTATTGGATTGGTGTAGATGGTGTGGGCTGGGTAGTCCAACGATGGCTGCACAGTGGAGAGGCTAAGAACCCAGAAATTCCTCGGTCCACCAGCTGCATGCCTCGGTTGTCCAAAGCCGGTGCCAAAGGCCTAGAAGATTCCTAGAGAATTGCTTGTTAGTGCACAGTGGAAAGCCAAACAGCCGAAGAAATTGGGCTTTGGTGTCAGCAAAGGATACAGCAGCAGTAGCAACAGGGTGGATAAACAGTCCAGTGTGGTTAAAAAACAAACAAACAAACAACACCACAAAGAGCAAAAGCTTTGCCATCTGATCTCCTTATTCTGGGCTACCTGGAGAAGGTGCCACCCACGTCTGAGGGTGTGTCTTCCTATTTCAAATAACTTAATCAAGAAAATCCTTCCAAGATGCACCCTAAGGGTTGTCTCGTGTAAGAGTCTAGACCTTGTCAGGTCCACAATCAATATTAACCATCATGATGTGGGGGTGGGGCTAACTGGTGATGGACAGCCAAGCTGACAGATCAGAGAGGGTCTTGAGCTGGTGGCCACAGAGAGAATGCCAGAGAAAGGGCAGATAACCCAGGCACCCTCTGACTAGCCTACAGGGAGACTCCATTACTCAGTGCCTGTGGAGGGCTCCCTGGAGGAAAAGGACAGGATCTGCTAACCCACTATTAAGCCTCAAGAACCACAACAGACTCTGGTTAAAGAGACATGGACGAGATGTGGTCCAGGCACGTCCAGAGCAACAGCTGTTCGAGGTAGGAAAAGGGGCCTCCCAAGAGGCAGAGGTGGGGGGGAGAGGCTGAGAGTGGAGGTTGGCTAGGGAACAGCAGAGGATGGGGAGGAAGTGGGCAAACAGAGGAAGCAGCCTGCTGGAAGCAAGGAACGCCCTGTGCAAAGGTTCTGAACAGGCCCAGCTGCCGCTCTGTTTGGGAAGGACTTGATGAGATTCAGGGAAGACATGGCCTGACCCTCTTTGCACAGTGAAGTCAAGCCAAGGGGAGGCAGGGCTCTCTGAGGTGTCCCAGAGCAGCTGTTGGCAAGTGTGTGAGGGGCGGGGCAACTGGAGGCGTCTATGTCCCGGTCTCTTGTTTTGGTTTGGGGTGTGTGTGTGTGTGTGTGTGTGTGTGTGTGTGTGTGTGTGTGTGCCCCCATGCATATGTGTATTAAGGAAAAACAGCTGGGAGGCGGAGAGAAGGGGTGTTTCGAGAAACTTCCAATATCACTGCCCAACTTACAAACTTGGGATGGAACCTCTCGATACCTCCACAAGCAGAGCCAACCACAGGGCTCTACATAGGCTGGTTCAAGGAGCCTCACATCTGGGTCAGACACAGAACCCCAGCCTGCACAATGCCGGTAGCCTTTACAGACTCAGGCAATCTGAGAAGCCTTGATCCCTGCAGGTGCCAAACCCCCAAGCTGGCTATGCAGGGCCAGTAAGGCCTGGCTGTACTGTGCCCACGGGCATAACAGTGATTGGCTGGCAGGCTTCGTGGTACTGGGAAGACAGAGGTGACGAGTGTACAGGACCTATAAACTAAGTCACACTAAGCAAGAATACGTGGATGTGCAGGGGCCCCAGGTGTACTGGATCCACCAACCTGTTCTAGGCAGGAAGCTCTAGCTGGAAGCTGGACTGGAAGGTACACTAAGCCACACCGGCCCTGCAGACAGAGCCGTACTAGTCAATCTTAAGAGGCCTGGAGGCTCAGTCTTACTAAACAAACAGACTTGGCTATACTGGCCCAGCAGATCCAGCCATACTGGACCTGCAGAGCTGACCTTCCCTGTGCTAAGCAGAAGTACTGGAACACTGGAGAGGCAGACTCAGCCATATTTAGCAGGAAACAGCCTTACTGGACCCACGCACCTAGCCCTATCAGATAGGCAAATCCAAAGGTACTAAGAGGTGACCAGGTCATGCTATGCATCCAGACAGCTATCTAAGATCCACAGACAGGGTCAAGGGGCTACTAGGTAGGCAGACTTGGATGTCATATGGACCCTCAGATCTTACCATGCTGGGCTTGCAGACATGGTTGTGTTGGGCAGGGAGTCACAGTTGTGCCAGGCTGGCTGACCTCACTGTGCAGGGCCTGTAGACTCTACTATATGAGGAAAGATCTGTCCATACTGGGAGACACATTTAGCTTACTGGGCCCATAGACCCAGCCATATTAGACAGGAAGACTGAATGGCTGTACTGGGGAGGAAGACCCAGCAATAGCTGGCCTGCAGATCCAGCTTTACTTGGCCCACGGGCCTGGTCATACTATAGAGGCACATCAGGCCTTAATGAATCCTCACCCAGAGTCACATGAGGCAGGCAGACCTGCCTCTCCTGGGGCCACAGACCCAATTGTCCCCACTAGGATTTCTGCCACCCTGAGTTTGTGCCAAGAGTGAGGTCTGCCTCTCCAGCCCTTGGGTTCCCTCCCTGTACCTGTCTGTCTCTACTCAGTTCCCACATGACAACTGCAGCAGCTCCGGTCTCTGAGCTTAGAGTATGGGCTTCACATTGTCTCATGGTCCTGTTACCAAGTCATACAGCCCTATTATTGTCAGGTTCTAACTGAAACAAACTCTGAGACAGAGGTGGGGGGAGGAGAAGGTTTATTCAAATCTGGTCTTAGGAAACAAGGGTTGAGACGGCTTCATATTCTCTGCTTTCCGAGTGGAGGTAGCTGGGGTTTTATGCAGTAGTGTGTAGAAGACTGTGGGGTGGTTTGAATAAACATGGCTCTCATAGGCTCATAGAGGGTGGCGCTATTAGGAGGCGTGGCCTTGGGGTTGGGGATTTAGCTCAGTGGTAGAGCACTTGCCTAGCAAGCGCAAGGCCCTGGGTTCGGTCCCCAGCTCTGAAAAAAAGAAAAGAAAAAAAAAGGAGGTGTGGCCTTGCTGGAGGAAGTGCGTCACTGGGGGGTGGGCTTTGAGGTCTCAAATGTGCAAGCCAGGCCTACTGACTCTTCCTGCTGCCTGTAGATCAAGATGTAGAACTCTCAGCTCTATGTCTACCTGCAAGCTGCCATGCTTCAAGCCATGATGATAATGGACTAAACCTCTAAAACTGTAAGCTGGCCCCATTGAAATGTTTTCCTTTTTAAGAGTAGCTGTGGTCCTGTCTCTTCATAGCAATAGAAACCCTAAGTAAGCCACCTATCCTTGGAGACACTCTTTGCACTGCAGAGAAAAGGGATGGCACAAGTCCCTGCCACACCAAGAGGTTTTTTTTTTTCTACAAGAATAGGAAAAGTCACCTGGGAAAAATCCTGGAGTAAAATGTCCACCAGGACAAGCTTTTCTGTCTGGAGTGAACGGCTGTCCCGGATTGTTTGCCTCAACTCTGGCATTTACTGGGAAGCATCTCTTTTAAGATTGGTAAAAACGAAGCCTTTTGCTGAAACAGCTGCAGGTAGGTGGCAGCTAGGCAGCTGGCCCTAGCGCTGTGACTGCAAATGCCTTGGTTAGTAGATGGGGAAAACTAGGTCACAGTGGGGGTGGGGGAGAATGTCACCTCACAGCCCCTCACCTAGGGAGTGACTTAAGAACGGGTGGCCTTTCCTGAGAAGGGTGTGAGGATCACACTATGATGGACCTGTTGTTCCAGCCACAGTGGTTGGCTTCCTCATCCCTGCCCTGGGATGCACAGAGCAGAAATGAGCTGAGTCCCTCTTTAGAAAGGCTTGGATTGTGAGCAAGAAATCAGCCAGAGAATCAGACAGCAAAAGGTGCGTACAAAGATGCCACCCAATGGCTAGTCAACAAGAGAAGATGCTCCCATAGCCCGCCTTGGGGGATACCACCTGAAGCTGAAGGCCTGAGCCGCCATGGAGAGGAAGAAGAGGGGATGGGTGCTCAGGCTTTGGTGTGATCCTGGATGGCACTTGGGATACAGAGGTGCCGGAGGGAGCTGACTGGTGTGGAAAGATTTCCTTGATGTATGGGGCACTGAAACCCAGCCAACACCTTCGAGGAGACCAAGAGCTGGCTGACCTGATAGGCTCATATAGCATTGTATGGGAAGTAGGCTCCAAAGGGAACTAGGCCTGACACCCACCAGCAGAAGACCCAAGGCCCTATGGGTATAGTGTGGGATGGCACAGCCAGAGAGCAAGAGTTCTACCACCTGGTATCACATGACAGCCAGGAGGAAGGAACAAGACCACACACTACATCAACACAAGACAGGACAGCAATGACAATCTGTGGAGACCGTTTCCCAGGGCTAAGCACTGACTAGAGGGCCCAAGAAGGCAGAGTCCTTCACTATAGGGTATGCTCAACTCTTGAGACTGTGAGCTGAGGGGCTCCGTGCATCCTTTGTGTAAGTGACATGGATTCAACAGAGTGAGAGAGGAGGCTTCGGGGTAGAGGCTGGCTGAAGGATAGGTGCTGGGTAGCAGGGGCTGAGGGAGGGGACAGTCGAGTTTTAGCTCCCACAGCCCTTCCATAGGGTCACTCAGGGAGAGTGGCAAGCCAGCCAGGGGTGGGGTCTGGTTAGGAGCTGTGGAGAACACCAGCATTTTGTGCAAGACAGGGAAGGAAACCTCTCCTCACAGTAGGGGGTCTGCAGGGATCTCTTCAGCGAGGCTTGACAGGAAGAAGGGAACTCAGACCAGACACATCAGAAGCCAGCAGCTGCCAGGAGGCTGCTGGGTTCCTGCTGTGGACAAAGGACCCTTGTTCCCAGGACTGAGCCTGGTGTCACAGCTTTGTGAGGAGGGCTGTCTTAGCTGTGGGCCGACCAGACAAGCCGGGAGGCTGCCTATGTGTGTGTGTGGAGTGAGGGGTGACATTACCTATAAAAGTGTGACTGTTACTGTCATCATAGTGACTACGGATAGATGCTGAGGACCAGTAAGATAGCCAGGGCTCCTGGGTGTTGGTCTGCCAGGGTGGTTGTGTTACCCATGGGTATGGGGTTGGGAAGCCAGGTGACTATCCAGGCAAAGCACTAACAGAGAGAGGGACACACCAAAGAACAACAAGCAGGCCATCTAAGGCCACTCAAGGGTGCGTCATTCTGGGGGTTTCCATCTATGATCTTAATGGGGAGAATTTGGTTACTAAGGGCTATGGCTTGGGTGGTCCTCTGCTTCGATACAAAGATTGGGGCATATATTCATTTTTCCCACTGCTCACACCCCTTCCCATAATACATCTGATCTTAATGGTGGGTGTGCCCAATTATGCACAGGCACAGGCTGGTTATACGTAGGATATTCTCCCTAAAAGTTCACTTGAGGATGCAGTTTGCCTTAATGCACATGTACCTCAAACCAGTTCAGACTGGATGGACCTTTCCCTTCTATACGCAGATACATTGAGAATATTGGATAAAATCTGCCTGCTCATGGTTGTTGTTAGGGGCAGAGATATTGAGCGCTCTGTCCAGTGGGGGATTCATATGGGCTGATGCAGTTGGGGGCTGAGGTTCTAGGAACATTGCACGAAGAAGGCTGTGTGTGCAGTGTGTGCAGACGATGGAGCTAACCTGTGTTATTAGAAGAGGTGGGTGCACAGCCCATACCAAGCGGAGTTCCGGGCTGCTAAGGTATTCCTAGACTTGCCTGTCTCTGTTGTGGTAAAGAGCCTCAGGCTGGGAGCATAAACTTCAAGAATCATCAGCTCACAGCCTGGAGACCAGAAGTCCAGGAGTCATGGGTCAGTGAGCTGGTTTCTGCTGAGGCCTCTCTCATTGACTTGTAGAGACATCGTCACAGGGTTCCCACAGGACCTTCTCTCTGTGTTTGTCCTGAACCTCCTCTTTATGAGGACTCCAGTGGGACTAGATAGGGGCCTAATTTAGTGGCCTCTTTCAGACTCAGCAAACAAACCCTGTGGCCACACATGGCCTATGGTGGGAGCCCTAGTTTAGGACTTCTTAGTGTAACTCTTGAGGCACAACTTGGCCTCTCCAACACCCTCCATGGTCCTTGATCTGGTAAGGACATGGGCCAAGGCCCTACAGTACTTTTTACACAGAGGACCAAGGACTCTTGGGGCTTTTGCCCTCCATCTTTCAGGAGAGTCTGTCCATGCTGAGCCACTTTCTGATAGAACAGGGATCGATCTTCTCTCAGATGTCAGTCTCCTGCCTCCAATGAGCCTTGTATGTTGTCACTTGTCACTGTGACAGACACCTGAGAGACGTGAGGGGGAGGGTTTCTCTTTGCTCAGGCTCTCAGAGGGTCCAGGCAAGGCTTGTTTGGTTGTTATTCCTGTGGTAACACAGAGTATCGTGGAGGAAGGGCATGGTATCACACAACTGCTCATCCTGTGGTAGCCAGGAAGCAGACAGATGAGGAGAGAAAGGGGCCAGAGCCAGGATCCATCCTTCAAATCATGCTTCAGTGATCTGTTTCTTCCAACTGGGCCCCACCTCCTAAGTCTTCCCTCAGCGCCCATAATGCTGTCAAATTATGACGTCAATGGATCCTTCAGAGGGGAGAGTGACTGAGAGTCAATTGCTTGGCCATGTCCCTCTGAACTCGGCTCTGTCAAGGAACCAATCCTTCAACACAGTAGCTTTTAGGATACAACTCATTCCAACCGTAATACCATGCCTCTCTACATGTCCCCAAAGGCCAGTTGGCATCTCTGTCCTTGGTGACAGAGGTCAGGACACTGAGCAGAGGCTCCTGCAGCACCGCAGGACCTCCATCCCCAGTCCCCTCCAGTGCTGTCACACTGCACAGATTCTATGGAACGGAGATGCCTTCATAGCCCTCTGGAAATGACATTGTTCATTTAATAGGTCTAGAAAGGAGCAGCAGCTTTTGGCTTCTCATTTCTTGTGATGGTTTTTAAAGAATTTGAACTCCAACAATAACAGGATGAAAAATGCATCTTTCCCTGGCCAAACACTCCATCGGGCCATATCCAATTCCAGCGTTATTCTGTAGCCCTCCACACCTTCTGCCCACTGCAGACCTGGCTCCATCCTCTTCCCCCCATTACCCAGACCATCCCTGGTTATAAGGTGCAGTACGGGCAGCCCTACCCATGGGTAGAGACTACATAGAGCCTTGTTCCTACTGCAAAGAGCCAATTAGGAAAGGAGAGGGTAGGTATGATCAACACATTTCTCTCTCTCTCTCTCTCTCTCTCTCTCTCTCTCTCTCTCTCTCTCTCTCTCTCTCTCTCTCTCTCTCTCTCTCTCTGTCTCTCTCTCTCTCTCTCACACACACACACACACACACACACACACACACCCCCACGGAATGCATGTTTCCCTTGCACATTCTATGAGGAGGCAGTGTACCTAGGACACAGTGCCAAAGTGGTCTACCTTTCTCTCCAGCATCTCGACCTGCCCCACACCATCCTCTACTAACTATAGGATGATGTCATCACACAGTGAAGGCAGGTACAAGATAGAACGAGGCCCGTCATTGGACAAGAAGGAAGGATGGGCAGGAGAAGAGTTTTAGAGAGGAGGGAGGAGACTGGAGCGAGGGGGAGAAACAGAGAAGGAAGCAGCAGAGAGAACATGGAGGCGGATGTTGAGATTCCTCTCTGCACATTTGCAGGTTGTTATGAATATTCTTAAGGGATGGATGTGTACAGGGCTTTGTGTGTCTAGACGAGCAAATTATATATCATCAATTGGATCAGAGGTTATTGTGTTGTGTGTTCTTTCATGTGGCGATTTAAGTTCAATAGCGTATGTGGTGGCTGGAGACATGTGTATGGTGGCAGCCTGCCTTGGGAACTAGATGGGTAGAGAGATTGTTGCCAGGCTCAGAGAGAAGCCATTGGCAGTGTGATATGGGATGGAGCAAAGTGGGTGAGAGGCTTTGCTGACTGAGATGAAGATGTCTACCAGATATCTTGGGACACAATGGTGCCGGACCTAGTGCGGGGTAAAAGACAACATTTTTTATAATTTTACTGCAACAAATTACTTGTTCATTCCTTTGTGCATTCAATCACTTAATCATTCATTCACTCAACCATTCACTGCTCATCACCTAGCTACCCTCTCACAAATCCTTCATCAATCCATTTACCCATCTACCTATGTGTCTACTGGTCTACCTATCCATGTACCATTGACTCATCTGTCCGTCCCATCCATCCACACATCCACCTACCCACCTAGCCTTCCTCAGTCCATCCATTCACCCACCCACCCGGCTTTTCCTTAATTATATACACTGCCCATGTGTGAATCCCTTTGCTGGAGACAGATGACTGAGACCCTGACCTCAATGGACTTCCTCCCAGTGAGATCAATCCCAAAGCAACCAGAAGATGGGCTCCTGTCCCCTGTTGTTGGGGAAGGTGTGTCAACAATTGCCTCAGGTAAATTGGTCACAGGTAGGCAGAGGAAGTGATGGACTGCCATGGCTCTGATGCCAGGTGGATGGCCACTGTTCCTGGTAAGAATCCTGCAACCACACCCACCCAAGGCTGCTGAACAGGGAGTAGACAGGTGGAGATGTGCGTGAAGAGCAGGGAGGGGAGGTACCAGGCCCCTAGGTGCTACCCTAGACTCTAATGGATGTTCACTAAATGTCAGGGACTTCAGTAGGAAATAGAGGGGACGGTCAACCAGAGACAAAGCTGGGAAACAGGGCTACTGCTCAGGGTAGGCTCAGATAGGTAGACCAGTAGACACATAGGTAGAACACAGCCTTCTTAGTTGGAACCATAAGGCACATATCCAGTGGTTATTCTGGTCCTGGAAGAGGCTCAGCCCTGTGGGGGATACAGGAGAAGCTGAGGACAGAGCTGTGTATACTAGGCAAGAAGAGAAATAGCACAGGGTAGGCCATCTACCTCCCTCTACTTTGGTCTCCATTAGATCCAGGGACGGGCCTTCCCTGCCCTAGGGCCATTGACTGCTGATCTCCTCCACATATTCAGGCCTGGAAGTCAGAACTGCTTTAGGATGTGGAAAGAATGCATTCCCCTGGCCCAAGTACAGTTCACTGGGCCATAGGCCATCCCCATGGTGTGTTGACTGTGTTGGGAATGTTGACACATACTGTCTCAATTGATCCATATAAGCCAGTGGAGTTAGTGCAGAATGGTTTGTGTGCCCGTAGCTCTGAATTAAAGTGCTGCAGAGTAAAGAGGCCAGGGAGGAGGTAACTCACTCCAGGGCTTTGTTTTCGTACCCTAAAGCACCCAGCCCAGTAAGCCCATCCATGGTCTCCTCCTGCAAAATAAACAGCACTCTGGTCCCTGCTTGAGTGGATTAAAACACCCTCATGCACCTCCACAAAGGGGCAAGCAGGCCCTACTCCAAGCGCAGCACCAGTGGCTCAGGACCCAGCCACCCAGGAAGGGGTGCAGCCTTCAGTGTCGTGAGCAGAAGCACAGAGACAGTCTCATCTTCGATTCCCCTTCATGCACACATGCCTTTCCTGCTGACCTCTTGCCCACTGTCCTGGAAACTTCTCTGAGCATCCCACGGCAAATTGAGTCACTTTCCCGGCAGCTGCTAGGGTGAGGGTGAGGGGTGGTGGAGGAGGGAATGGTATAGAAACTTGCTGAAGTCAGTCCTTGCATTTGCCTGGGAACAGGGGCAGCTGGGCATTCCTGGGAAGCCATGGGGTCTCTGGATGGGTTCCCCCACAGAGCCGCCCTGACCTTTTGGATTTAAGCTCTAAGTCCTGAGCCTGAGGGAAATGCCTGACGTTAGTTTCAGTGACAACAAGTGGCTGCAGAGTTAGGAACTAGACAAAGCAGATGCCCCGGGGCTGCTGGGCAGCTGGGATGGCTAAGAGTAGGGATTCCCACACCTCTGTGGGCACTCTGTGCTGAGCTCACCTCTGTGAGGATGCTGGTATCCAGAAGGCTGCCGCAGAGGAACTGGGAATACTGAGACCTAACACTCACAAGCAGGCAGAGAAGTTTGGTTACTCGGGGAAGGCAGCAAGCATTAAGAGAAGGCATAGCCCAAGGGGACTGGCACCCAAGGCTCAGTAAGGCAGCCAGGGTACATAGTATCCCTCTCAGGCATGGCCACCTTGCATTACAGAGGCTCTGAGGATGCCCAGCTCTGGGTTTTATGTCCTGGGCACCATGTAACCCACTGAGCTTATGGGTTGCAGAATAATATCTGATTTTAGGTTCAGGGCTACACAGCCTGGGGGCTCCCGATACCTCATCAACGCATGCTGTATGCGCTCTAACTTCCGAATGAGACCTGAAAGCAGAGGGGGACAGCTAGGAGAGCCAGGTCTTCCAGGGCCGATTACTGCTCAGAGCCTCGAGCCTGCATGTGTCCTACTCCTTTGTTCTGCAACACTCCCAGACTGGAGTCGGTCTCTGCTCTGTGACATCCTGGATTCGCAGAGCTGATGCAGCTGAAGCAGCGAAGGACCCTTCAGAAGAAAACTCCATGTCCAGTGGAAGAAGCCACTTCTGTGCCAGCTTCGGAATCTGCCTTTAGGGCTTACCCAGAAGTCCTGGACTTGTTCCTCTCTCTGAGACAGTGACCAGAGTCCCTTGAAATTGATATCTTGTTTCTCACAATGTCATCTAAACTTACCACACAGAAGCAAGAAGAGGCTTTTTACCACCAGATGAAGTTGGCCTGTGTACCTGACCCTAACAAAGCTCAAAGAGCATTCAGTGTCACATGATGACATCACATCTCCTGAGCATAACACAGAAAAATGCTCGAACTCATGACACAGTTGGAATGCTTGAAAAATCTACTGTAGTGCTAGAGACATGGCTCCAGTTAGGAGCACTGGATGCTCTTGTAAAGGGCCTGGGTTTGATTCCCAGTTCCAACATGGCAACTCACAACTGTCTGCGATTCCAGTTCCAGGGCATCTTTTGATTTCTGTGGGTTCCAGGCAGACTTGTGGTGCACAGACATGCAGGCAGGTAAAACTCCCACATACATAAAATAAAACGGCCTGACCAGACAGCCTCGGCTATCCTCATATGAAGACAACCTTCCTGGAGAGACAGAGATTCTCCTGGAGTTCACCTGTCAACTAAGCAGGGCCTCCAAAAAACCATTTGGATCTGTGGGCTGGAGACAAAGTCAATTCAGTTGCCTCAGAGATTTCTGAGAGAGATGAGACATGAGCTTTTCCTAGCTGCACCAACGACAGAAAGAGGAGAAGCAGGGTGGGTTCTGGAAACAAGAGATGGGACAATCTGGAGTAGAGGTGCAGAAGCAGGAGCCCGAGTCCGTTTCCTACAAAGGGGGAATTCAAGTCTGTTGCATGATTCAGCAGGCTAACTGGCTACTCTCCGATCCCTACCTCACACCACGCCTAGAAAATAGGCAGCCTTTTAATAACAACTGAAATGGACCCAAGGACGAGCTCATGAAAACAAAATTGATCCTGGCCTGAGAAGAATTTCCAAGTAAGACTGACAAGATGGGAGCCCACATGCTTCTTGGGTTATAAAGTTAGAAATAGCTCCCATTTTAACACTTAAGCCATTTTAATCCAAAACAAGAAGGCTAGTACATCACAAGGCAAGTGACGAATGAGGGAAAATAATTTACAAAGGGTGACTACGGTTTTCTACTCTCCATAGGTAAAAATGTTTTACAGACAGCCATGCTTGGTGATACACAACTTTAGTCTCATCACTTTGGAAGGCAGAGGCAGGCAGACCTCTGTGAGTTTGAAGCCAGTAGTCTACATAAAAAGTTCTAGGATAGCCAGGGCTGTGCAGGCAGACCCTGTCTCAAAGCCAAACCAAACTAAGAAACAAAAATATTTTACAGCTAAAACACTTGAGTTGAACTGCTTCATTAGGTGATGAACAAAAACGGGGCTGAGGGGAGGGCTCAGTGAGAAAAGGGCTTGCCGCACGAGCGTGGAGATCTGAGTTCAGATCCCCAGAGCCCACATCAAGCCATGTGTGGCAGTGTATGTCTGTAGTCACAAATGCTCCTACAGCAAAGTAAAAGGGAGAGACAGACACCCGCCTGCTGTGTACAGGGGCTCAAACAGGATGGAGAGCCAGGAGGCTCTCCCTGAGGACTCTAACCTCCACATGTGCACTGGGGCACACACACGCCTGCACACACACACAAACACGCACATAAACATTTTAAGTAAGAAGCTAATGGCAGGTGCCATCACAGGACAGCAAGAACGAATGAGGCTGGGTTACGAGGTGAAAGAGGACATACAGGAGATCCACCTGGGCAAGCCTGCTGCTATGAAATGCTTCCACCCTGAGGACAAGGAGTCTCCTGTCTTCCTGGGGAAGCAGCTATGTAAGAGACCTACCAAGTGCATCACTTGTCAGCCTCGGGCTTGTGTGCTCTCACAGATCTGCTGCCGTTTGTGCTTACACAATGCAGCGAGGGGTCTTTCCTTAAGTGAGAATGTTGTACGGCTGGTACTGATGCAGCTGGCCACTGCTCAGCCTGTCTCCAGTCCTCTATGGCAACTTGGTATCCAAAGTCCTACAGCAGAGGGTGCAGAGCGAGTCCCTGCAAGCCCCTTCTGAGAGCTAGCCACATGCAAGGACATACAGGTGCTTATGTGCCAGCCACAGTGAGACTGGGGAGCAAGCTTCGAGGCCCATGTCTCTTGGGAGGAAGCTGATAACCTTGGAGGTCCACATGGCTTGGTAGGGGAAACAACCATCCCATGCTAATACACATGCACACGCACACGCACGCACAAACATACCATATACACACCACATACATATGCATGCATGTACACACATACACCACTCATACATACATGCATGTACACACCATACACACACCCCATATACAACACACACACACACACACACACCCCATACACAGAAGAGGAAAAGCATTCCAAAAGGATGCATGCTAACATGACAGCAGCTAGCGTGATGCAGAACCAGGTGACGGAGACCCTTGGGATTAGAGGGAGGACCACACAGAACAGGTCACTCCCTCTGCTCCAACTACTGGGCGGAGGGAACCTGACAGCTCCAAAACCAAAGGAGAGTGAGCAGGCTCTGTGTCTTGTGACCCAAGTAAATGAGAAAAAAGTAGCAGTTACTCCCAGACGTGTGAGGTTGCCAGAAACATGTTTTTCTCTGAATTCTGCCATTGCCCAACAGTACCCCAGGAATGGGCGCTGGCTTTACAGGCAGAGACAGAAGAGGAGAAAGCAGGGCTTCAATTTTAACACTTTATTGCAATTATTCAAGTCTTTCCCGCTGTTTACAAATGTTTCATTTTATGGGACTTTACAAGTTTGTCTTCACAATGTGGCCTCTGCGCATAGACCTCCACACACCACTTGCCTCTGCCTCGGGACAGAGGAGGGGAATGTGCATGCACAGGAGCAGGGACCAGGATACACGATTCGTTCTTGGGAGTCATGTGATGTCTGCAGGCTAACAGGACATCTACTTGTCCAGAGAGCCAGTCCCTACCCAGGGACAAAGGCATACCCAACCGGTAGATATGAAAACATAGATGTGCACACATTACAAAACAACAACAACAAAAGCCATCAAGTCCACTCTGTGCCGCACATATGCTCTTGGGTGTGTGGGCGTGCAATGGAGCCCGATCAACCTGCCAGTGGCTACTCCTGAGAGAAAACTGACTCTCCCTCCCCTCAGAAGCTATAGCTAGCTAATGAGCCATTTTCAGTAATTTGTTATCTGTTGGCACCTCGGCCACCAGGGGGCGCTCTGCAGTCAGATTGCCTGACCCTGGGAATCATGTGACTTATCTTGATGCAGCACTCTGTGGCATGCTAGTCAGCTTCCAATCAGACAGGACAGTAGTAACCAAGCTCCCACACAAAAGTATGGTCAGGCGAACAGGTGGCTGAGGTGATTGTTGCATGGCAGGATTGGAGGGCAAGGAGCCCAAGAGCTGGGAGGACCTAGTGGTCACTGTTGGGAAAAGCCATAGATTCAGGTGGAGGGCATCATCTGTGAACACATGACCCTCAGGTTCCACAGAGACTCAAGATGGCACGCCCCCATTCAGCTGGGGTGGGACTCTGGGAAGGGGCCGACCCAGGGGAGGGTGTGGTGGCTGACCGAGAGCAGGTGGCGAAAAGAGAGGCTCTCAGGCTCTGCAAGCACCTGGGGCTCAGAACGGTTTGTCAGAAATGCTAACAGTATGGGCTCCTCCCTACGGCAGGAAGGGATGGCATCCCGTGCCTTTCAGAATCACAAGATCTGGCTACGGCCAGTGTGGCAGGGTCATGCCGTGTGTGAATTTGCTGAGGTACACTTGACGGGAACAGATGGCACTGGGCATTCCTCCTGTTTTAGGAACAAAAGGACTAAAGCCACAGCTAAGCAGTTACTGACACAATGGGGGTGTCTGTGGTGAGCAAACTGGTGCACATCTTCTGTGGGAGCACTTTCCTCAGTGGAAACTTCTGGTGCCACCGAAGGACTTAATAAAACATTTTTTTCATATAAAAAAAATCTTCAAATTACGTTCTGACAGTCCATGGTACAGAGTGGCAAGTGGCAGGTAAACAGACGTATGGCCACCTCACAGCAGGGTTAAAGAAGCAGACAGCAGCAGAGAGAAGAGAGCATCTCGAAAATCTTCCACGGATCCCAAAGTTTACCTGAGCAGAACTTTACATTCCTATCTGGGCCCCCGAGATAGCATTACAAAATCCTTAGTTAGATTCCAAGGCCCTCGGGGAGACATACTGTGCAAACTCCTTGCAAATACCCCATTGGGGATGGGTACGGCAGGCTGACGAGAGTCAAGGAGAGGATTTAGTGCGTCTTCCAGCGTGGGTGTCTGATTGTCTGGGTCCAGGCCTCTGGATCGGCCGCTCCTGCTCAGACACCCCTCCAACTGTGTCTACAGCTGGGACTTCAGCCTGTTGGCCACGGATTTGTTGGCAGTGAACTCAGGCCACCAGGCCGCACGCTCCAGCACACCGCTCTGCTGCAGGACAGCTGCCCACAGGTTTTTATAGAGCTGCGGGAGACACACCAGGTAGAGGTGAAGGGCAAGGACCAGCAGAGTCCTCGGAGGACAAGCAGCCAGTGTGGCGTCCTCTCGTCTTGAGGACAGGAAATTCTCCACTGTCACTTTTTAGGAAATGTCGTGATGATGTGCGTTTAATTTATGTAAGTCTTTTATTTCTCCAGTAGGAAGTAATTAAGCAAATTTGATTATGAAGTACCATAAAAGCACTTCTGGTGGGAACCATCCCTTCTGGGCTATTCCCTCCCTGGGAACTCACTGCCTGTGGCAGCCTCTCCTACATCTGCACCCTTCCCCCACCTCTGCCCTCACCTTCCACATTTGCCAGACCCTGCTCTGTCTTCTCTGAGCCCTGTCCTTCAGCTCAGGATGCACAAGCCAGGTGTGGCCGAAGAGCAGGAGGCTGGGTGGGGGTGGGGGCTTGGGTCCCCGATGGCCCCACTGGAGTCTTAGCTGTTCTTGGTCTCAATTCCTCAGTGGAAGACAGGCAGAATAGAAGCTATCCAAGAGGCAGGCCCAGATCCCACCTGGCCAGATCCTACACCTGCTACAGATGTGGAAACCTTGGGCAGAGTCAGCTAGGGCAGAGCCACAGCAGAGCAAACGGCTCAGATGGCCCCATGCCCTCCTGCACAGCAGACCCAGACTGCTCGCCCACGTGGTGTGAACCTGGCCACGTTCCACAGAGCTGATAGCACTGCCATCAGAGCTATCTCAGACCCCCGGCTGAGTTTGCATTCCTGAAGCCATGTCTGCCTGGGAAGAGCACTTCTTCCTTAGGCTGAGGGGTATGTGCAGTCCCCCTGACAGGCAGTACCTCGCTGCCATGGATTGAGCTGCAGCACTCAGAAACAGAGAAGTCCCTGTGTGTCCAGGCATGGATGTGGCAGTCCCACAATGAAGGTCCTGCTTGCAAATGCCTGAGAGGCTGATCTGCTTGGGGGGACCCAAGTGAGGCAAGCCCTATTCCTCAGTGTTCTCTTCATACTCAAAGTTCTCCATCAGTTCTAACACAGGACCCAGGTCTCTGTCCACAGCTGGCTCTGCTGTGCATGGACCACATGGCAGGCTTCGCTGCACTTTAGGCTCTAATCATAAAAATGGTGTGGTACACACCCCGTGTGCTATCGGCCCTGCTTGTACATGCTCCTGATGCATCTGGGAACTCTCGGACTCATGTCTGCTCCCTGGGTGCCCATCCCAATGCACATGCAGTCTGAGTGTGCCAATCTTGGGGTTCAGACCCCCTAGACAGGACTCTCACAGGCTTGTGAAGCACTGAGCCCCGAGTGCTGTCTGAGGCCACCATGACCCTGGAGTGGGTAAGATTAAACCTGGCCCACAACCATCAGACCTCAAGCCCATGGCTGGAACACCTTACGATGTCATACTGACAGAATAATGTGGTATAGCCTCACAGGTAGCAAGGCACTGTGGAATACCAGGCTGTGAATGTCTCCCTACATGGGCATCACCTTGTGGTGGGCTGTCACACAGGGCAGGGAGGTGCAGCAGCGGTAGAAGATGCATCTTGGGTGCCTGGCTGTTGGTGACAGAGAGGCCCAAGTCCACTAACTACTTCTGAACAAACCATTCTAGAATTCAGTAGCAAGTGGACACCAGGAAGCTAAACAAGAGCTGTAGGGCTGTACAGGAAGACACAGAGGGGCAATGGCCCCACAGTTGGGATAGTCAAAGGGTAGTCAACTGGGATATTGGAGGGCAGGGCAGAGGAGAACTTGAAGGTGCAAAGGTTTTAAAAATAGACCAAGCAGATGGGGTCATGTCTGACCAGAAAGACCAGGGCCAGGGTGGGTAAATGGTAGCTGTTATGTCAAGGTTACGGCTTTGACATCGTGTCTGTGAATGAGCTGCAGGACCCATGTGGAGAGCAGGCATGGAGGAATGAGGAGGCTGGGCCTCAGGCCCTGCAGAGGAACGGTACATCACTCAGGACAACGGTGCAACTTCCCTGTTTCATGGGGTAAAGGCTGGTCAGGAATGGTACCTGAGACACAGAGCTGGAGTGACAAAGAGCTTCGATACCGTCCCCAGAAAGCTCCCCAAGGGTGACCATTTCCAGGAAGGCGCCCGAGACTGCTCACTACCTCAGGGCCCACAGAGACTCCAGCCGAGGCTCAGTGGCCGCAGGAGGCATCCCCCTTACCTCGCCATCAGCTCTGCCAATTGGGGAGCCCAGGACAAAGTCAGAAGGGGCAATTGCGTCCACCAAGGCCACCGCATCGTCTTTCAGCTGTTGGGAAACAAAGTCCGTCCACTTGGCAATGCCCTACGGTCTCCAGGGCAACCGTGGAGTAACAGAGACCTGCGGCTGGCTGTTCTAGTGCACTGGAAACCTGATCAGGCACGGAGTGCTCCGAGGCCTCCCTGGTCTGGGTTATGGATTCCCTGGGTGTGTGTTTGCATTCTTCTGCCATGTCGCCACTGACTCGGGACAGCCAGCATGTGCTGTTGCTGCAAAGCTGGGAGGCTGACAGAGGTGATGAGTGCGGGCTGTTAGGGTGTCCCCCGAGGCCCAGCCCCAGCCTATGGCCGACTGCTTTTCTGAGGCCGGAAAGGAAGTCCTGAAGCCACAGGGGCAGAAAGTGCTCCTGAGCTCCTGCAAAAGCTATCACACTTGCAGCTGAGGCGGTGGTTCCGTGACCCCTGCTTCCTCACACGGACTATTATTAAGCCCCACAGAGCAATCTGCTGTGGGGATGCCCAAGGACTTTCTTGAAATGCATACAGTGTTCTTCCCCTTCGGATAACTCCTGCCAGGCACACTGAAGTTTAGTAACAACTGGGTGATGGTGGGGCTTGGGTGGATAGCCTGGGGGTGACAGGAGAGGCTGCACAGTATGAACAGAGAGAGGGTTCCCAGCAAAGGTGACACGGCTCACCTGCACACACAGCATCAGGATGGCATCCTCCATCGCTTTTCCTGTTTGCTCCCCAGAGATGTAGCCACCTGCAAGCACAGCCTCGTCACACACTCCTCAGCCCTGTGGCCTCGATATGTCAGAAACGGCTTTTCCACCGAGCCCCATTAAGCCTTTTGGACAGAGATGTCAGGGTATCACAGCACGGACCAGCCTACTGTGATGTCTGGGAAGAAACATGCTGGCTCCAGACATTTTCCTTTCCCCCTGGGCATTTGTCAGGCCTGGCTAAGGAGCCATGAGGGAGGCAAGGCCTAAAGGCTTGGGGCTGAGTGGGATCCGACCACAGGGGGAACGATGGACAGGTAGGCAGCATCAGACCACACTGGTGCCCAGATGTACTCCAGGTGGAAGTGAGGGGGAGCTGGGGGCCGAGAAGGGTCATGGGGCTATGGTGTGTGGGGTATGTGGGCCTCTGAAGCTGCCAGGGGGCAGAGTAAGGGACCAAGCTCACAGCGGCCTTCCTGTAGAATCTCAACAGAGGTCTGTGAGGCTGGGAATGTGCTGATTGATGGCAGGAACTACTTTTAGGATGACTTCTCACCAAAGAGAGAGGCATCAGGCCACTACCTTCTCAGACAGCGGTCCGGGTAGCAGCCTCACCTCGGTAGAGCAGGGCCGTGTGCTGGCTCAGGCACCACAGGCCGTAGAGCATGCTGAGCCGTCCAAGCACAGTCCGCAGAGATGGAGGCACGCTAGAGCTGTGTGTATGTTCGTGGAAGCGCTGCATCACAGTGAGCTCCATGAAGGCCAGGGCCAGGGGCCGGCAGCCATACACCTGCAACGGGACAGAGGCCTGGTGTGCTGGAGGCAGCCAGTCAAACAACTCTATGACTAGGTCTCCGACGAGGAGGGACTTCGGGGAAGTGGAGACTGAGGTCCAAGTTGGGATGCTAATTCTAGGTCAGTATCGTGAGGCTAAGCATCATGGGGACACAGGAAGGCGCCTATCGATCTCCAAGTGAAGCTAAGCCCTGTGGAGGGAGGCTACAGCATTTACACACTCCACTCACTTTCCATTGGCCCCATGCCCAGCCCATCACTACAGTACTGGGAGTGGTTCCAGTGCACAGGGCCTGTCCTCTTCTGTAGCTGGGAATGACGGAGTACAGGTTCTACTGGACAGGGCTAATGCTTCACTGTTCTTAAGGGTTTCTGAAATGCAAATCCCCCGTTCTTATACCGTGTGTGAGGCTGTCGAGTAGCCACAGGCCCTGCAAGATCCCTCTAGCCACAGACAGCTCACCTCCCTAGGGAGGCTAGCCACCAAAGACCTTTCGGTGGCCTTCTCTGATACCCAAACTGGCTGTGGTGACTGCCAGCACATCTTTCCCTGTCCCCAATGTACTGCCTCAACAGAACTTTTAAACCCACGGAGGATTTCAGATCCACGTATGTGCTGCTTGACTGCGAGCTCAAGCACATGCTGCTTCTGAGAGCAGAAGACACGAAGCCAGGAGGGCAGAGAGTAGGAAACACTACAGCCCATTCCTACCAGGGTACACTAAAGATGGTGGCTGAGAAGGACTGAATAGAAGGGTGAGAAGGAGGGAGGGGTGGGCCGTGGGAGGTGCTGCCCCATTGAAAGCCCTTACTGTGGGTCCATGGTCTTGCAACGGACACCCCACACCAGCTGCTGCTGGTCTAATTTCCAGCAGCCACCACTTGGCACAGTCAGGTGTATTTACAACACCCTTCATCTCTCCCACAGGCACCAAGGCTGGTACTGACACTCTAGGGTGCAAGGGTGGGGCCCGCCAAGGAGCTGACTTTTCCAAACAGGACAGAAGTAAACTGTGAAACAGACCTACCTGGCTGTTGTTCCTTGCTTCAAAGTCACTGCCTCTGGACTTTTTCTCTTGACAGTATCTCTGATGACTCTCTCGGAGCAGGTAGCAAACAAGCCAACGGTAAGCTGCCAGGGGGGCTTTGGAGGGGACACAGGAAACAGCTGAGAGCACTTATTGCCACATATGTAAGCCTGGGCAGACAGTACCTCTGGCCATGTGTACCTTATGGGTCTCCACAAGGATGGCAGAGGAGGGGGTGGTTTTACAGACAGGGAAACCCAGCCACAGAGGGTAGCTGCCCAAGGCCCTTTACCAGGTGGAGTTGGTGGGGCATGTGATTGACAACATTTCCACACCGTCATCACAGCTTTGAGAAGGCAGACCACAGAGCCACTCAGAACCAGCTAAGACACAGTGGCTACTCTTTCGGTGGCTGAAAGGACAGGCACCTGTATTCCCATCCTCAGCCTCACTGGTCAGCCTGGGGGCTGTAGGTTGACACCCTGCCAAGGCCTCAGCCTGGCATGCTGCTCTCACTGACAGCAGACAGCCAGTTACAGAGAGGGGAGGATCAGGGTGGGTTGCTGGCACCTTGTCATATCTGAGCAGACTTCCCACACTGCTCAGGACTTGGGACACTGATGAGCAGGGACACACAGCCTTGGATGGGAGTTAGGTTCTAACCAGATACAAGGTGGAGTCCATGCTCTCCACATTCCACATCCAGGGGAAGAGGGTCTAGGTCCAAAGGACTTGCAGGTTTTAGGGACAAGGAGCAAGGGGACCTCTGCTAGGCTCAGAGCTCCTGGGGAGAAAATAGGGGTCTGGTCACAACTGTTTTGGGCCTCTGGTATCACATAGCCTATTACCAGAAAAAACGATGCTACAGACCATCAGGCTGTGATATCCTCATGGCTCAACTGAGAAGCCCATTAAATAGACAGGCAAATCCACCCCACAGGCTCAGAGAGGTCTAGTGGCTCATCCATGGTCACACAGGATGTGACCACGCAACCATGCATGAAGGAGAGCTGCAGTGGGAAGGCAGGTTACTGTGACTTCAGCCGTAAGTGTTCCAAGGAACAGGTGAGGCAGGGATGGGGATGGGGTGGTATATGCTTCTCAGGGTCCTTCCAGGTGTGGTACAGACAGATATGTGGTCCCCAGATATCTCCCAGGTTCAGAGCCCTGGAATTTATGGCTGGTCTTTTTAAGAGGGCCTATGCAGGTGGGAAGAAGTTGTAGCTAACAAAGTGAGATCACCCTGGGATGGGGCAGGCCTTAACTCCTATGACAAGGGTCCTTATTCAACGACAAAGAGGATATCCTGAGACAACAGAGGCAGAGGGTGGAGTGTTACAGTCATAAACGGAAGGTGCCTGGAGCCCCTGGGATCAGGGAGAAGCAGAGACAACTTGATGTTGGATGTCTTTTCTGCACTGTGAAACAGTGGTGTCTCGTACTCTCAGAACCCGGACAGCCCAGGACAGGATCCAGGGCTGTCTGATACTCATCCATGAACCTTAAATGTCATCCTTGCCATATCAAAACCCCCATCAACTTCTGGAGGCCACAGCTGAGGCTGGGGTGATGCCCACTCATTCTTAGGTCATGTGGCTCACGGGGCTCCTCCCAGAGAATCAAATCATGGGCAACGGGAGGGGTGGGTGTCCCACAGACCTTCCCAAGAATTATGAATGGCAACGAAGCCAAGAAAGTACTGCAAGCCAGAAAAGCACCGGTCCCTGTGAACTGTCACCCCAGCCCACGTGCTTCAGTCCCCAACCCTGTGGAAAGGCACAGGGCAGTGGAGGGGAAAGTGCTGTACCTTCTGAGTCCAACCAGTCAGCCTTGCTGGAGGCCATGAACTTCTGGCCCAAGATTCCAGGGTAGGCTTCCAGGAAGTTCACTGTCTTGAGAGGGCTTGTGAAGTGAGCTCCGTCTAGGACACACACGTCTGTGACTCTGGAGAAAGGCAGAAAGCCCCCACCCACGAGCCTGGCCTGCTGGCTCACCCACCTCTGGCTGGGCATCCCTATTTAGCTGGCCTGTACCTAGGAAGCTCCCCTGCCACCAGATGATGGCCTTTATTTATCCTGCAGATGACCCACAGTTTTTATTTTTTGAAACACTTTTTTTTTTTTTTTTTTTTTTTTTGCAGTGGGACCTTTAAGACAGGTTTTCCTATCTCTGCCAAGTGCCAAGTGCCACCACTGCCTGGCAAGACAGTGTCTTGCTTAGAAGCCTTCTAACTTGAGATGCTCTCGCCTTGGTTCCCGGGCTACTTAGATTAAGGGACTACACGGCCATGACTGGCTTGAGGACACATCTGACCGCAGCTTGGAACCCCCAGAGCCTGAGAGCATCCTGCACCCTGTTGCGCTCAGCCCCCTCCACCCCCCACAGAGGTGCCCACCTTGGAGAGGATGCTCCAGGAGGCTGAGCAGGTAGTTGCTGGTCTGCTGCAGCAGGACATTGTTGTCGCCTTCATAGGTACAGTTTGGATCGTTGTCATTTCTGAGTTCGCCAAACCGGTTCACTGTAAAAACCACCACAGTGTCACTCAAGATGCTCTGAGAGGTGTCCCTCCCATAGCCCCACCCAGCAGGGGCAGGAAGTGCTCTCTCGCCTCCCTGCTCCCTTGGCCCACATTTGCTGGCTGTGCCTCTGCACCATCCTTAGGGAAGAAAAGGTGCCTCCAGGAAGGCTGTGGGATGACACATGGACATTCAGCACAGAGTTGGTGGCAGTGAGGATCATCACCTTCCTGCCTGTTGGTATTAACAGCAGTCTGTCTGTCTGTCTCTCTGTCTCGCTCTCTCTCTGTTTCTCTCTGTGCGTCTCTGTCTCTGTCTCTCTCTCTTACACATGCGCGTGCGCACACACACACACACACACACACACACACACACACACACACACACACACACAGAGCCTGCCAAGTGTGGAGACCACTCCAGAGACAGGACATGAGGCTACTCTCCTATAGCTAAATGAAGCCTTTAAA
The DNA here is from genome assembly GCF_011064425.1 of Rattus rattus. Classification (NCBI taxonomy): domain Eukaryota; kingdom Metazoa; phylum Chordata; class Mammalia; order Rodentia; family Muridae; genus Rattus; species Rattus rattus. The sequence goes on from NC_046164.1 coordinate 69,472,831, forward strand.
AGGCAATTTCTAACTCTGAGCTGGCTCTCATGTTGACACCACTCTTCTGCTACGTGAACAGCACTTCACCAGATGTGCTTTGCCCAGAGCCTGCCTGAGGTGAGCTGTCCAGAAAACATTCTCTTTGAGGCGAAAGGAGGAGCCAGCAGGGAGAGGCGCCAGTCCAGCCCCTTGGCACCCTAGCTAACCCACTAGATAAAGAGCGGGGATCGATCTGAGGTGGAGCTGGAGAGCTGACGTTTAGCCTGGATGTGGTTCCTTATATTGCTGTGACTGTCTCTGCATCCTTACTGGCTAAATTGTAAGCTGTGGGTCAGGCACGTTTGTGTCTACAGCACTTCAAGATGTAACTTCCTTATTCTATTTAAAGCCAGGACAAAGCTACACTGTTTGTGTGTTTCTCTGAGTTTTAACAACAAATAAAAGCTCTACCAAGAACACTGCAGAAAGGATAAATCACGCGAACAAATAACTCAGATACAGCCAACGCGTGCTAGTGCCAATAGGAGACAGCATGTGGGGGAGGGGCTGGGCCAGGTTACTGGGAGCATCAAATCCAGGCTATCATAGGATCACCCACTGCTCCACAGGAACCTGAATCATCTCTTTGGCCACTAAGGGGTCCGTGGTTCTGTGCTGTCTGCAGCAGCAGTGGCCCTCTTGAGCAGTTGATTATTATTAGTTTATGATGTATACTATATAGCACTATATGCTATAGTGACTCCTTGGAAGAACCTATATGCTATGCATATAATTCTACCCTACTCTAATAAGAAAGCTGAGCATATAGTGAGGGTAACCTGCCCAGTTACCATGGAGACGACACGAGGTGCTGACCTGACCATGTACTCAGAGTCACGTACTAGGTACCTGTGGGATGCAATGCTCTTATCAGAGTTTTAGTACTACATTAAAACTACCGCTAGTTTCCTACAAAGTCATCTGCCAAATGTCACATTGAAATAACTTGCTAATTCCACTCAGCTGCATGCTAGGACCACACGCATTTCATACTTCCTCATTATTCCAAATTTTGACCAGGAAGCATGAGGCATCAGAAACTGCTGCGATCTGACTGCTAGGACAGGGGTCGGTGAACTTGCCCTGTGACAGGTCAGACTGTAAGCATTTCAGTTCTGACATGAAGACTTAGCACTGCCTGAGTGGGTATTCTGAGTGGGTATGGCTGGAGGAAGTGAGAGTCTGAGTGGGTATGGCTGGAGGAAGTGAGAGTCTGAGTGGGTATGGCTGGAGGAAGTGAGAGTCTGAGTGGGTACAGCTGGAGGAAGTGAGAGTCTGAGTGGGTACAGCTGAGAGGAAGTGTGAGTCTGAGTGGGTACGGCTGGAGGAAGTGAGAGTCTGAGTGGGTATGGCTGGAGGAAGTGAGAGCCTGAGTGGGTACAGCTGGAGGAAGTGAGAGTCTGAGTGGGTACAGCTGGAGGAAGTGAGAGTCTGAGTGGGTATGGCTGGAGGAAGTGAGAGTCTGAGTGGGTATGGCTGGAGGAAGTGAGAGTCTGAGTGGAAGTGAGAGTCTGAGTGGGTATGGCTGAGAGGAAGTGAGAGTCTGAGGGGGTATGGCTGAGAGGAAGTGAGAGTCTGAGTGGGTATGGCTGAGAGGAAGTGAGAGTCTGAGTGGGTATGGCTGAGAGGAAGTGTGAGTCTGAGTGGGTACAGCTGGAGGAAGTGTGAGTCTGAGTGGGTATGGCTGGAGGAAGTGAGAGCCTGAGTGGGTACAGCTGAAAGGAAGTGTGAGCCGGAGGGGGTACAGCGGGGGGAAGTGAGAGCCTGAGGGGGTATGGCTGGAGGAAGTGAGAGTCTGAGTGGGTATGGCTGGAGGAAGTGAGAGCCTGAGTGGGTATGGCTGGAGGAAGTGAGAGTCTGAGTGGGTATGGCTGGAGGGAAGTGAGAGTCTGAGTGGGTACATGGCTGAGAGGGAAGTGAGAGTCTGGTGGGTATGGCTGGAGGAAGTGAGAGTCTGAGTGGGTATGGCTGAGAGGAAGTGAGAGTCTGAGTGGGTATGGCTGAGGGGAAGTGGGAGTCGGAGTGGGTAGGGCGGGAGGAAGTGTGAGTCTGAGTGGGTACGGCTGGAGGAAGTGAGAGGCTGAGTGGGTATGGCTGAGAGGAAGTGTGAGTCTGAGTGGGTACAGCTGGAGGAAGTGAGAGCCTGAGTGGGTATGGCTGGAGGAAGTGAGAGTCTGAGTGGGTATGGCTGGAGGAAGTGAGAGTCTGAGTGGGTACGGCTGGAGGAAGTGAGAGCCTGAGTGGGTATGGCTGGAGGAAGTGAGAGTCTGAGTGGGTATGGCTGAGAGGAAGTGAGAGTCTGAGTGGGTATGGCTGGAGGAAGTGAGAGCCTGAGTGGGTATGGCTGAGAGGAAGTGTGAGTCTGAGTGGGTACAGCTGGAGGAAGTGAGAGCCTGAGTGGGTATGGCTGGAGGAAGTGTGTACCTGAGTGGGTACAGCTGGAGGAAGTGAGAGTACAGCTGGAGGAAGTGAGAGTCTGAGTGGGTACAGCTGGAGGAAGTGAGAGTCTGAGTGGGTATGGCTGGAGGAAGTGTGTACCTGAGTGGGTATGGCTGGAGAAAGTGTGTACCTGAGTGGGTATAGCTGGAGGAAGTGTGTACCTGAGTGGGTATGCCTGAGAGAAAGTGTGAGTCTGAGTGGGTAGGGGGTATGGCGGGGGAAGTGAGAGTCTGAGTGGGTACAGCTGGAGGAAGTGAGAGTCTGAGTGGGTACAGCTGAGCCTGAGTGGGTACAGCTGGAGGAAGTGAGAGTCTGAGTGGGTATGGCTGGAGGAAGTAAGAGTCTGAGTGGGTACGGCTAGAGGAAGTGAGAGTCTGAGTGGGTACAGCTGGAGGAAGTGAGAGCCTGAGTGGGTACGGCTGGAGGAAGTGAGAGTCTGAGTGGGTACAGCTGGAGGAAGTGAGAAGTGGAGGAAGTAAGAGTCTGAGTGGGTATGGCTGGAGGAAGTGAGAGTCTGAGTGGGTATGGCTGGAGGAAGTGAGAGCCTGAGTGGGTATGCCTGAGAGAAAGTGTGAGTCTGAGAGGGTATGGCTGGAGGAAGTGAGAGTCTGAGTGGGTACAGCTAGAGTGTGTGAGAGGAAGTGTGTACATGAATGGATACATCTGTGTCCCAATAAAACCTTACCAGAGAAATAGGCTGCATTTTGTGGGACCGTGGCCCAGTAGCCCATGGGAGGACTGAGGATGAGAAACTCCCCCCAAACTAACCCAAACTTACTGGCTAGATAGCCGTGTCCCCCACACGCCTCACGGCACTCCTGAATTCCCCGCTGGGCTGTCCATGAGGCTAGGGGCTTGCCCGCTGATGCTAGTGCGTGGATCTCCCGTCCGAGCTCTGCCTGTTGGGGAGAACCTGGTGAGAAGAGGGGAAGACTGACTGGCACGGCGCTGGAGCCAGTGCAGCCCTCTGAGGACCATGGTCGTGCCATGGCGCCATGGCATTCGTGGGCCGCCTTTCCCGAAGCTCACATGTGTTTCAGATGCACCCTCTTCTCTACTTCATTGGGTACAATGCCTGCTACACAAATGATCCACTTAGCCAGCAGCATCCGTCTCAACTAAGGAGAGGTTCAGATGCCATTGTGCCTGGCTGGGTTTCATCACAGGGTTTCAGGAAGAAGAGAAACAGGAGAACTACGCTGTCAACAGGCGGGTCATAGACTCGCTAGGGGAAGCATGTTTGCTTCTTCTCAGCAGCGCCCCTCAACAGCCTGTTCTTCTCAAGGGAACTGCGCCAACATGTGCGATGCTCTGGCTCTCATTCCAGATCTGCGCTGGGCATCCCAGTGCAGCTCATCTGACAGGTGATTTAACAGTACAGAGCCCCAGTCTGCAGCACTAACCTGCCTCCAGACCCACGTCTTTTGATTGACATCTGATTTCCACTCAGGGGTAGCACAAGGAGGGGCCAAACACCAACCCGTGGGGCTATCTACAGAGAAACCAGCAATGGACATCCTCGTGCAGAGCAGCTGACCCCGTGGAGCTGCGTGCTCACTTCTGGCACAGATCCTGGGCTGTCAACTCAGAGAGTGGAGTCAGACCTCTGCGGGGTTGTTTATGAAAAGACAAGAAGAGCTGAGACATCCTCCGAGGGTGGCAATGTGGAGTGTGGACGCCGTCACGCTCTCAAAAGAAGCTGTGAGCTCAGCTGTGCCAGCACATCCCCCAGATATGGGGTGATGGACACGGCCCAAACGGCAAGCCATTGGGTGAGCCAAACCACACGCTGGTGGGGCAGCTGAAGGAACTCACACAGGCTCTGTTCCCACAGCGAGCTGCCTTTGTTTGGCCTCGGTGCTGAAACAGGGCTGCTCAACCTTGGCAACAGTCAAACAGATGCCTCACCTGCCTGTCACTGTGGTCCCCGCTTTGCCGGCCACGCTGTAGCTCTATCAGGTCCAAGAAGATTGTCTTGGAGAAGTGGTCCAAGGCATAGGCAGCTGCCAGGTATGGAAGTAGGCGCCATTGCTGAGGGAAACAAGACACACAACAGCCATCCAGAGTGGTTGGCCCAGATAGCCAGCCTACTCCTGACCACAGGAGAACCCAGAGTCAGCTTCCGTAGGAAAGAAGGACGCCCACTGCTGGTGACAATGCGGCCCAAGACAGGCGCAATTTTATAATACTTATCTACTCAATGCATATGAATGCTTTGCCTGCATGTATTACATATATACATTTCATGTGTGCCGGGGTCTCAAGGCGGTCACAGGAAGGTGTCAGATTCTCCAGGAGCTGAGGTTACAGATGGTTGTGAGGCACCATGTGGGTGCTGAGAATCAAACCCAGGTCCTCTGGAAGGACGAGTGCTTTAAACCACCACGCCATATTTCTTGAACCCAAGAAAGGTGATCAATCATCCTGGGGTGGGGGGACTCACATACCGGCACCTGACAGTGCACACTCACTGCTGGGTGGACAAATGGACGAAGAGAGATGGCTGGAATGGAGGACATGGGTGGAGCCACCACCATGGCTGCTCCATGCCTGCAGAGTGCCAGGCACAGGCACTATTTCCATGTGCTAACTCTGTCAGCACATGGAAGCCTCTCTTAGGAAGTGGCAGCACCAGCAAGGACCTGGGTTGGAGCTCCTGGTTAACACTGGGCTTCCTTGGGCACCCAGAGTAGTCGATATGTTGTCACAATGAGGAACAAGGACGATAGCAGGGCATGCGGGCTACCCAGGCATGGTGAGACCTACGTTTCTTCGATATTTACTTCCTAAACTGGAAAAGCTCACTGCCAACAATAAGGCAGAAGTGAAGAGAAAAGGCCATTTGCCTCATTTCCTTTGACTGTCACTCAAACACCTACTTATGCAGCACTTGGCACAAGGCCTAAGCCAGACATAGCAACCAGGTCACCAACCTGACCCTTGTGCCCATAAAGAAGGGCCATGACTGCACCTCTGGCTGCAGAGGGTGCTTGAGCAGGACATGCAGTGTGACTCTGGCTGGGGAGCTCAGGAGGTGGCTGTGACCTTTCCACTCATGGTCTCTCTGCTTTGCCCCTTACTCCCTCTGAGGATTCGAGGCTAGGTGTTCCTTCTACTACTTTCAATGCCATGTTGTTTAAAGGGCTGCCCTCACCTGCTGCTTCCAGAAATGGCTTCCTTGGGGCCATTTCTTAGGGATGGGACAGATGAGTCAAAGAATGTAGCCTGATCCAGAATAGCATCCCCTGCCAAAGCAGGGTGACCTCATCTTGTACCTGCCACCTGAGTCCTGGCTCTCCCCTTCCCATGTGCCTCCTTCTGAGCAGACATAAGCCCTTTATAAAGACCACCCAAGACCCTGGTGCGTGTCAGGTGCACTTCTGTTCTCAGGGCAGTGCCTGAGAACTCTCACCAACACCCAGGGGCCAGGAAGAGCAGAAAGCAGAAAACGATGCCGACGGCAGTACCTGCAGTGGATACTCGAGGACAGGGATCTCTTCCTTATTTGTGGGTCCAAACTGACGCCGCGTGGCCGAGAATCGGATAGCTATGCTCACAGCCAGCTTCAGGTTGACCACAGAAATGCTAATGATGGAGATGCGTCCCGAGGACAGGCCGCCCAATGATGCCCCCAAACGCTGCCGGACATCCTGGGGAAGAAGCACAGGTGTCACACATCAGTCAGATGCTACGCGGCCTCAGAGAACGCCCCAAAGAAGGCGGCGTACAACCAGATGTACTGAGAAGAGAGGGCTCCCAGCTGACCGAGGAGGGAGCTTTGAGTAGTGCTGGGGTTCGACTGTGCGGGCTCTTCTTCTTTGGCCACCTGAGGGTGCTGTGCCCTGCCTTTTCCTAGATGGGCACCAGATGCAAGGGCAGTCCAGCATGGGGCCCTGCATCCACTCGGCACTCTGCTCCTGCTGACCTCCTGTGCACTGTTTCAGTCTTTGGTGTCAGTTTCGCATCTATCCTGCCCTTCACTATGTTTGACAGAAGCTATGCTCGGGCCCCTCTGTGGTGCTTTGGGATAGCCTGGTGTCCTCGCTCCCTGCCCCCTGCTGCTGCTCTCTGGATACCGTTTGGGTCCTTCCTCCAAAATAGGGCATTGCATGCACGGCCGTCTTCCAGACAGGGGACATGTGTCACACTCTCAGGTAGAGAGGACAGCTTTGTTGGTGTTAATAATGTTTCACTTCATGGGCACAGCTGAGGCATCAAGGTAATAATGGCGGTTATTCCCCTGTATCAGAAGGATTTCTGAGTCCTCTAATGATCTTGTTTCCCCCACGTGTCAGTTGATTGCTTTTCTTCTTTGGAACAGCAGAGATCCCTTACATCAGTCTTTCTTTCTCTAGCTGGGGACATTTGGATGTCATATCTCTGAATCCCTGCTGCTATGGCCGGACGCTCACCTCTCCAGGGCCTTCCGGTGAACTCTTCCTTTCACGCCTTTCACATCGTGGTAAATTTTCATTGGCTGCCTTCACATTACTGTGTGTCCCGTGTGGCTTCTTCACTCACAGGGCTAACTTCTCTTAAGTAACTTTGCTGGATTCGTCCTTGTTTTCCCACCAGGCAAAGGGTGAGGGTTGTCTGGGGAGTGTCCTTCCTGGAGCCCTGTTCTCAGGGTCAGCCAACTGTCTGTGCCCACCACTCCCTAGAGCCGTGGGCTGCCCCATGGCTCATCTCCACCTACAGCCTTAACACTCTCAGTTATTATCGTACCTGCTTACCCGGTCTGCATACAGCTTTCCACGTGACCCTCCTGTGGTGCTATGAATGAAAACGGCCCCCGTAGGCTCATGTGTTTGAACACTGTCAGTGGAACTGTTTGGGAAGGATGGCCTTGCTAGATGAAGTGTCAAGGGGGTGGGGGCGCTTTGGGGTTTCAGAAAACTCTAGCCGCCATTCCCAATGTGCCTCTCTGTCTTGTGTATCAAGAAGTGAGCCCCTGGCTGTTCCTGCTGCCACGCCTTTTCTCTACAGCCACAGACTCTAACCTTTTGAAACCACATGTTCCAACTTAAACACTCCCTTTTGTAAGTCGTCTTGATCACGGTGTCTTATCATAGCAATAATAGCTAAGACCATTTTCCTCTGTATGCTATGGGAGAGCAGCCCCCTACCCAAGTAGTCATAGATAGCCAGGCATAGCCAGAAAATGCTGCCAGATCTAGGCCACCCCTGCCCACCAACGCTGTGGTTAAGTCCCTTTTCTGCTGAGGGCACCAAACCCAACCAAGAGAGCTGTGTGGTAATTCCAGGGCCAACTGTTCCTGGGGGTCTTAAACATCACGGAAACAGACATGTGGGAAGTTCTGTCCGCAAATACCCACAGCCCACTGGTACCTTAAAGGGGGTGTTGTAAGTGCCCTCAGAGGTGATATTCCCGGTCCGGTCCAGCAGGTTCTGGCGAGGAATTCGAACTTTGTGGAACATGGCGAATCTGTAAGAGAGAAGGTAGGCTTCTGTCATTCAAGTTCTCTGGGAGCCTGTCACATGGTTCCTGAGCTTCCTCCTCTCCCCAAGAGCAGCTGAAGGTAACATCGCCCCAGAAACAAGGGGCATGAGTGTGATGGGGCCATTTGGGGACCATCACAGCCTGGGGCAGATGTGCTCTCAAGTCACTGGCAAAGAGAAGCTCCACATCTACCACTGCCTGTGCACAGCAAGGGTCGCACACAGGACAGGACAGGACAGGACGGGAGGGCAGGAAGACAGGAGCTGGTTCTAAAGCTTGACACCTCTGATCCCCAGGACAGAGAGCTACAACCAGCTGATGGTGGCTTCAAATGCTAAGTCAGGCTGGCAGTGGTGGTGCACACCTTTCATCCCAGCACTTGGGAGGCAGAGGCAGCTGATCTCTGTAAGTTTGAGGCCAGCCTGGTCTACAGTATGAGTTCCAGGACAACCAGGGCTGCACGGTAAAATCCTGTCTTGAGAAAAACAGAACAACGAAAATGCTAAGTGAAATCAAAGAGCCTGTAGTCCAGTCTCTTCCCCCGAGCAGCTAGGAAAAGGGTCTAACAGGTGTTGCTATGGACACGGGGCACTGACAATCCAGGACATTTTATAATAGATTAAGAAAGAAGCTTGTACAAGGCTACAAATCTATGTCAACTGCAAAGTAAACCATTGAGTCTCAATGGTTTCTACAGCAGTGTGACTGCTGGCTAAGATGCTCTGCAGACTCAGAAAGCCTTGTCAGTTGACAGCAACCACCTGTGCAGTTGGCAGGACAGCCTACTGCTCCTCACCTGCGTCTGACCTCCCGCTGCAGTCTCTGGCTGGTAGCGGCCCACCCCATCCCCCACCTGAGTTGCTCATTAAACAGCAGGGGGAGCAAAGTATTTCAAAAGGGACACACTCCACCCAAGACCATCAGGTAGGTGTGATTTTTACCCATCCTACAAGGATCCGGAGGCAGACCCCTCTCCAGGGTAGCCCTATTCAGAGTAAGCACTCAATTGTCCCCGTTCCTCAATGAGTCATTTTCCTGCCAGCAGATTCTTGGAGCTGTCAGATTTTTCTTACAAGTCCACAGGACCTGGTCCCTACCAAGTACTTAGTGACAAGGAACAGAGGTGATGGGGTAGGATGGTCCTCCGAGGTGACGGAGCCATCCCCCAAAGACCGTTTCCTGGGAAGATACAGCAGCCCTTCTCAGTACACACATGACAGGGCTGACAAGAGCCTTGGGGTGGCAGAATCTAACGCAGCACACCCTGTCTGGTGGCCACCTGGCCCACGCCCAGCCTGCAGGCTGCACACAATGCCCTGTTTTCAAGGAAGCCCAGCCTTGGTGCCAACCCCGAGGTGCTCCAAATGTTTACTTGAAAGCCGAGGAATGCTTTTCAAGTACAATGTTGTGGACGGAAAGCACGCTTTTTAAGGAGTGGAAAATCTTCACCCGTTTTTGCCACCGAGGTAGAATGAGTCTGAACATACTTGTGTTTGTGAAGTTTCTGCTCTAGTCTAAGTCTCACAGACTATCTTTGGGCCACTTTTATATCCACTGAAAAGTCAGATGGGTCCAGCTGGTGAGCTATTTGGCACACTATGATTATGGTCTCCAGAGGTCAGGGGATGTGTGTGCAGCAAAGTGTGACACAGGGAGTGTGTAGCACAAGGCATGTGCACACATATGTGGTATGGGACATGTGTGTGACATGGGGCAGGCAGAGGTTCAAGTAGTATGGAGGGATATGAATGGGGGTGCTGAGGAGGCTTGTGTGTGTGTGTGTGTGTGTGTGTGTGTGTGTGTGTGTGTATTACAGGACTGTGATATGGGATATCTGTATGGCAGGAGGCATGTGGTGTGGAAAAGGATAGAGGAGGGGGCTAGGGAGAGCGCTGTAAGTATATGTGGATGACACGAGGCATGTATACAACTTTAGGCATGTGGTATGAATGTGACAGGCATGTTGGAAAGGTGTAGAAGGGGTGTGTGTTGCAACAATTTCCACCCCAGTCTCCTGCTGCAGCTTCCTTCCATGGAGGTCCCCTCCAGCAATCACCAGCCAACCCCCAGTTGGTGCAGACACTCATTCTGGGGCACCCTCTCAGCCTTGTCAAGGAGGATTCCCCAGGCCCAAAGGCCCGGCCTCGTCATGGAAAGTACAATGGGCACACTGAGATTTGGGTTCAGACGGAGCAGCCACTCAGCTCTGGGGCTCTGGCGTCCTCTGCTGGTGGCCTGTGGTCAGTGCAGTCAACAGGCTTAGTTTAGTCAGCTAAGGACTTAGGTCCAAGAACTCAAGATCAGCCTGGCCTCTGCTTTGCTAGAGGCCCCACAGCGTGTTCACGGTGACTCTCAACCAAGCTTTTGCCACACCTACAGGTTGGGGCTCCTGTAAGTGGCATTTGGTGCCTGTTAGATATATCCCAGAGGACGACCCATTCTTTAATGACAGGAGCTGCTGTGATGGGATCAAATACAAGCTCTTTGTGATGTTGCAAAGTTATTCTGATGGCTTTAATGAACAACCAGCACAAGCCAAGGGGACCCGCCAGGCTGCACACAGAGCCATTAACAGAGGGGATGACAGTTCTGTGATTTCTGAGCCCTGATCCTTCTTCTTAAGCTTGGACTGCTAGGTATTAATGCTTCTAACCCCCTCCATACTGTCTATTACTGACTGCAGACTAAGGTGGCTTGATTCCTCTCTTGGCCCTGCCCCAGCCTTCTGGTGATGGCTAGACAGAAGTGTCCATCAGAGTCTGGGCAACCCCTAGCCCAGGTCAGGATTCTCTCTGTCTGGAGGTGGCTGGTCTTAGTAGCCAGACACAGCAGCAGTTGCTCGAGGTGACACTAACTGAGGTGGGCAAACACACTAAACAGCATAGGACACAATTCTTGGGGACACCCTATTTTGGCCATGTCCGTAATCATGAGTTATTGTGTGGGAAGAAAGGGGCCTAAGTGCACTGGACCAGGCATCTTGGAGCTGGCTGGAGCCTGTATACACTGACCCAGGGGAAGGCGGGAAGGCTGCCTAGGCTGCTCAGCAGGGCCTTTCAGGGCTAAGCATGAAGGCTGGACGAGGAAATACTAGAGATGAGAGCGAGCCCTACCCTGCTGGGTGCCGTGCAGCGGCTGCCAACCTGGATGTCAAAGACGGATGCTCAGAAAAGCCAGGACCCCTCGGGAGCTGACTTCACTATAAACCCCAGGCCATCCAGGTGTCCTGCTGACCATGGAGCCTCGGCCTGGTTAAGGAGTTAGCTAAGGTCCTTCTGGGCTGCACTCCCATCTGAGTACTTGGTGCACAGTGCTGCAGGTCAGCCCTGTTTCTGATCAGCACCAGGATGAGACAGAAGCACCTTGTCGACCATCATGTGTCCAGAACTTTGCCAACTCCTGCCTTGAGGACTCTAAACAAATATCAGGCTGGTTCCATGGATCAGCTACGTCTGCTCACTAGGAGACCTCAGAGAGGTTGTCCTCCATAGCTCAGCCTGAGGTCTCTCTGGGATGCAAAGGGCACCCCTAGTCTGACTTGAGAGCTGGGAGAGCTACACTCTGAGAAGCTGACCCGTGGAGTGAAGGGCAAGGTGGACCTCTGGGGACTGCGGCCATGCAGGCCATGGCTGCTGCTCTAATAGTGCCATATTGGCCGACCACATCCGAGCCAGGTCCTGAGAAACCTGCACCCCAGAGAGAGTGTGGCACTGGCAGCCCACTCCAGCCTGTAGCTTAGGAACAATCCTGGAGCCCCAAAGAGGTGGCATTTGTCTGGTGAGGTCCAGTGACACTCACCCATTATCCAGGCCATTCTGTCCCAACTTCTTCCCCATGTCACCGACCATCACCCCTGGCATGGGAAGCAGGGTCTTCGGGTCCCGAATCTGCACAGGGTCACAAGGAATAATGGCTAGTTTAGTCTGTCAGCAGACAAGCAAGCATGTCCAAACAAGCTGACCACGGACGGGTGACTCTGAATAGCTCTGGGTCATAGTGGGTCCTCTGAAGTGACATGTCCAGGTCTAGATATGGGGCCTGTTGGTTGATGTCAAGGTGATACATGGTTGGACAGTAGAGAGTGGGGCGGGGACAAAGTTTTTGTAGGGAGGGAGGGAAGGAGAAGGAGGGAGAATCAAGATGGAGACTGAGAAGGATGACCCAGATCCGGGTGGTCCTGAATTGCCAAGGGAGCTGGGATGGATTTCTGCAGACAAATTTATCTTATCTAAGTGGGAAGTTTAGAGCCTTATCAATTGGTTGTAAGTTCATTGTGTAGATGTATTGCGCACACACACACACACACACACACACACACACACACACAATATTAAAGTTAACACTTAGCCATAAGGGATTTCTAATTTTCTGTAATCTTGCAGTAAAGCTAGGTAAAAATTTAGACACAAATTTCTCTTAAACCTTTTTAAATAAATGCCATAAAAACCAGACAGTTGGAGAAAGAGAGGGGGGAGGGAGAGGGAGGGAAGGAGGGAGGGAGGAAGAGAGAGAGAGAGAGAGAGAGAGAGAGAGAGAGAGAGAGAGAGAGAGAGGATGATCAGGATCCTAGCCCTCAAGGTAAAAGGTTTGGGCTTCAGCCAATGGTGTTTTGGGGAGGTGGGACACGGGTGGGAAGAAATCAGGCCATTGAGAGTGTGTCCTTTAAGGGGCTATGAGACCCTGGTCAATTCCTGTTACTTCTCACTTTGTCCCCAGACACAGCTTGCTCAGCCACATTCTCCTGCCAGGAAACCTGGGCTGCCACCGGCCCACAACAGCAGTCAGGGCACCAGGGCCTGAGACTTCACAAACTGAGCTAGAGCAGTTTCTGCCTAGCTGCCCTGCCTTTGAAGCTAATGTGTTAGGGACTCTGTCACAGCGGCAGGAAGCTAACACAGGAGGACAAGGACAACCAGCAGGGGGAAAGCAGCTGTTGTTCTGGGTTTATTTTTTCCCAAAAGATCAAACAAAAGCCCACAAGCGTGGCTGGAGGGATGACTCAGTAGTTCTTGCAGAGAACACAGGTTTGGCTCCCAGTATCGATAGAGATCAGGCTGTGCTTCTAGTTCTAAGGCATCTCGCGCCCTCTTCTGGCCTCCACAGGGACTGCCCGTATGTGGTGTACAGATGTATATTTAAGCACTCTGTACACACACGGCATAAAATAAAAATAAACCACTCTTTGGAAAATAATATGACCAGTGGCAGCTTCCAGTTCATCTGGAAAGAATTCCAGAGTGAGAAGCAAAAACAGCTAAGGCCATGCTTCACTCAAAAATATTAATTGTGCAGATTCACCTGTCCATTTCCTAGGATGTGTACAAGACTGCCAGCCCGGCAGGGCAACACAGGCTCAGCTGGAAGGGGGATGGTGCGGCATCACTGAGGTGCCCTGAGTAAAGATGTGTGCCACAATGTCAGGCCTGCTGGGTGCTCTGGCTATCGCTCACAGAGACTCTAGCAGTACTGCATCCGCGGGGACCGCAGTGGAAGCCTGCAGGAAGCTAAGAGTCAGCACAAGTGTCTTCCACAGCGGTACAGATCTGCCTGAAGACACAGTGCATGCAGCTACGGGTTAACCGTTCATCCGGGCCAGTCCCGCCCAGGTCTTACCTGCACCAGGAAGGAATGCAGCCCGTGGCACTGGCCATCTGGCGTGTACAGCTGGGCAAACACCACCGCATGAGTTGCGGTCTTGCCCAGGTTGCCCACCCAAAATTTGGCAGCCTCGAAATCCGGAGAATGTAAGATGAATTCCTGTGAAGGGGAGATCGGGCAGCCTTGTAATCAGCAGCTGAGAATGGCTTTCCCTCCACAGCAGGCTAACCACTAGGCTCCAAGGCTTGGAGCCAAAATGGACTGAACATCATATTTCCTGTATGGGCGAAGTTGACTTTATTTTTGTTTCAGGGTCACCTTACAGAGGAAATGGAAAGTGAGGTTCAGTCTCATATGGTGAGCTGCTGGCTGCACTCACTCATAGAGGCTGACACTGGGACTGGCCACACTCTGCCAGTAGGGTGTTTTACCTCTTGCCACATCCCCTTCTCACTGCTAATGCCTACAAGGCCGAGTTCTGCTGAGTCAGCAATTGTCCCCACAGCCTAAGGTACGGTCATGGGGCACTGTCTTCAGCCAGCAGCCAGCACAGGCTTCCCACAGGTCCCACAGAAGCCACAGGCACCAAAGTATAGTGGGAGAAGGGGGCTTCCATACCCCATTCAATACTGACCATCCCTGACATTTGAGACCTGTGGTAGTTTGAGTAGGAATAGCCCCCATAGACTCATGAGTTTGAATACCTGGCCCATAGGGAGTGATACTATTAAGAGATGTGGCCTTGGAGGAGTAGGTATGGCCTTGTTGGAGGAAGTGTGTCACTGTTTGGATGGACTTTGAGGTCTCATATGATCAAGCATAAGACCCAGTGTGGCACACAGTCACTTCTGCTGCCTGTGGATCAAAATGTACAATTCTCAGCTCCTTCTCCAGCACCATGTCTGCCGGCAAGCCACCAAGCTTCTAACCATGATGATAACGGACTAAACCTCTGAAACTGTAAGCCAACTCCAACTAAATGTTTTCCTTTATAAGAGTTGTTGTGGTCATGATATCTCTTCACAGCAGTAAAAGACAAAAGTTGGTACCAGGAGTAGGGTATTGCTGTGATAGGCCTGATCATGCTTTTGTTTGGAGGAATATGAACATTTTGGGACTTTGGATTAGAAAAGCAACTGAACACTTTAAGTGGGGTTTAATGGGATATCTTAGTGCAAACATAAAAGACAGTAGTGCATATGGTTACTTGAACTGTGGGGGCCGAGCTCAAGAGGTTTCAGAGAATTTTAGTATGTGGCCTAAAGGCTGTTCTTGTGATATTTTGGCTAAAAATGTGCCTCTTCACAGCAATAAAACCCAAAACTAAGACAAGACTCATGTCCCTCACACCCTGCATATCAGGAGTTTCTTGAGGACCAAGCATGGCCTGTCTCCACAGTGCCTCCCTATAGATGGCAGTGTCCACACAGAGTAGTGCATAGCAATGCTCCACAAATGGTCAGCAACACAGGTGCCACAAGGATGCCAGAGACGTGGCAGGGAGCAGAGGATCTAGGCAGCAATGGGCAGAGCAACCTGCTGAACCACAAAGAGGCCTAAAAGCATTGGCAAGGCAGGCCTCAGGGCTGGGGATTAGGAAGAATTACCCTCTGTTTGGACACCTCATGAAGATTAAGTATTGTGGGAAAACTCTGTTAATTAAGGTTGACGTCTACCATGACAGGATGATCTTTGACAATTCTGGATGTTCCACTATACCAAAACCTACATGGCCATGCAAGTGACATAGCTCCTACCCCTGGAACAGAATCAGTAGGGTGTGGGCCTCTATGACTGTTCACAGTTATTGTGAGTGTAAGGGTTGTTTGTATAATAATGTACATATTTTCATGTTCCTCCTTGTCACTCTGACAAGGTAAATGAATCCATGATAATCAAAGACAGTACAAGTCTAGGAGGCAAGGGTGTGTCTAGTGTCTTAGCAAAATGGTAAACACTGAGATCTTCAGGGCAGCCTTTAAGGCTGTGGGAAAGAACTCTGAAAACATAAGTTGAAAAATATACAACTTCTCAACTATGCAAAATATAAGGATGCACTATGAATTGTATAAGGAGCTTCATGAACCTAAAGAACAAAGGCAGCTGCACTATGAGCCAGCTTGTCAGAAAGATATTAAGAAAGGAGATAAAGAGAGCTAGGGAATGATGATCGAAGAGCAAGATCCCACTCAGCTAAGTTTATTGTCTGTGCTTACAAAGGCAGGCAGATTCCTGAGTTCAAGGTCAACTTGGGACAGAGCAAGGTTAGGCCCAGGCATGGTTGGAATGGTGATCTCAGAGCAAGATTCCACCCAGCTAGCTTATTGTCTGTGCTTACAGAGGCAGGGAGTTCTCTGAATTCATTTGCAATGTGAAGGAAAAAAAGAAAAAATAATGTGGGGTTGGGGATTTAGCTCAGTGGTAGAGCGCTTGCCTAGCAAGCACAAGGCCCTGGGTTCGGTCCCCAGCTCCAGAAAAAAAAAAAGAAAAGAAAAGAAAAGAAAAGAAAAAATAATGTACTTGCTGTCTTTTTCTAAGAATCAGGGGTCTAGGGTCAGGAGAAGCTGATTCATAACCTGGAGGTGAATGGTTGATTGATATGTAAATAAAAGACTGGGCTTTTGGTCTACAAGAGATGATTGATCCAGAGAGGTTTTAGAATTTTTTTTCTAGTAATGGAGAGCTGCCTCAAGCAGAGGACTATTTGGGAAGCTGTTTCAAGCAGATCACAGGCCGTCAGCTTATACCCCACGATTGACTTCACATTGTTATCACTGCTCTCAAACATCCCTTCTGTCAGGAACCCCTCTTCAAGCTGAGGCTGGTCATTGGACCCACAGTCCCCCTAAGCTTTGTATGCCCTGAATCACTCTAATAAAAGTTGATCCGCCTCCTAGTAGATGGTCCCTGAACCCCTGCTCACACATCTCTGTTCCTTCAGCCCTCATGGATTGAATCAGCCAGAGATCCACAAGAGCAGGGAGACCCACAGAGTACCTGATCTTCCGTGGGTTCCCATACCTGTTTGCTTGGTGTGGAAGGTAAAAACGTCATGCCTCAGTACAAGGCATGCTTTCAGTGGCCTCTGCAGTGGCCTCTCTAATGACAGTGTATAAGGGGACAACATTCTTGACTATTGTTCGTTTTTATTTCCTGTGTTCCACCCAGGGCCGAGGGGAATCCAGAACCTACCTGGGTAGCAGGATCATAGTGAGCTGTCGTTCTCATGGCCTTGGTATTACTCCCATGACTCAGTTCGGTGAGAGCAAAACAGCCAAAAATCTAAATGTCAAAGCACACAGTGGCACCAGGTAAGAGGTGTGTTCCTGTGCATAGTCCTACAGTGACCTTGTCTCCGAGAGCCTTAGAGGACTAAAGCCAGGAGCCCAGCCACACCTCTCCCTTCCTATATAACCAGACAATGACATGACTGAGACATCCCACTGCACTGGATACCACTCCCACCTGTTGGTTTATATGCCATAGCCTATGCCCTGTTGAGCAAAGGCTGCAAAAATCTCTAGGGTCACAGGAGGCTGCAGGGGTCAGAAAGGAGAGCTAAGTCCACAGACAGGCAGGGTGGGCAAGGAAAAACACCAGCCCAAGAGCACTGATTTGAGCAGGGCCTGGCCCCCCGGGTCTCTCCCGTGGCCTGCCCTGTCTGTGGCTAAGTATGGTGATGACAGCTCACATGGCCAACTCACCTCCAGGTTATATATCTTCTCAAGGTACTTGAAATGGTGCTCAGAACCAGAACCGATAATTGTAGATCCAAAAACCTGAAATGGAACACAGGTCGAGGGTGGGGATGGGGGTGGGTGCTGCTGCTCCTGCCTCGGGGCAGGCATACCCCGCACCCACCCCACGCACACATCTTCCTACTGGGCTGCAGATTCTGAATAAACCCGTTCTATCCAAGAATTCATGGGTGCAAATTTACACCGAGAACTAAAAATCTGATCTTGTCACTGACTCTTAAACGCTGTATATTTTGAGAGCCGTGTGGCTGTGGTTTGTGACTGATGTGTGTGGCCCTGTATGGACATGGGTTCCCTGCCCTCTGCCACACACTCACCAACATGTGGAGGACACATTTGTTGGCCAGGGACCAGTCGTACATGCCCAGGCAGTTCATCAATACTAGAATCTTCAGGGGGTTCTTTAGCATGTCCTCTGCGTTGAAGAAGCCATACTCAAAGACCCGCTTGCAGCGAAGGAAGTTCAGTTCTCGCTCCTTCTCCAGAGGCAGATCAGCCCCGAGTGGGCGGGCGAAGAGAGGGTCATTCTCCAAAGTTGAGAAGATGGTTTTCTGTAAACACAGAGCACAGGGTGCTAACTTGAAAGCCAACGGTGGGATTTCACATGCTTCTATGCATTTGGTTTCTCTCGGGGTCATGACTGCCTAAGACCTAGTCTGACTCAGAAATCTCCAGATGAAAACATCCATCCCAGCTGAGAGGAAGACATTAGGATTTCAGAATCTTGTCCGTTCCTTCCCCTGGCATCCTGGGGAACATTCTGGGGTAAGGAGAGGCAGACCTAGACTGTCCCAAGCCCACCCATCCTACAGAACCATCAGGGCCAAGAAGGTCACTGGGCTATGCCAAGGGGCAGAGACACGACCAGGCTCCATGCAGACCTCACCTTGAAGTCGAGTATATCCTGGCCGTCCCAGAAGAGCATCAGCTCCTTGGAATTGAAGGAGGCTCTTGCTCGGTAGGCACTAAGGGGGCCCTTGGGGATGTCTGACCATAAAGCACTGTCTCTTCTTTCCGATGAGGACCCCATGGTACTGTCACCTGCACAGAGAATCAAACCCGTTGTGAACAGCCACACGGCATCGGAATGAGAACAAACCCTGGGGCACCACAGCAAAGCATCAGCCTAGAGGCACCGGTGTCCAACAGGGAGGTGAGGCAGCCCCCTCTCCTGGACTGCACTCCTGAACAGGCAGTGAGGACACAGGGCAGAGCTGAGCCGTCTGCTGGTGGAGTTGGAAAGAGGACCAGGGAAAGAGGCTGTAATAAACCTGGTAGCTATGGACAGGCCACCTTGGGGCTCACTCTCTTGTTACAAGGACACTGTGATCTTGCGTGAGCAGGAAATTCAAGTCCCTCGTGGGTCACTAGGCCCAATGGTAGGGAACTGTCCCTCTGGGATCTAGCCACTCACAACACTCAATGTCCCTGTTCACAGGGACACAGGCCACTGGACACAGAAGCTGTGACTACAGGTTCCTGTGCTGGTCTGTACTCAACACTCGGGCATCCTGCTCACAGAGCGGGTGAGTCCTTTTCACTAAGGAACTGTTCTGGAATTCTCTGAACAAACTGGGTCCTCCTCCAGAGATTGATTCATCTTGCCATAGAGGCAAAGAGCTTGTGATCTAACCAACAATAGTCCGAAGGCCAAATCCAGGCAAGGAGGCTCTAAGACCTTTGGAACCCACTGAGGTAACTGTCCAAATAGTCTAGGGCTAGACTGCTAGAGTCACTGTGCTAGTGGTTTGTTTTTGGTTTTTTTTTTTTTTAATGTGCATTGGTGTTTTGCCTGCATGTATGTCTATGAGGGTGCCAATCCTTTGGGACTGGAGTTACACAGAGTGGTGAGCTGCCATGTGGGTGGGCGGGTGGAATTGTGCTTAGGACCTCTGGAAGAGCAGCCAGTGCTCTTAACCACGGAGTCATGTTTTCCTATGTGACAGGGACAACGGGTACATAGAATGGCTGAGCACTCACTCTGACAACCAAGAAGTCCTACGAGACCTTCCCCAACTCTACGCCACAGGTTGTCCCCACAGAAACATGAGCCACTAAATCCAAGGCTCCTGCACACACACAAAACTGGGAGCAAGGGCTCAAAGCAACAGAAGGACAACAGACAAAAACTCCAGGGGCAAAAACTATGTCCTTATAAAGAATGACGGGACTGGAAAACATCCACCATCTGCTCCCAGGAAAGAGAAAGTCCAGATTCTGATCAGGATACAGAGGGGACATCAGCACCCATCGCAAACCAGAAGGACTAAAGGAATACACACATGAGAGTTAGCCCAGAGGCAGTAAGCAGAAAAGGACCATGCAGAAAACTACCAGTTACCCACATATGCTACAGTGGAAAAGGCCTCCAAGTAAAAGGGAATGTAAGGGTTAGAAGAATGAAGCCAGAGCTGGAGCCACAGCCCAGTGTTTAAAAGTGCTCACTGCTCTTGCAGAGGATACAGATTTGGTTACAGCACCCACATATTGGCTTACACGTGTCTCCAGTTACCAGCACCCACATATTGGCTTATACGTGTCTCCAGTTCCAGGGGGTCTAAAACTCTGGAATTCCTTAGGTTCCTGCACACATGCAGCACATAGACATACATGCAACCACACATGCAAAATTAAACATTTAAACAAACAATGAAGCTAGCACCATGGAGGGCAGAGACATAAATGCCTTATACTGGGTTTGAGACAGCCACATGACTTGTGAGAGGCCAGAAGGCTCTAAGAAGCAAGGCCAGCGACAGGGACCAGTAGGAAGAGACTTTTTTCCCTTGGGGAAACAGGACCAGGCGCTGTTGCTTGCTACAAATTCTTGCTTCTAACACAATGCTTCTAATGCTGACAATTATAACTGACTACACTGGGAGTAAGAATGGCTTCTAACAGCCTGACTTAGAGTTTTACTGCTGCAAGCAGACACCATGACCAAGGCAAGTCTTATAAAGGACCACATTTAATTGGGGCTGGCTTATAGGTTCAGAGGTTCAGTCCACTATCATCAAGGTGGGAGCATGGCAGCATCCAGACAGTCATGGTGCAGGCAGAGCTGAAAGCTCCTACCTCTTCATCTGAAGGCTGCTACTGGAAGACTGACAGCCAGACAGCTAGGATGAGGATCTTAAGCCCACACCCACAGGGACACACCTATTCCAACAAGGCCACACCTCTTAGTGCCACACATACAAACCATCACACAATCCTTCCCCAGTTTAAGATATTCAAGACCATACTATAGACCAATGGTTCTCAACCTGTGGGTCTCAAACCCTTTGGGAATCAAAACAACCTTTTCACAAGGGTCTCCTAAGATAACCGGAAAACAGAGATATTTACATTATGACTCATAGCAGTAGCAAAATTACAGTTATGAAAATAATGTTATGGTTGGGGGTCACCACAACCTGAGGAACTGTATTAAAGGGTCGTAGCATTTGGAAGGTTGAGAACCACTGCTCTAGACAGATAACCAAATGTTGGCACCTGTGAGAAGAGAGATTAATTTAATTAGGGAAGACCCAAGTTAAACATGAGAACATCATCCCATGGGCTGCAGTTCCAGGCTAAATTTTACAAAGTGGGGTGAGGGGCTGGCAAGATGGCTAAGCCATAATGGCACTTGCTGTCAAACTTGGAGACCTGGGTTCAATTCCAGGGGCCCCATATAGTGGAGGGTGAGAATCAACCCTCCCAGTTTGTTCTATGACACCCCCCACCACATGCATGTGATGGCATGAATGAGTCTCTGCCCCAGAGGATAAATGGATAAAACAGAATTTTTAAAAAGTTTAAGGGGGGGGTACAACACAGTCCAGCAGGTAGAAATGCTAGCCATCAAAGCTTATGCACAGAAATTGATCTACATGCATGGTAGGTGAGGGCTGACTCTGACAAAATGTCCTCTGACTGTACATACACACACACACACACACACACACACACACACACACATGCACACACATACATACTCACACATACATACACACATGTGCATGTGTGTGTGTGCCTGTGCGTACATGTACACACATTGAGCTAAAACAAAGCTTCCTTAAGTCATTTCTGTCAAGTATTTTGTCACAGCAACAAGAATAGTAACCAGTGCACCCAATTTCTTTTTTAAAAATATATTTATGGGGCTGGAGAGATGGCTCAGTGGTTAAGATCCCTGGCTGCTCTAGGAGAGGACCTAGGTTTGATTCTCAGCCCCCACATAACAGCTTACAGCTCCAGTTCCAGAGGATGCCACGTTTCCTGTAGGCATTGCACCCACAGGAATACATATATATACATATATGTATATATATAAAATGCAGGTAAACACACACATAAAATAAGCATATATATGATATATATCATATATATAAATCATATGAATATGTATCATATACAAGGCATGGACACTACTGGGAACGAAGCAGGAGGATTGAGCATTACAGGCCAGCCTTGGTCACCTAGTGAGTCCAAGGTCAGGCTGAAGGACATGAGACCCTGAGAAGGAAAGGACCCCTTGTACATGTTGTCACTAGCTTCTTAATTAGCATGCCACAATGATTCGTTGAGAAGAAACCACTTTTCTGACAACTGTGGCAAGGACAAGGTTCTCACATACACAGAAATCACCTCCCGGTGGCACAGATCCATGGGTACAAACCAGACCAATCGAACTCTTAGAAGACAGAGGAGAAGCTAACCTCTGTGACTTTAGATTTGCAAAATCATTTCTGTTCTTTTTTTTTTTTCGGAGCTGGGGACTGAACCCAGGGCCTTTTGCTTGCTAGGCAAGCGCTCTACCACTGAGCTAAATCCCCAACCCCTGCAAAATCACTTCTGATAAGGCCTGTTAGTTAATGTGAAACTCCATTACCAGCCTCACTACATCTATAAACAACTAAAGTGCAAGCCTCTGGTCACTCCCGTGAAAGATTTTCTTGTTCAGATCAGCGGAAGCAGGAAAAGCTCCTCTGATGGAGCCTGCCTCCCAGACAAAAGGAAACAGAAGGAAACTTTGCTTTTTGCCTGCTGGCTCTCACTCTCACCAGCAAGTTCATCTACTCTGTTGCTGCGGCACTCCTCCTGCCCAGTATCAGAACCGATTCTTCAGAATTCCAGTGCACACTAAAGACCAGGAGCTCCCTGGGAATCCTCCAGGACCACAGCCCCAAACTGGGACTGCTGTGACATCCAACCTCATGGACTGAGCAACTACTGGATTCTTGGCCTCTCCAGAGTGAGACAGCCACTGTTCTATTGCCTAGGCCAGATCTGTAAGCCAACCTAATAAATTATACATACAAATATCACATGTATAAGACACACACACACACACACACACACACACACACATTCATTCTACCAGTTCTTTCCCTAAATTATACATATAAAATCACATGTATAAGATACACACACACACACACATATATATATATTCATTCTACCAGTTCTTTCTCTAAATTATACATATAAAATCACATATCATAGGCAACAAGAAAGTGGATTTCTTCTTATATTTTTGGTTGTTAGCCTAGCCTTTAACGGCTGAGCTATCTCTCCAGCCCAGTGGATTTCTTCTTAATTAAAAATATCTGTGGCAAAGGAGCAAAGTGCTTTGGTCTAGATCCCAGATCCCCACCAGCTCCCAAAGATCCCATGCCACACGAGGTCACCAACATACCCACACTGCCACAAATGAAACAAACGCATGCCACAGAGCCAAGTTACCTTTGCTCCAGTCTCTCAATAATACAGTTTACCAATCTGGTGAACTTTGCTTTGCCACCCCATTTCTCAGAAGCAACTACAACTGGGATACCGGGCAGTGTCTGCCACGAACGTTCCTGGGACTCAAATCAGGCACTTGGGATGCTTCCTGAGGTAAATGGCAGCTTCATTATCATGGTTCTGACACAACTTCCCGCCAGTCTGTTAATCTATTAAAAATTTTAAAATATTATGAGGCCCCAGTTCTGGTTTGAAGTCCTATATGGATATCCCCAACAGACCAGACCCAAGCAACATAGAGTCATTAACATCATGGTAAGGTTTTCCTCTCTGCTACAATCTTACAAAAAAGTAGCCGAAAATCGGACCTTCACCAGTCTGTTTCTTGTTTCTGTTCCTCTTTTTGTTCCCATTTTTAAAAGTCAGTGTTATGCTGGACATAATGGACTGGCTTATGGTCCTGACTGATGCCAAGACTGAGACAGGATAGAGTTCAAGGCCAGCCTGGGCAACTGAGACCCAAACGGAGAACTAAGGTCTCCAGTGTAGAGCAGCGGCAGAGCACTTAGAGCAGCGGCAGAGCACTTCCTAAGAATTCGCTAGATCAGAGTTCAATGCACTTGAAAAGTATAAATAGTGCTCTGCTCGGGGACAGTGAGGAGCAGACCTCGGACACTATAAACAAATTCAACCTACAACTAACTCTGTTCTGTTTGTCTTGGGATACCTCTCCGCCGCAGGGCAGAGCCTAATAAACTGAGGTCACCTCGTTTTTTCCACTAGCGAGTATGATGTCGGGCAGAGTGCAAACTCTAGCAGTCACCCCAGCCCTGGGCTCCCACAAACCCTGTCCCGTCTGGAATCTCCCGAGCCCGGCAAGTCCTCACCGCCTGGATCCAGCTTGCGGTCCGTGGTCCTAGTACCGGCGTCCGTCCGGCAAACACTGTTGATCAAGAATGTCCTAACCTCTGAGGGCGGAGTAGGTTGATGGTGCCGCCCCGGCCCCATCCCGGAACGTGACGTCATCCCTCCCTTGACTCGGGTTGCTGCTGCCTGAAGCCTTGCGTCATCATTCCGAGCCGCGTCGTCGCCAGGGAAACGCGGACGCTTCCAAGAGCTCAGCTCAATGCGGTTTCGGGTTTGGAGTTAAAGGATTTCATCCCGGTTGCCTTCTGCCTGGTTAGAGGCCTCGGGCTTATTCAGAAACCGCCTTCCGCAGAGATGTCATGTTTTGGTCCAGGCCTCTCATGGCTCTGGGAGCATTTCCGGGAGAGTTGGACCGCGGCTCCTTTAAAGTGCACTTTACTCAGAATTCCCAGGTGACCTCCCTGCCAGGAACTCCTAAATAGTGCTCTGATTGACAGATTTCCGAAGAATCTTGTCTCAAGCTCTGCTGGGGGTAGAGTGGAGTAGGGATTGAAGCCAAGTGCAGAGAAAGAACCAAATGGGACTTAGTTATTTGCTAGAGGAAGCTGGTTTTCCTTTGAAAGGGACTAAAATGATAGATAGGCGTTAGGGGAAAGAGAAAGATGCTGAACTCTGTTTCAGAGACAGGTTTGAGGCATTGGGACTCTGTCACTGTCAGCCGAGGCTGAGAGCTGTTTGCTGAATTGAATAACTACTTTGTCCGTACCAGTTATTGTATTTATGGCTCTAACTCAGAACACGCTTTCAGTCACAGGTGTCAGTGGGGCCTTTCTATTGGAAAGTAGGGCATCCTGCACATGCCTCATGAACTCATAGTGGAGAGGACTGACTCCAGAAAGAGATCCTTCAACCTCCAGGAGCATTCCCTGGTACATTTGTGCCTGCACACATTACACAACAACAACAATAACAATAACAATAACAATAAATTGTAGCAGTGATAGCAAAGGGAAATGACTGAAGGGATGGGCAGCCTAAAGAACGAAATTGTTCTCACCATAAACACACACCAAATATACTCAGATAAACCATCCTTCCTACCTGGTGTGCAGTTGTCACAGTGCCTCCCATCACCAAGGAGGGGAACCTGACAGCAAGGGCAGAAGACAACAGTTACCAATCCTGGATTTCCTGCTCTAGTCTAGCCTAGAAGTTTCCAGAATCAGAGAAGCACTCCTACCCAGTCACCTTCACAGTGCCTGAACAGCTCGTGAAAATGTCTTCCACCTTGCTAAGCAGTCTGAATTCAGTCTCCACCAGCATTTACAGCTTGAACTCTGTCATCGCAAAGAGTCCTTGAGTTTGTAGGGCTGTCCAGAATGGTCTGCAAGAATACATGCTATTGTTTTTCCAAAGTTAGAGAGTAACAAGGTACCCATTCGTGACAGAATTCATGTATAACTCACAAATTCTGTCCAAACACAGCTAATAAGAAGTTGTGTTCATGTATTAACATGAGGAAAACATTGCTTCCTTGGGAATTATCAGTTTAGATGAACAGTAGGGAGACCGACTCCCTAAAATTAAAGTTTTCCTTTGGGAAACAATGAAATTGCTATCTGGGATATGTGAGCCAAGATGGATCATAGGCATATGAACAGATCAGGAGTATAAGGATTGTTATAGGGGTTCTTTGGGAAAACAGGTTCTTACCCCTTGAGGATGGATTAAAAAGGGTGGTGTCCCCCTGAGGCTGGTGGCAGTTGCTGTACCGGCATCCTTAGGGAAGGAGTCTTGTGCAGTGTTGTGATTTTGTTAAGAGGAGAAGGTTCCCTAGAATCATCCCTGGGTCTCCGGACTCTGTTTTGTTAAGAGTTTATTGACAAATTAACTTCATTTGATTCTCATTCAGGATTCCCCCCAGGAGTAAGAGTGAGAAGGGACATTTTCAAGCAGTTTTAGGAGCAGGAGGAAGGGTAAGAGTTACAATGGCTGTGGCAGTGGAGTTGGATGGGTGGGAAGAGAACTCTTGACTGTCAGTTCCATGGAGGATAGGGTGTCGCTGCAGTAGGTAAGCATGTAGAGGAAACTGGGCAACTGGGTTAAAGACTTGCCCCAATCCAAGACTTCTCTTGCAATACCAGCACTGTGGGAGCTGAGATAGGAGGCTCACAAGTTTTAAGGCAGGCTGGCTGACTTAACAAGATCTTGTCAAATCAATCAATCTATCTCAACTCTGACCTGGCTTACTTCAAGATCTCTTGGTGGCATCTGCCTATGATCTCCAGCTTCTTTGCAACTCTAAGGCCCCGTTCCTGGTGTGACAGATAATTCGTTGGTCATCTCGGCGTTGGACCAAGGGACAATGAGACTGCAGGATGTTGAGGAGAGGAACTAAACTTTGGTAAACTAAACTGTCCTCGTGGGCAGGCTGCTAAAATTTGGAAGGGTTTCACATTACAGAGAAAGAAAGGGGTTTTCCCTTGCCTCATTTCTTAGCTACTTCCCGATATGACTGCCAGAAAGAAGATCCAAGTGCAGTGGCACACAGCTCCAAGGGAGCTGGGGTGAGAGCAGGACTCATCGGACAGTGACCTGGCAGTGTATTCAGGAGCCCTGTCAGCAGAACCCACTCCTGCTCTGTGGTTGCAACCTTTGCCTCCACCTCCTCCCAATTCCCCGCCATCCCCTGCTGACATTTTAGTCGTTTGTTCTGTTGGCTGTCACTGGCATGCAAGTATTTTCACATTTCTGTTTGGTGGTGGCGGTGTTTGAGATGGTCTCATGTAGCCTGGGCTGGCATTAAACTTGCCTTGTAGCTCAGGATAGCTTTGAACTCCTGATCCTTCTGCCTGGTATACAGGTATGTGACAATACACTTGACCGTACATTGTCACAGTTTATTCCCACACTCTAGTCACTTGCCTCTCAATGTACTTTCCCTGTCACCACCACACCTCCAGAATTAGTTCAAGATGCCAGGGGAAGGGATGAGGAACAGTCACCACACCACCCAGTGAGAAGCCGGGGTGAGGATTTAGCACCAACCATGGCTGGGGACAGCTCTGCCAGGACCACCCACAGCAACCTCCCAGTTATAAACTCCTGTACAGCAGTGGGCAGCCAAAAAAAAAATAAGAGTGCTGGGTTGTAAGATACACATATAAAGGTTGAAGCCTTTCTGTCATGCTTTGTTCCTGGTGTGAACCAGGGGAGGGGAAAACCCCAATGTAAACCCAGCCATTTGATCCGAGGGGTCATGAAGCTGAAAAGAAAAGCTCTCAGGAGTCAAAAGAGCTTCTGTGGGAACAGGAGTGCACTGCAACCTCATCGTGCGTGGCCTGACTGATCACAGCTTACCTGACGATCTTCAGACCACAGGCAACGTCACATAAAGCATCTGTCACAAGAGCTTGCAACAGGGCTTGGCATCAGCTCCTTGGTGAAGACACACAGACATGTTTGTGCTGGTTCCTTACCTGGATTGCTGCAATCACAAGCAATCCTCTCTCCATAATCTCTGTTCCAGGAAAACACACGGTGGGAAGAGGGAAGTGGGAAGCCATGTCTTTAAACATAGAAGCTTTAGATACCACGAGAAAGCCCAGAGTGTCGGGGAAAGTATAGTTAGGCCTTTGGCCAGGATCCAAAAAGAGAGATAAAAAGAAGCAAAAGAAAAACAAATGCTTAGCACCAAGCCACTGGTGCTAAGTTCAATGGTAACAGAGGTGCACTAGGGACACATGGTCAGAAATACAATCCATTTATTTAAAGCGGGGAAAGGAGCTGGCGAGATGGCCCAGCAGTTAAGTGGATCTCTTATTTCTAGACACTTTCTGGTAAGTGGCCCAGAAATAATGAGATCCAAGGAAGAGTGTGTGGCTAGCTTGCCCAGTGGCATCCTCAGAGGGTGGGCAGAAAAAATCCTCACCACCTCCAGAACCCATAACCAACACAGGTTCTAGTCAGGAAGTAATTCGGACCTCTGTCTATTCTGGGTCTTGCTGGTTTCTTTTCCCTGAAGGCTTGGACCTGCTTCTCCGGGGAGTTACTGCAGGGCATCTCTGTGCTGTGCAGTTCTGTTGTACTTCCCAACCTTGGTGAGCTCCTATGTGCTCAAGAATCCTAGTGCCATAATGCTGCAAGTTAATGGTGTCCCTTTGTGAAGGTGGGGACTGGAGGCAAACAAAACTGGGTATAAGAAGACACACGCAACAGTGGGAGAAGTGCCTGGGGGAGTTTCTAGTTGGTGCAGGAAGCCCTGCCTGGGGAGGGAGAGTTTACTAACTCCAAATGCGAAAGAAGAGCTGGAAATGTGTAACCCAGGAGGACGGCCCTAAGGCTGAGTGGCTCTTTGGTTTGGAGAACTAAAGACCATGTGACAGGATTCAGTGAGTAGAGGAAGAAGGCGGACAAGGAGGTCGGGTTGATAAGGGAGAGGGACTGTATGTGGTGCTGGGGGGTGCTAGCAGAATAAACAGACACCTAGTTCAGTGGGATAGTTTCCCATAAGAAACCCACATCATCTGCCAGGACATAATCAATAGATGGCACTTCCTCTTCCCTAGGCAGTGGCTTCTGGATTCCCCAACTTTGCTCCAAACCTAAGCCTACAGGTCTCTCAGTTCTCTTCCATGTCCTTGTGACAGGCTTCTGTGAAACAGGAACTGAAAGAGGTATGGTTACACATGTGTAATCCCAGCACTTAGGAGGAAGAGGCTGGAGGATACTACCTCCTACATATATGTAGAAATGCAATTAGCCTGGCAGGAGTGAAGGCATTCTATTTTCATTCAAATATGTGTGCTTTTGTGTGTGTGTGTGTGTGTGTGTGTGTGTGTGTGTGTGTGTGTGTATGAGCAGGCACATGTACTTAAGTGCAAGCACACATTGAAGACAGAAGGGGGTATCCAATTCCTTGGAGCCAATTACTGGTGTTTTGAAGCTGCTAGCTATTGATGTTGGGACTCTGAGCCCCAGTTTTCATGATTGAGCACCAAATGTTCTTTTGTGTGTGTGTGTGTGTGTGTTGGGGGGTTGTTTGCTTTCTTTTGCGAGACAGATTTTTCACTGTGTAGCCCTAGCTGTCCTGGAACTCACTCTATAAACCAGGCTGGCCTCAAACTTGGAAATCTGCCTGCCTCTGCTTCCCCAGGTTAAAGGTGTGCACCATCCCCCGGGAGAGCAGCACATGTTCTTTTTTTTTTTTTTTTTTTTTTTTTTTTCGGAGCTGGGGACCGAACCCAGGGCCTTCTTGCATGCTAGGCAAGCGCTCTACCACTGAGCTAAATCCCCAACCCCAGCACATGTTCTTAACAGCTAAGACATTTCACCATCCCCCAGGAGTGAGGATATTCAAAAGAGACATGTGCCCTCTAATTTATCGATCAGACAATAGAAAAGATGGCGCTCAGCTAGGTCTTTAAGCCCAGTGTTCAGGAGACAGGGGCAGGCTGATCTCTTAGTTCGAGACCAGCCTGGTCTATAGAGTGAGTTTTAAGCCAGTTGGAGCTACCTAGGTAGATTCTGTCTCAAATTTTTTTAAAAAAGCATGAACTGGGAATTCGAGGTGTTTCGCCACACCATCTGTTAATTCATGTTTTACTGATGCAAGTTACAAGGGTATGAAAGAGACCCCAGAAACCTGTAGGATTAGGTTTGGAGCAAAGATTGGAAAGCCAGAAGCTGTTGCCTGGGAAAGAAAAAGAGACATCCAATAAGTCAGTATCCATGGAGCCTGAAAGCAAAGTTTGTGCGTGTGTAGGATGTGGGGTGCAGAGACAGAGAAATTAGTGACTCAGTGTGGCACCTCCAATCTCTGATGTGGGCTGAAGGTTAGGCAGGTTCCTTAGGGGAAACTATCCCACTGAGCTAAATACTTTGTTGAGGATCTCAGGTAACAAAGTAAGAACGTCTCTGCTATGGTGCTTATGTTTTCTGATGGCAGCCTTATCTCTTTGGTTGGCAGGAGGTAATGTTCTGCCAAGTTAATATATTCCAGTCAAAGGTATATTCCAGTCAAAAACTTTGGAGTCAGACGCAGAGGTGGGCAATGCACGGCTATGACGGAGCTAAGCTGGCTTTGGGTCTGCATTCCAACTCTTCACAATATGAAGTTGTAGTCATCCGGCTTTGTAGAATCCTCCACATAAGTGTGGCTTTCTGCTGAGAGTATCAGTTCCATCTTGTTTGCTCAAGTAATAATGCTCTCTCTATCCTCTCCGTATTATTAGCTTTGCCGTGGGACAGGTAGAACCTATGGGACAAAACTTAATTTTGGGGTGTGAGATGGATGTACCGTTTGGGAACTCTTATTTCCACGGAAGAAAGCAAGCGGAGAAGAGGCTGTGCGTTCAACCTTTGAGGATCCCAGGAGACTGTATTCACAGCGGAAAACACTCTGATCAGCCCTAGTCTTAGCCTCCTCCACCGCCCGGCCGGAGGTTACCGGAGGGCGGGCCTTCCGGCTCTAATTCCCATGAGCCAATGCTCTTCCGGGTCGCGTCATCCCAACGCGCCGAGAGCGCAGATATGGAGGAGCTCCGTAGAGTGCCGCTAAACGACCCTGATTCTCTGCTACCCGGAGGCTTCTGGGCCGCCGTGACCGTGTGGCTGGAGAGGCCACAGGTGGCCAACAAGAGGCTGTGTGGCGCCCGCATGGAAGCC
This sequence comes from Rattus rattus, assembly GCF_011064425.1. Taxonomy (NCBI): domain Eukaryota; kingdom Metazoa; phylum Chordata; class Mammalia; order Rodentia; family Muridae; genus Rattus; species Rattus rattus. Next base: position 69,503,371 of record NC_046164.1, read on the forward strand.
CGCGGGAGAACTTTGCGGCCCAGCGCCCAGGCGGAGTGTGGACCGCGGCAGGGACAGGGGCACGGGCTGGAGAGGGAACCGGGACGGGGATCTAGGGCGGACCGCGAAGGCACCGCTCCCGCGGCTGACCTGGACTTGCTATGGAACCGAGTCTCCCAAAGCCTCGTCCACTCCAATCCGGAAATACTGGCCTTCTATGGCCCCTCGTTGGGTTCTCCTCCTGAAGCCGCGCAGGAGCTCGACCTGGTTCTCAGAACGGTCATCCCGAAAGCGAGCCCTCACTTCCCCCTTACAGAGCCGAAGAAAGAACTGGTGGTGCAAGGTAGGAGAGTAGTGGGAAGAGCGCAAACAGACTGAAAAGCTCTCGATTTTTGAGACAGGGTCTTATATGGCCTGGAATTCGCTATGTATAGCAGGCTGGCCTCAAACCCACAGAGATACACCTTCATTGGCCTCCCAAGTGCTAAGATTAAAGGAGCGCGTCTGGCCAGCTCTGACCTTGTATTTTCTAAGTGCTGGCTATAATGATGTGTCCAAAGTGTAGAGCCCTTCTCCCCAGCGACAGACAGCCACTAAGGATTGTAAAGCATCACTCTTGTGTTCATTGCTGCTCAGTTCTATTTCTAAGGGATCTTTTTAAAGCAGCTATGACCTGATGATGGCTTTGTCTTTTTCTCTCAGATGTTTCCAGTGGGAGTGTCACCTTTTTGCCCTTGGAAGAAGATAATGAGGGGAATTTGGAGGTTAAAATGAGCAATGTGTATCAGCTCTGTCTCCATCACAGGGAAGGAGAATGGTAAGAACTGGATACTGCTCTGTTGCACCACTATGTGTTGCCCATCCCAGACATCCTATCTTCAGACAGCTGGAAAGCCAAGGTCTTATGTTGATGGGCTGGTCGCAGATGTACACTGTAATCACCACTCTGCTGTTCCTGGTGCTGGTCCAGGGTTGGGGATCACAATGTAGCCAGAGTCCTCAATCTCTACATTCCATATGCCATTTAGGGTCAAACAGCAACTAGCTGGGATACTCTGCTAGTCAGCTTTCTGTTGCATAATACCCAGGGAAGATAACTTAAGGATGTTTGAGAGCCAGTGAAATGACTCTGTGCATAAAGGTGCTTGCTTCAAATCTTACAAGCTGATTTTGATCCCTAATTCTGTGAGCTGTCCTCTGTCTTTTACTTACACACACACACACACACACACACACACACACACACACACACACACACAGAGAGAGAGAGAGAGAGAGAGAGAGAGAGAGAGAGAGAGAGAGAGAGAGAGAAATGTGTGTATATAATTTTAAAAGGGTATCAGGTTTTAGTTTGTGATCATTCCCCTGTTTGGTTTTGGGGCCTGTAGTGAGGACCTAGGAGCATGAGTCAAAACTTCTCACTCAAGGCAGCCAGAAATAAAGAGGGGGCCCATGGACAAATTCTGCCCTTAAGAGCTCACCCCCCAACCCAACTCCCTGCTTTCTCCAACAAAACTTCACTCACCCTCTAAGCCCCCATCATCCCTAATATCCCTTAAGCTGAATGTCTCTCTGAGTTAGCCTGTTGATGAGGTTGGTCCTGTCATGGTACATTCACTTCCCAAAGGCCCCACCTTAGAGCTCAGCTGAAGTTTTCAACACAGGAGTCTTTGGGGAACATTTTAAATCTAGACCAAATTCACATGAATTCTTATCCCGTCATCACGCTGCTATTAGTATATCTTGGTCCAGAGTAGCGGGTGGCATATCCTGTCATAGTTTAGAGTCTCTCTTATAAAGTGCAGGTTTGTCTTTCGGTAGTAGAACACCTGCCCATCTTGGGCCTAGCTAGGTCCTGGGTTTGATACCAGCAACAACAACATGCACATGTGCGCACATACACACACTGAGAGAAAGAATGTTGTACTTACGGCTCCCTTTTGGAAAATAAACATATGACTTAGGAATAAGAATTGAAGCCAGCACTTCTCATTGGTATTTCTCTTATTTTTGAAGGTTCATATCTGTTTTAATTTTCTGTCCAGAGAGGTGGCATTCGGATGGTGTTGTCTACCCCAAGCCTGCCTGGCTTGCAGAAGAACTGCTGTCCAAGCTGGCCAGGTGGGCAGTGGAGAACAGGAAGAGCGAGTTTAAAAGCACACTTTCCCTGGTCTCTGTCCTGCCCTATAGCAGGATGTACCAGGAGCTCAAAGAGAAGTACAGAGACATGGTAAAGGTAATGCTCAAGGCGTGTTCACGGTCCCCTCATTTAACAAATGACATGGCAGGTGCCTGCCAGGGAGACTCCGTTGCCTGTGGGCTTCCTATCAAGTTCAGGTATCACACTGAAATCCAACTATGGGTACACATAGTGCAAACCAAGATGTTTGGGTACATATTTAAAACCAGAAGTAAACTTTTTCACATTTTTCAAGAACTCAGAAGGGAAATTTTAATCTAAAAATCAATAAACATTGTTAGCTACCATATTATAACATTTACTTTTTTTTTTTTTTTAAGTTTCATTTTTGTTTTTTGAGACAAAGTTTCTGTGTAGCCCCAGTTAGCCTGAAACTCATGGTCCTTCTGCCTCTTCCAAGTGCTAGGGACCCATGTATGTGCCACCGTGTGGGTCTAGCTGGTTTAAGAGAAATTATTTTAATTTTTTTAAAAAGATTTATTCATTTATTATATATAAGTACACTGTAGCTGCCATCAGACACACCAGAAGAGGGCATCTGATCTCTTTACAGATGGTTGTGAGCCACCATGTGGTTGCTGGGAATTGAACTCAGGACCTCTGGAAGAGTAGTCGGGTGCTCTTAACCGCTGAGCCATCTCTCCAGCCCCAATTATTTTAATTTTTAATTTATAGATGTGTCTCTGTGTAGGGATATGTTCATACACATGCAGTTTCCCATAGAGACGTAATAGGGTGTCAGATTCACCTGGGGCTGGACTTAGAGGCAGTGGCAGTAAACTGCCTGACTTGCGTGTTGAGAACCAAACTCAGATTCTTTGCAAGAGCAGTAAGCTCTCAACCTTTGAGCTGTCTCTCCAGCCCTGGCCTCATTAACTTAAAGGTATTTCTAAGACAGTCACTCTAAACAGTCGTGTACTTCATGACAATATGAACTTGAGTTAGTCCTTGCATTATAAGGCAAAGTAGCCCAAGCCACAGGCTTGGATCCTCAGTGATTCATTTAGAGATATGGTTCAGATCTATACAACAGCTGGGCTCCCTTCCCCTGAAGGCCCTGGCCCTGGGAGGGTCTTCCGTCTCCCTGGTACTCTAAATACCTTTAAGGAGGTGCTCCTGCTTTTCAGCCTTTAAACTATTCCCAGGACGTGGTGATGCATTGCATCATTTACTGTACCTGACCATTGTGTAGATGGCTGACTCTGGAGATGTCTTGACTGTCCTGCCTCTGTATCATAGAGCCTGGCCCTGAGCAGTTAGCCCAGTCTCGTGAGTCTGGTATGTGGCCGTCTGCACCATTCTCATATTTCTTCCTCTGAGTGCTTGCATGAGTGTGAAGGGTACATGTACCTATGCATGCACATGCAGAGTTGGGCCCTCCATCGTGAGGGTCTTACACTGAACCTGGAGCTGGCTGGCAGTTAGCCAGCTCCAGTGAGCCTCCTGTTCCCACTGACCCAGGGCTGGGACTACATGAGCCTCATGACTATCCGTGACTTTTTATGTGGGTACTGAGGATTTGAACTCTGATCCCCAGGCTTGCAAAGCAAGCACTTTACCCACTGAGGCACCTCCCTAGCCCTGCTCCTCTCCCTCATCTCATTAGTCATTGTCTCTATACAGATGAGCTGACTTTTTTCTGTGACTGACACTAGTCTATAGTGCTGATGCTTTGGATCACTTTGTACAGGACACAATCTGTCCGTTACAAGCAGCGTAGTAACTGTTTTTTGTATAAAGCACTTATTGCAAGAAATCAACTGTGAACTTGCCTTTAAAATGAAAGTACCTTTATTTATTTTATGATTAGTTTTGGTTTGATCTAGGCTGTTTAGAGATATTTAAATTGTTGATTTCACAGCTATTTACATATTCTCTGAAAACATTTTAGGTTTGGCCTGAAGTAACCGATCCTGAAAAGTTTGTATATGAAGACGTGGCCATTGCTACGTACCTGTTGGTAAGAATATTCGCAGTGTTCACACTCACATGGAATGTGTGAAGTTTGCCTCTCAAAGGTGCTACTATTTGGGGGTAGAGCATTCACCAAGTCAGGACTTGTGTTTTTCCTTGCTGTGAAATGATTTCACATCCTGCATGACTCCTGCAGGAGCACAGAGCATGTGTGAATCAGGAAGCTGGAGGTAGGAGGGCAGACGGTCAGGCATCGGTTAGTGAGACACAGTTGTCACTGTGGAGGCACCAACAATCCAGTGCTGTCCAGCTGTGGGCTGGGCCTCTCTCCCCTCGTCCATCCTTAACTTGCTGCTGGCCAGCTCAACTGGATGCTTCTCTTCTCAGCACTTTTGATTTTCTTATCTGTACAGTGGTTAAACTAGAGCTTCCCTGTTTCTCTTTAACTTGTAGTTCTCTTAGTTTAGAAAACGGGGTTATTTTGGTTGTCAAGGCATGTAGAAGTAAAGGAGAAACACTGAGTCATCTTGGTGTGCTGGTGACCACTGGATGTAGATGCCCTTTTTCTGCTAGAAGGAAACCAGGGCCTTTTATGTGCTGAGCTCAATTGGTACCACTAAGCTGTACCTCAGTCCTGAATAAGTCAGGGGAGAGCAGTGGGGGCTGTGGGGTGTGGGTATGTCCTAGTGTCCCCTGGGCCAAAGACCCCGTGTGTGCTGCTCATTTGTGTCACCTTCATGGGAGCCCTGGGGTCTTGAAAGAAGTTACTCCACCCCCAGTTCTCATACCCTAGTGGCATTAGCGTTTGGGTCCTTCATTTTCTTTCTCTTTGTAATCTTTGGGCCAGAACCCAGGGCCTTACAAATCCTGTTAGGATTGATCTGGAATAGAATGAGTCAACATGGGAATTGTGTTTACTTTGTCTCTTTCTTCAGATCCTATGGGAAGAGGAAAGGGCTGAGAAGGGCATCACCACCAAGCAGTCTTTCGTGGACCTGGGGTGTGGAAATGGCCTTCTGGTCCACATCCTGAGCAACGAGGGGGTGAGCACAGCTTTGTTGCCTTTTCTCAAGCTTTCTCTGGGTTGGGCAAAGGGGCCTCCATGGTTTTTTTTATTTTTTAATTATTTTAAGGCAGTGTCTTAGAGTGTAACTTGACTAGCCTAGAACTTGCTATATAGTACAGGTTAGCCTCAAACTCACAGAGACCTCTCTGTGACTCCACCTTATTCGGCTACACCCAGCTCCAACATTTCTTGATGCTGCAGCCTGGCTCATTTGCAGTGGCATCCCTGAAAGGGCCTGGAGGCTGAGTCTAGGGGTGATGGGAAAGTTCCATGGCTCTACCCAAGTTGGAGAAGAATAAGGTTGGAGTCAAGGTGCACGGACTGTGAGGGGGCTGATCACAAGCTTTCCTTCCCCACCATGTCCGCTGAGCACTGGCTCTGGATGTGTCCTTAGGACACAGCTACTAAGGTCCCTTTTAAAGTTCTGTGATGATCGCTGGTGGGGTGCAAGTTCTCACCAACCACGCAGGTGTGCAATGTTGCCAAGAGTTGGGAGCTGTGCCTCTCCCAGATGCCAGGCACATCTGCCCTTTTTTTTTTGTTCTTTTTTTCGGAGCTGGGGACCGAACCCACGGCCTTGACCCAGGGCCTTGCGCTTCCTAGGCAAGCGCTCTACCACTGAGCTAAATCCCCAACCCACATCTGCCCTTTTTATGTGGCAGTGGCAGATTTATGTGTGCCTGCAGATTTGTTATTTTTGCTAACTTACTGTAATGGTCCAAACTTAACTCATAATTTTAAAACTTCTCATCTCAGCATCCAGGCAGAGGGATTGATGTCCGAAGAAGAAAAATCTGGGACATGTATGGACCCCAAACTCAGCTGGAGGTACTGCCCCACCCCTCGATCTAGCAAGAATTGTCCCCTAGGGTCAGCTGTTGGCAGGAGTGCTTCTGGATTTAGCCCCCACTGTCTCACATGCTGCCCACAGCTGCCACTGGACCTGTCCTGCCTCCCCACTGCCCCCCATGCCCATAGCTGCCACTGGACCTGGCTGCCCCCCCTGCTGTCCCCCCACGCCCACAGCTGCCACTGGACCTGGCTGCCCCCCCACTGCCCCACACACTGCCCACAGCTGTCACTGGACCTGCCCTGCCCCCTGCTGCCCCACACACGCCCATAGCCATTGCTCTATCTGTAGCAGGAAGTACAGCTTTAGAGACTTTGCATTTTCTGTTGTCTCATCTCTTTTTCAAGTTGGGGTAATAGGACAAAGGCTTTGAGGGGCAGGGAGCTCACTGCAAGCCCCTCAGCCCTTACTTTTCCTTCTTTACTCATGGTTGTTTTCCCAGGAGTTCATAATTGCTTGTAGATTCACGGTACAGGAAATTTAGCCAAGCAACCTGGTGAACTCCTGTAATTCTGACACTTGTGAGGTGGAGACAGAAAGATAACTTAGTTCAAGGCCAACCTGGGTTTCGTGAGACCTTTACCTTAAAAAAAGGAAGGAAATTGAGAAATTTTTTAGGGCTGAGTGTGGTGGCATCTGTCTTTAACCTCAACTCTTGGGAGGCAGAGGCAGGTACATCCCTGAGTTCTAGGCCAATGTAGTCTACATGAACAGGTTCCAACCCATCTGATGCTAATAGTTAGACATTGTCTCTTAAAAGAAAGAAACTTTAGTCTCCATTTTGAGGACTGTTGGTGTGTGGCGGGTGTATAGCGAGCCCTGCTGGTGGATGTGCAGTCCATGCTGGCCGTGAGACTGACAACCAACAGGAGTTATTTGGCAGAATTTGGTTATTTGGTGTTACTGTATCCCTGGGGCTTGCCCTCTGCTTGGTAGGGACTTTAAACTGTCCCATGTTTCTTAGGGTTTTACTGCTGTGAAAGGACACCCCAACCAAGGCAACTCTTATAAAGACAAACATTTAGTTGGGGCTGACTTATAGATTCAGAGGTTCAGTCCAGTATCATCATGTGGGAAGCATGGCAGCCTCCAGGCAGATGTGGTGCTATAGAGAAGGAACTGAGAGTTCTACATCTTGATGTAAAGGCAGGCAGGAGACTTCCTTCCACAGGCAGCCAGGAGGAGGCTTACTGCCACAGTGGGTGGAGCTTGAGCATAGGACCTCAAAGCCAACTCCACAGTGATGCACTTCCTCCAACAAGGCCACACCTCCTAATAGTGCCACTTCCCGTGGGCATACTCAGACTACCACATAGTAGTAAGTCCTGACTACAGGAAGTGCTGATTGGTATGAAGGGCTTTCAGGAATTGTGTAGAGGTTTGAGCTGTTCCTTAGGGATCTTTAGCACCTGCCTCAGCCCCTTCCATGAGTCACCCTGATGTGGGAACCCCATCTAGTCTCAGTGCAGGCATTGAGTGTGTGAGGTGGAAGCCATCTGTGTTGTGTTGCACTCTGCCTGAGCCTGTGGCCCTGAGCATTTGATGGGTTGCGTGCTGCTGCCGTTCATAGTGTATTTCCAGCTGCAGTTGTGGGTTTCTCTGAAAGCTCTGACTGAAATCCCATCCATTGTGGCTTAAGCATCTTTCCAATCCCTGTTCAGTGGGAGTGTATTTGGAATCTCAGATTGTCTGGAGTTTGTGCATAGAATGGGATGGTTGCAATTTGCTGTATTCAGAAGGCCTTTTGTAAAGCAGGTCTAATTGTTTCCAGGACCCCGTGGCCTAGTAATGGCCGTCCAAAGTATAAGTAAGTTCTTGACACATGAAGGACAAATGGGCACATATAAGTGCAGAGGTTAAAGGTTTGTTTCCCTATGTGGTTATGTATGTGGCAGTTGGACTGTGTACGTACAGTGTCTTAGCATCAGTGTAAACTTGTCAGGAACCAGCACCTCCATAGCTGTGATGCTCCTGCTGGGAGGGATTATTAATTTGAGACTGGCAGTTGACCACCAGGAAGGGTGCTGTACAGAAACTAAGAAGGGTGGTGTGGGTGAGATATCACAGCTGAGAGTTCCCTGACCATAGTGACAGAATAGCCTAGAACTTGTGGGCTCATTTGGTTACCAGCTGTTTCACTGTTGGATACTTTCTGTGTTTATGCAGGGAAACAAGTTAAGTCATCAGAAAAGTGCTGTTTTGAGGGACTCAAAAAGTTGCCAATGATTTGTGTCCTTGGGGACCAACTATGGGCAGAATAGTCACCTTTTAGTGAGCTGGGCACAGAGGAGGCCTGGGAGGGTCATGTGGTAGGTGGACTGCGGCCATAGCCCAGAGCTTCTGGTGCATGGACTGACTGGTTCAACTTGTGTGACATTCTTAAGGAAGGTTCCATCACTCCAAGTGACAAGACACTGTTCCCTGGTGTTGACTGGCTGATTGGTAACCATTCTGATGAGCTCACCCCCTGGATCCCTGTCATTGCAGCCAGGTAAGCAGGAGAGATGGGTGTCTGTGTCTTCTGAGCATGTGTCCTCCATAGCACCCTGGCCACTGCGGCACTGACATGGTAACTCAGTGTTGAAATGACGGCAGCATATATACTGAGTACATTTAAATCTACCTGCTTTCTTTCGAAACCGTGCCTATTAATAAACCTAAGCCACACACATGCCTCCAACATGTTCTGTTGGCTCCATTGATTCCACTGTTATCATCTCTATGACATTTCTAACCCATGTGCTTTTTCTTTTTTTAATGTTCTTCTGATTTTGGGGGGTTTGGTTTTGAGGGGAAATCTTTCCTCAGACAGACCCTTTGCAGCAGTCTGCACCTTACAGACAGACCACTGAGGATTCTGAGATGCAGGGCCTTCAGCCCTGCTTCCCTTAGTCTTATATTGGGCCTCTCCCACCACCAGAACTCTTTGAGTTTGGCATGCTTCTAGCTCCACTCCAGGTCATGTCTGAACTTACCTTTGCTGCATCTGTCTTGGTTTCTAATACCTACCTGAAGTTCCAGCTCTGGAGAGCTAAAATCAGAGGGCCAGAGTAACTGCACAGGAAAATTATCTTTTATTAATTCAATATTTTATTGCAAAATATGATGTGCTGCATAGTTTTTAGAGACCCATGGGAAAGAATCTCAATATGGTGGCTATGCTTTTTACCCCAGCACATTGAAGGTTGAGGCAAGGAAGTCAGGAATAAATAGTTCTTGAAACCTTGTCTCAAAAAAAAAAAAAAAAAAAAAAAATCCGCTCATTTATAGATGTAAGAATTGCCAGGAACAGCCTAGGACTCAGTCCTGTGTTGCTTGTGCATGCTATGGTGAGCCTGTCTACCTGGGTCGGGCTGGGCTCCTTGGGTCTTCCTGGCTCTCTGCTGGGCTCCTAAACATTTCCTGGATTTCTTTCCTTTCCAGGTCTTCCTATACCTGTCGGTTCTTCGTCCTGCCCTGCTGTTTTTTTGACTTTGTAGGGCGATACCGGCGGCGGCAGAGCAAGAAGACACAGTACCGAGAGTACCTGGACTTCGTGCTGGAGGTGGGGCTCTCCTGTGGCTTCCACGTACAGGAGGACTGCCTCAGGATTCCGTCTACCAAGCGGGTATGTGCCAGAGCAGGTCCAGGGCCTGGGAGCTCTGTGTGCTTTGCCTAGAGCTCCTTCAGAGCTCCTTCAGGCCTGTCCTCAGGCCGACAGCTTTTCCCCCAAATGCTATGTCAGCAAATCTGGCTTCTCTGAGCGGGCTAAGGCTCACTCTGGGGTGGCAGACTTGTGTTTCATGGCTGCAGTTCCACTGATTGTCACTAATTCCCAAGGAAGCTCATGCAGTCTCTGAGCCAGTGTTGCAGTTGGATGATCTGCATTGTGCCCAGTAAGTGCTGGTGGGGACCAAACACATCAGATGCTGCTCAGCTCCAAACGCAGAGCCCATGGTAGGGCTGAGCGGCCTTAATGGACTTCGTTGGCCCTCTTTGCTGGTGTGCACTTTAACTTTGGAGTTGATGATCAGAGAAAAAAATGCAGAGGAAGTTCCCTAGATGCACTGGGCACCTACATCATGCTAGCAGGTTAACACACAGCCCACTCTCTCACAGACCTCAGAAACCTTCAGTGGTAAACTGTGTTATCCCTGGATCAAGGGCAGTTCCAGTAAGGACCACTGGAGCTAACTTGCACCTTCCTGCATCCACATTCCTCAGTAGTTTTTATTGTTGTTGTTATTATGAAATCATTTCTGTTGGTATCTGTTCAAAAGAATAAGGGTTTTGGAGCTAAGGGTATTCTTTAGAGGGGATAGCTTCCCAGCATGTACTAGGCCTTGGATTCCATCCCTAATATAACCAAAAAGGCTCAAGTAAGGATTTCTTTTCTTTTTTTTTTTTTTTTTTTTTTTTTTTTTTTTTTTTTTTTGAGCTGGGGACTGAACCCAGGGCCTTGCGCCATAGGCAAGCACTCTACCACTGAGCCAAATCCCCAACTCCGATTTCTTTCTTTTCATGGTATAATTTGTACTTCAGCAAAAGTGTGCTCCAGGAGTGTTGAAATTCAATGTCTCTTCAAACACAGGTCTGCCTCATTGGGAAATCCAGAACATACCTGCCTTCTGCAGAGGTCTGGATGGATGAGCAGAGAACACGATACCTGCACAGCAGACAGGGCCTTCCACAGAGCCTGCCTGGTGGGGGACATGCACCTTCTGTACCCCAGACTGCTGCTCACGATGACGATGCTGGTCACCAGGACAGTCACAGGACCTTTGATGCTGGTCACCAGGACAGTCACAGGACCTTTGATGCTGAGGCTGAGTGCATGCCAGAGGGCCTGGCTGCTGAGCGAGGAACAGGAGCCCCAGCCACAGGACTCTGGGTGCCTGGGTTCTGCCCTAGAGAAAAGGCTGAGCGTGTGAGGAATTGTGCTGCCCTCCCTCGAGACTTCATTGACCAAGTGGTTTTACAGGTGGCAAACTTGTTGTTAGATGGAAAGAGGTTCAACACGGGAAACTCTGAAGCCGGGAGTCTGAAGACCTGGAATGGAGGAGGTAGGCCCCCACTGAGGCAGGCTCACTGGCCATTGGGACTCTGGGTCTTCTTAGCTCAGCACACTCAGCTGGGAGTGAACAGCTGACCACAGTAGCATCTGATTGTTCATTGGCTGGAACCTGTACATTGGAGAGAAAACAGGCAAAGTAGGGTTGCTGTTACAGCAAAGGCTGTCAGAGCTTCCAGCTGCACCTCTTTCCTTCCACCTGTGACCACCAGGAGGCGGTATGGGGCCATCTGCTGACCAGAACCAGCGTTACACCTGAAGCTGAGAACATTGCCTCGTTCTCTCCCCACACAGGTGCAGGTGGCCCCCAGCATAATGTAAAGCACAGTGGCAACACTTGTCCTTGCCACATCCTCTGTGATTGCTGGGTCCAGGTTTCTTCCCTTTATCCTCTCATCTCCCACATGTGACATGGCAGGACCTTGTATGTTCCCCTTCAGAGCTAACCAATCCTGGGAGCCTCCACTGGCCAGAGTGGTCTCGGCTCAGGTGACCATATAACTTAAAGATTCAGCACTCTGTAGATGCTAATATAGGGTCTTTGCAGAGGGAGGCAGGCAAGGTTTCCCACCAAGGCTGAAAGAACAAAGGGAGCTCTGGGATGGCAGCAGGGTCTGGGATGGCAGCGGGGTCAGGTTCCTGAGTGTACTGTACAAGCCAGATTCCTGCTTTACCAGAGGAAGTGATGGGAACTGGGGGCTGCTGGGCTATGCCTGGGATGGAAAGCCATGAGCAGGATGGGCCCTCCTGCAAACCTAGGTCCAGAGATGGCTCTAGGGGCTGGGTCTCACCCTGCCTGCTACCAGGAGGAGTTCTGGGTGGGGACCATACTGTACCTGATGGGTATCTGGAGGCCCGTGTTTATGAGACTCTCAAGTACCCCTGGGTGTGTGAGGAAGGTGTGCCTGGGCCTCTGAGGCTACCCATGGCCTTTCCCTTTTCTTCCTGATAGAGGCCTGGATATCTCCCTCAGTAAACTATTGCTGGACACTAAGAAGGAGGCCCTCCAGTCTGGGTCAGTGCTGCTACTGCTTAAGTAATAAGGCTGGAGGCTGGGCTGTCTTTAGCCTCCAGCTCTAGGAGGCACAGGTGCACTGAAAGGTGAGACCTTTGGCAAGTGCACCCAGGGAGACCCATTGTCATCTAAATTGAAATAGACTTCATTGTCGCTGGGTGTCTGGTCAGGGTGTTTTCATGTCTCAGCAGGGTCTTGAGCAGCATTGTGAATGAGAGAGACCTCACTGTGATATCTGCAACTCTGTGTCACTCCTCCCATTCCAGCCCCACCTGTGTGCCTGGCTTAGGTGGGCAGTGCCCTGCAACGCTCTGACAGCTTGCAAGAGGCAGAGCTAGAAGCTTGTCTGTTGGTCTTTGCCCCTCAGCTCTGAGCCATATCTCCTGGGGGTTGGGCCACCCACCATGTGTTGGTAGACTTACTTGATGCTCAGCCTGCATAGTGGAAGCATGTGGTCCTGAATGCTGGCACACTGTCACTGTGGCTGGGGTGACTGTCACTCTCATGTCCTGTGGTTGTATGGTATGGATTCATTAAATTGCACTCACAGGGTCCTGCAGCTGAAGCACAATTGAAGCTTCAGGATTGGCTTTGGCTTTAGGACCCAACAGTCTCTGTTGACTATAGGCTTGTAATCTAGGCTATCTGTGGAAACCTGCTTTCCCACAGGGAGCCTTTCCTTGGCAGAAGTGGCTGCAGAACTAAACTCAGAAACGCTGCAGCAGCTGAAGCGGGAGTGTGGAGGCCTACAGACCCTGCTCAGGAATAGCCATCAGGTATTTGAAGGTAAAATCTCTGAGGTCGTCATACACTGTCCTTCCTGCTTGTCCCCTCTGGGTTCCTCTGTAGGTTCCTCCTGTGCATCCCGTAGACTTGCTTTCTGTCCCCCATGGAGGGGGTTGTGATACTCAGGGGCAGCCTAGATGTTCAGAAGAACCAAGTGGACAGTACCAGGTCACCACCAGCTTATAGCGTAGAGTGAAGCCATAGCTACCTTTCTCTCTAGACACACTCCAGCCTCTACTCAGACTGCTAGTGCCTTGGTCCAGAAGCTCCTGTCTAGGATATACCCCTGAGCTCCCCTTACTTTGTGATACCTGTTCCTCACACAGAGAAGGTGGTTAGTTGAAAAGCCTGCTGGCTGCATCTTGTGTCACCACAGAACATGGTTTACCTCTGCCACCTGCAACAAGAAGGCATGTGGAGCTGTAGAGCCCACCAGTCAACTTGGGGACATGAGCCTTCTAGTCTCTGCTTGATATCCTCAACACTGGATTCCATACCTCCAGAGATAAAAGGGAGCATTCCTCATGGGCTGTGGCTCAGTTCCCATCCTGCAGGAGTGTTTAGTCTAAGGATGGAGAGTGGAGTATGACAGTGTCTGCCCAGAGGCCTGAGGTGTAGAGACAGCACTGTAAATTCATGAGTGTGTAGGAATAGCACAGGCGAGAAGAGCTGCAGGAGCCAAGTCCTCTCACCAGCTCTCTCCGCAGGCCACTCCTACTTCATGGGGTGTGTGCATCTCCTCTAAAAGTGTGTATGCCCCATGTCTCAGTTATGGTTACTATTGCTGTGATAAACACCATAACCAAAAACAACTTGGGGAGTATCTTAGTTAGAGTTTTACTGCTGTGACCAGATACCATGACCAAGGCAAGGCTTATAAAGGACAACATTTAATTGGGGCTGGCTTACAGGTTCAGAGGTTCAGTCCATTATCATCAAGGTGGGAACATGGCAGCATCCAGGCAGGCATGGTACAGGCAGAACTGAGAGTTCTACATCTTCATCTGAAGAAAGCCAGGAACAGACTCAGGCAGAGCTAGGAGGAAATGTCTTCAAGCCCATGCTCACAGTGACACACCTACTCCAACAAGGCTACACCTCCTAATAGTAGCATTCCCTGGGCCAATCAGACCACCACAGGGATGAAGGAGTGTATTTGGTTGACATCAAGTCCATTGAGGAAAGCCAGTATAGGAACTCAAACCAGTGAGAAACTGGAGGCAGGAGTTGATGCAAGTCTGTGGAAGGAATGCTGCTTACCAGCTTGCTCTCTATGGCTTCCTATAGAACCCAGGACCACCAGCCCAGGGGTGGTTCTACCCATATCAATCACTAGTTATGTAAATGCCCTGCAGGCTCGCCTGCAGCCCGATCTTCTAGAGGCATTTTCCCAGTTGAGTTGCTACCTTCCAGATTACTATAGCTTATGTCGGGTTGATATAAAACCAGCACACCCCCCCTGGAGTGCATTCACCCCAGGCACTTCCACATTGTCACGCATTACCGTTGTGCCTTCACTACAAGTATCCTCTCAGGCTCAGTTTCTCAGCCCTTTCTTAGGAGGTAGTGCTCCAGTCAGGACTTGGAAACAGGTTGGGGCTTAATCCAGGAAGGGCCACTGACTGATGATGATAGGGAATGGGGCCTTAATGGGGGGGACACAGGTGTTGGAAAGTTGTCCCAGTCTCATCCCACATACATGAAAGACAAGGTGTGTGCTGCCTCATACATCTGTCCAATGTACATGAGAATATGGGTGCCCGGTACTCCTGAGCATATATGTACTTGCTGCCTGTGTGTACACATGGGAACATGGTGTCAGGCACTCTCTCATGTGAGGCTATGACTGTATGAGTCTACACAGCTGCCCTTGGGTGGTCCAATTGTCCTTGAGAAGTTAATATGGTTCTGTCCAGCCAACTGGCCCTCACTTGGGTGAATACTGCTTGTGGGTAGGTGCAGGAATGGCCTGACACCCCCCTGGAGGCATTACTGAAACCAAGAGCCCCACACTCAGACGTCCAGATGAACTGTCCAGTACCCAGGATCTGTGCTTACTTAGAAAGCTTTAGTCAGTTAAAGTACTGCAGCCTGAGGGGCTACACGGTTTCTTTGACTTTGTGAAGGATGGTCACTCCTGTCTAGTGTAAATATGCATGTATGGGGTTAACCACTTTTCGGTGCAGTTCGCTGTGGGGGGCAGTTATTTTTGAAGTCATTTCTGAGTAGAAGACTAGGGATCCAGCCACGTGAACATTCTCTCTGCAGTCATGCAGAAAATATGTGCTGAAACTGGGGCTTATCTCTGGATGATGTTTTGTTTTGCTTTAAGCTAATGTGGCTCTGGCTGGTCTGGGGACATGTGTGCTCCTGAGGAAGCTAGCTTTCAGATTTCATGCTCATGTGCACAGTGGCTCATGTGCACAGTGTCCTGTACCATATCAGAATTGACCCTATCTTGGGGTTGGGGATTTAGCTCAGTGGTAGAGCGCTTGCCTAGGAAGTGCAAGGCCCGGCCCGATCCCCAGCTCCAAAAAAAAAAAAAAAAAAAGAACCAAAAAAAAAAAAAAATTGACCCTATCTTGACTCTGCCCCTTCCTGGGGCCTTCATGTTGTTTCTTCTGTCTTTCTGTCTTCTGGTGAGGCTGGATATAGCTCAGAGGTCACCAGTGAGTTTGACAATCCAGGCCAGGCGAGACCCTAATGCTGGTACTTATAAAGACAAAGCACCTTTTTCTTTCTTTTCTTTTTTTAAAGATTTATTTATTTATTTTATGTATATGATTGCACTGTAGCTGTCTTCAGACACACCAGAAGAGGGCATCAGATCCCATTACAGATCCCATTACAGATGGTTGTGAGCCACCATGTGGTTGCTGGGATTTGAACTCAGGACCTCTGGAAGAGCAGTCAGTGCTCTTAACCACTGAGCCGTCTCTGTAGCCTCTTGGTGCTCTTTCTGTTCCCTGGTTCTCAGCTTGTGCTAGTGAGAGGCTACTGATGTGGAGCAGCTGCTGAGCGGAGCCTCTTTTGCTGCTTCGCAGTCCAGCAGGAGGCATGAGTTGGGGATTGGGAAGGCAACAAATTTGTTCCTGTGATTCCGTTTTAAATTACTAGCACATTTCCCAGAGAACTGTTGGTGGTCTGACTTGGATGGATGGTATGTGCCCTGGAGGGCCACCCATCTTGGTGCCTCACACCATCTTTCCAGAGTGAGGGCTGTGGGGCCACCAGGGAGCTGACTGCCTGGCATCCTGGTATAAACTGGGAACATAGGCACACTGCATCCTAGATGCCTAGCTACCCCTCTCTAGGCCTCTGCTATTGTTAGTGTTCCCTTTTGGTCTTTACTGACTGGGTCTGACCACATGACCCTTGCAAAGAGTGCCCCATTGTGTGGCTAGGCATGCTACTAGTTCATAGGCATCCAAGGAGGTTCTGTTGGCCACCATGTCCAGAGTGACGACCCAAGCCAGCATTCAGGGCAGGCTTCAAGTCCCCTGTTGACCTCAGATTGCTTAAACATGTCAGAACTTCCAGCAGGGACAGGGACTTCTGGCCACTTACAGACAAGTGTCCTGGCGCTTCTGGGAGATGCCCTCGAGGCTCCTCTGAGCACAGTTCAGAGAGTTCTGGGCCCACAGTGACAGTCCTCGTCTGTGGTGGGAGGCTCTGCTCTGGGAAACTTCTCTGAGTCCTGAAGTGACCCTAACCTGGGCTTTGGTTCAGGAAAGACAAACCTCAGCCCAATGGGGGTTGGTTGCATGTGGTGTCACTTGACTGGGGGCTTCAAGCCATCCCTGAAGACGGAACCCTCCCTGTGTCCTATGTGCCATAGGGTCCTCTCAGGACTCACTGCTCAGGTTTCCAAGGGAAATATTTACTTCTGACAGCAGCCAGGCTCACTGGAGCCATAGCACAGGGGAATCCAGAGCCGACAGGAAGCTGCATTCACTCATACACATTTGGTTCAGTTCTGGAAGTCAGTGAGCCAGACTTCTCAAATGAGGCACTTTTGTTCCTCCTGCCACTCTGGCCACAGGTAGTTTTTCAGGACTGGGGGAGGGGGCTGGAAGGTTTGGTTGCTTTGGCTGAGTTTCATACAGAGCTGTTGGCTCCTCAGAATGAAGTGGCAAAGGGCAGCAGGCCACTCTGGCTGTTTCCTGACTGCTATCCATTGTGCATCCAGGTCCCCTGAGGTAGGACTTAGGGCTGAAGGCCCTCTCCTTGACCCTGTACCCCCTGGCAGGACTCTCCACAAGGTGGCGTTTGTCAATCCCTGCATACTAATAACACTTAAGGAAAGTCTTAGGCTTTGTCTTTTTGTCCTAAACCTCAGTTCTGAATGGGCGAGTTCACATCCGTGACTGGCGGCGGGAGCTGCAGAGGGAAAAGCCTCCAGAAGCCAAGCGGAGCCTGTCTGCAGAGGTGTTCAAGACTCGAATCTGCTGGTTCTTCACTCACCACCCTGATGGCTGTGTACTGCCTGCTGCCCGTTGCCCCTTTGCACATGGGCTGGAAGAGCTGCGCCCGTCTCAGACCTTGAAGAAGCAGAGGCAGGCTCCCTGAGTCACCTCTTCAGTGTTCTCTAGCTGTTGGGTTCTGTGGCTCTCCTGCCTGTCTCCCTTATCCTGATGACATCATGTTGGGACTGGGTTGGCTTCAGTCTGACCTGTTGGTATGCAGAGCCACTGTCAGTCACTGGTACATGCGGGCTGTGGACTGCTCTGATGCCAGAGCCACCATGTCAACCTCTGCAAAAATGACCTCATTCCCGGGACTGTGTGCCCCAAGTCTCCTCTGCCGAGGAGCTCTCTGCTCACGGGATCCCTGTAAGCAGAGGCACAGGGCTTTCTGAGGTCCTTATTGGAGTCCTACAGCTTCCAGAGTCACCCCTAGCCACCTGAGTTCGAGGCATGACTCAGTGAGCATTGCCTCCGCCTTATCCTTCTCTTTAGAACATTCTCCCCAGAAGTGTGGGACAGTTTTTCCTTTCAGGAAACATTATTTCCGTTTAAGTTTGTTTTCAGTTTTAAACAAAAAGGAGCGTTCACTGCATCTCAGCTGAATGTCCTGGGGACCAGTCTCTGAAACCCCCCATGTGGTAGAAGTATTTGTGGTGACCAACCTGGTGTCATCTGAGTGGTGAGAATAAAGTCATTTATTCTGAAGAGCCAAGGGCTCTACAGCATCCCAGAGCAGGGCAGCTACCATGGGCTCTCGGGCCCGGCTGGTAAGAGCTTGCTCCCCCAGAGCTTGCTCCCGCCTCTTCCCTTGACACTTTCGTAGCCCCAGCTCCCAGAACAGTGATGGCCGTCTACCACCACTCTCTCGGATGGACTAGGTTGTGTGTCCTCAGGAACTCAGAGAGGAGCAGTCTCTGTCCTCTCATTAGCCCTACCTGTAATTGCCTTTTCTCCCAGGTCCACAGGGGCCTAGAAGCTATAGAGCCCCTTTCCAGCTTGGCCTCTTGTCTGAAAGGCAGCGTTTGGTCTCAGGCCCTGTAGGTGCCTGGAAATCTAATGGTTCCCAAGAATTTAGTGAGGCAAGGTTCCCAGGGGTATTGGGTCTGGCTTTCAGGTTTTTCTAGAGCCCCATGTTAAGATAGCTAGACTGAGAGGTGGGACAACAGTCTTAGGTTCCCACCTTTTCTAGTTCACAAAGCCTGGCTTGGTCTGGGAGAAGACACCACAGAAGCGTCTTCAGGATGAGCAGTGGGCTTGCCCCCCCCTTCATTGGCTCACGCCCTTTCCAGGGCCTGCATTCAGTGAGGACAATTTCCAGAAGCCCCTGCATGAGGATGAGCAGGCTTAGGGAAGTGCTCATGGAGGAGGTGGGCCGTACCTAGTCAGTGTGCTGCTCTGCTGTTCTGTTTGTTAAAGCGGCATTCTACCATGTCAGCGACAGGGACAGAGGAGCAAGTGAGCTCAGCTGAAGGAGTGTGCTAACCCAACTGCCATGCTGGCTGGTGAACAACACTCTTGTTCATAATCGTGGGGTTTGTCTGGAGCATGGCCTCTTGGTCCCTTTGGTTTCTGAGTCTTCAGATGATTGTGTCCCACAAGGTTAGAGCTCAGTGTTGGTGGTGAGAGCTGCTCTGAGTTCCAGAGCACTTACAAGGTAAGGGCATCACCTCTGCTTTGGGTGATGGTTCGTTTTCTTTTGATATGCATCAAGTGGCAATGGACCTGAAGGCTTAGAGCACTTCAGTAGGACAAGCATAATTTTGCTGGGCCTTTATGCCAGGTCTCTCCTGGCTGCTCCAAGGAATAGCCTACAGCTGAGGTCTCAGCAGACTAGACTGGGGGAGGAGCTGTGCCCATGGTCTCGAGCTGGCAACAGCAGCAGGCCAGTTCATACCTGTGTCACGTCACACAAGTGGTGCTCTGTCACTTCTCATTTCTCCTGATAGGAAGCAGGCCATGGGCCCTGCCCACACTCAGAACAGGCTGGTATAACACACAAGCACCAATAAGTAAAGATGGCGGCCCCTTGTTGCCAGCCATACTTCATGTCCAGACTTGCCTCCCAAGCAGCATGACCAAATGTCAGACACAAGCTCTGGGGACAATGCACATTCACAGTCTCTACCTTTTGACTCCACCTTACTCCCAAGTGAGAGAATCATGACCCTCCCCTAAGCTCACACGCTAGAACTTCAGTCAGCCTGGTTTGGAAACAGCCTTCACTATTGTGGGGCTGGCTGTGTGGGATAGGTACACATCCCAGTGAAGTGATCTGTCCCTGGGGATGAATGCAGACACAGGAAGAAGCCACCAGACCAGAGGCAGAGTGAGTGATGGCCACAAGCCAGGTATCCTGAGAGCCCCTTAAGAACTGGAAGAGCAGAGAGATTACCCTAGAGCCAGAGCCAGAGTCCCAGAAGTCACTTGGTTTCAGACACTGGCTGGCTTTAAGCTGGCCCAGATAGGTCTCATGGAGCAGAACACCACCTGATGAGACCAAGTAGGAGGCCAGAGGTCATTCTAGCATCAAGGACTATGGCCTCAGATACGCAATGAAAAGGTCCTGGATAGCCAGCTTGGGTCTTAGGCTCAGACTCTTTGGACCTTAGAGGAAAGTTCCAGACTTAATCCTGAGCCACCTGGATGGCCCAAAAAATGGTATCCCCAGTTACCCTTCTACCTGATGACAAGTTGGGAGACACAGATGGCAAGTCCTGTGTCAAGGCTACACAGTAATCTATATCACCAGAGCAGATGGGCTGACATGCTCTGATGCTCAAGTGAATCAGAACCTGCCTGAGACTACAGGTGCAGGGGGTTGTAAAACTCTTAGAGCATCCCCAACACCACTGCAGGCCCTGGGTACAGAGATGGCTTCAGCAGTGGGGGTGAAACAGGTTCCTCAGAACCTTCTGACTGTCCCCATTAGCTAGTACCCTGGCTAAGTCGGCTAAAACCAAAGTACAAGCCAGAACCATCGCCACACCAGGCAGAAGGGCACACTGAGCCAACTTGAATTCTGGGCTCTGCCAGATTCCAGGGTCCTGGCCAGTCCCTTCTCCCTCAGCCAGGGCAGTTCTGCCAAAGTGCTGAGGGCGCACTTGTGCCACGTGAGCAGAGAAACCAGGGCGGGGGAGGGCTACAGGCCTGGCTCCTGGCCTCCAACAGAGAGGCTCCAACGGACCCACGTCTGCAGACCTCAAGCCAGTTTTTGAGTGAGTGAAGCAGTCAGAGCTCCAAATGGAGAAGCTGCTAGCCTGGTTGGGTAGGGCCTGTTTACTGGCCCAGCACACTGAGGCTCCCCTGTAGAGGGCAGCCGGGAAGAACTGCAACATTTGCTGGCCTGGGATGGAGCTTCCACAGCATGGCCCATATGGCAACCAGTCAAGAAATCAGCCTGTGACCCAGGAACCATAGACCTGCAACACACTAGCTTCTTTCCTGGCCGGCAGGACCAGCGGTCATTCTGGTGATAGTACAGAGACAAGCTGCACTTTTCATGAGTGAGGCTGTCTTCCACAGTACATTATGCCTTTCTTCCTACCTGAGCCCTTAAGACTCCCTAACCATCAACTAGGCTGCATCTTCATTGAGCAGAGAACAAAAAAGGACGTCTGCTTGGCTTTCCAGAAATCCAGGGTCATGTGGCAGTGATTTGTTCTGCTTTGGGTCACTCCAGAGCAAACAAAGAAAAGCCCAAGAGGGAGGGGTGTGAGGGGCGGAGTCTCCAGAGAGCCACCCAGAGCCTCCTACTGAGTTATGAGGCCATTTCCTCCCCCTCCTTTCTATTCCCTCCCTCCCTCCTCCTCCTACATGTAGAGTTGAAAGGGTACTAGAATCAATCCAATCACAGTCCAAAGGCTAGGAACTGGGCTGGGATCAAGTCTGTGCCAACTGGTGACTGAGTTATGGCTTCATAACTCAGCATAACTAGGAGGAAGTGTGGCTCCTCCTAGTTGGGTGAACTGCAGGCTGGACAGGACATGGAGCAGACCTGACTGGCAGGGACCTCTAAGAGTCTGAGCTGGGGTTGCCAACTTAGGGTTTCCATTCCCAGGGGTGGGGAAGTTGAGGCTGTGCCCCAGACTGAAGCCGATCTTCAGTAGCAGAGAAGGGAGACAGCCTGGATGCCTTTCTGGATTGTCTGAGACCTCACAGTATTTCTTCTTGCTGCTTCCTATGAGGTCTTCAGTCTAACTGCTGGATAGTTTTATGTCAACACAAGCTAGGGTTATTTGTAATGAGGGAACCTGAGAAAAAGACTCCATAAGATCTGGCAGTAAGGCGTTTTCCTGGTTGGGGGAAAGCCAGACCACTGTGGGTGGTGTCATCCCTGGGCATAAGAAAGCAGGCTGAGCGAGCCAGTAAGCAGCACCTTCCATGGCCTTTGCGTCAGCTCCTGCTTCCAGATTTCTGCCCTGCTTGAGTTCCTGTTCTGACTTGTGTGTGATAGACTATCACCTGAAAACGTAAACTGAAATAAACCCTTTCCTCCCCAGTTTGCCTTGGTTATGGTATTTCATCCCAGCAATAGAAACCGCAAGACAAGTTGGTACCAGGAAATAGTATAGTGTTGCTGTGACCGTCCTGACTGCTGTTTTGGGGAGACTATTAAAGGCCTTTGGAACTTTGGGCTAGAAGAGACTAGGAGGGCTGGGGAGATGGCTCAGAGGTTAAGAAGAGATCATTGAGGCGAAACAATCTGGAAAAGTGTTCCTTTAGAGTCAATACGCAGACTCTGTGATCCAGAGGCAGCCACCGTTACACCTCACACTAGCAGCTGAACTTGGTAGTGTGAGAGTTACCCAGATGATGTTTTAAAGGCGTCCGGGAGTCATGCAGAGCAGCGGAGGCTTGGCAGTGTGTGGCAGAGCTGGAGTCCCTGAAGGGAGCCCAGGCGAGCCAGTTGGCAGCAGCATACCCCAGCGGTTTGGAGATGCCAGTACCATGGGATGACTACCAAGAACAACAGCGGCAGCAAAGTGGAACCCACCAGATCCCAAAAGACAAAGTGTTTGTTGCAAAGGGAGGAGCCAGAGAAGTGACCTTTCAAGCCTTTGAGGGGCCTGGATCCTGAGTGAATCCCAGACGCTGGCACTGAGTTATTTATACTGCTGGAGTTTACTGCTGGAGTTCGGTTTTGCTTTGATTTGGTTGTGATGTGTCCTGGTTCTTCCCTCTTGAAATAAGAAAGAATTTGGTTTTTAAAGGAACTCACAGATGAGAGACTTTAAATTTTAAAGGACTTTGGATTTTAAAGAGACTGAATTTTTTATCTTTATTTATTTACTTTATGTCCCCATCGATGCCCCTCCCAGTCACCTTCTCCCACAATCCTCCCCCCTCCCTTTCCCTTTCTCCTCTGATAGGGTAAAGGTTTCCCCTGGGTATCCCCCAACCCTGGCACATCAAGTCCCTGAAGAGCTAGGTTCATCCTCTCACACTGAGGCCAGACAAGGAAGCCCAGCTAGAAGAACATATCCCACAGACAGACAACAGCTTTTGGGATAGCCCCCACTCCAGTTGTTTGGGACCCACATGAAGACCAAACAGCACATCTACTACATATGTGCAGGGTGCCTAGGTCCAGCCTGTGTATGCTCTTTGGTTGGTGGTTCAGTCTCTGAGAGCCCTAAGGGTCAAGGTTAGTTGACTCTGTTGTTCTTCTTGTGGAACTCCTGTTCCCTTCGGAGCCCATAGTCCTTCCCCCAACTCTTCCATAAGAGTCCCCAAGCTCCATCCATTGTTTGGCTGTGAGTCTCTACATCTGTCTGAGTCAGCTGCTGGCTGGAGCCTCTCAGAGAACAGCCATGCTATACCTCTATCTGCAGAGACTGAATTTTTAAGTATTTGAATTTGTAAAGACTGTAGGACTTTTAAAACTTGGAATGTTTATATTGTAGTGGTGATAGTAATATGTGATTTGGGGGAAGAACAAGAAAGGAAAGGTTATGGCTTAATGATGTATTTGTGTGACAAGTTAACAAGGGGTCAATTGTGCTGGTTAGCTTTATGTCAACTTGACACAAACTAGAGTTATCTGAAAAGAGGAACCTCAATTGAGAAAATGCCTCCATGAAATCTGGCATTAAGGCATTTACCTAATTAGTGATTGATGGGGAAGCGCCCAGTCAACTGTCGGTAGTACCATCCCTGACTGCTGGCCCTGTGTTGTATGAAAGCAAGTCGAGCAAGCCATGGAAAGCAAGACAATAATATCACCCCTTTGTGGCTTCCTCTTCATTACCTGCTTCCAGGTTCCTGCCCTGTTTGATTTCCTGTCCTAAGTTCTTTTCATGAAGAACAGTGGTATGGAAGTGTAAGCCAAATCAACACTTCCTCCCCAACTTTCTTTTGGTTTTGGTGTTTTATCACAAGAATAGTAACCCTGAGACACTATTTCAGTTGTCAAGGCAACCATCTGCCACAAAGCACTGCTAACCTTGAGTTTCAGCCCAAGGAAGACAAGGGTCATGCCAAGACTAGCTCCTTGGACCTCCACCTATGCACATATGCACCCCACACACACACACACACACACACACACACACACACACACACACACACACACACCAGTAACAATAATTTTTTTTTTTTTTTTTCTGGAGCTGGGGACTGAACCCAGGGCCTTGCGCTTGCTAGGCAAGCGCTCTACCACTGAGCTAAATCCCCAACGTAATAATAATTTTTAATTAAAAATGAATGCAATTTGTTACGATAATACATTATAGGGGAGAATCCACAAAACTGCCTTAATAATTATGCAAAAATCTTTGACAAAACAAGAAAAATCAAGGAGGAGGAGGAGGAGGAGAAGGAGGAGGAGAATTCAGATTATTATTGATAGGTGTTTTCTCTCTCCTGGTGACCCAGATATAGATTGGATCAGATTAAAATTAGATAAAGGCAGGTTTATTAGGAGGCAGCTCTCGGGAGGGTTGGCTGATCTCACAGGTAGAGATCAGTGAAGTCACACATCCAGGCTAAAGTGACAGTGTATTATAGAGTTAGGTGAGAGGTGATGATGTGCCAGCTAGGAGCTGGGACGGTGCCCATACATGATCAAAAACTGAACCCCTGGGCAGGTACTCTTGGATGGGTTGTCGGAAACGGGGAGACAAGGAGTGATGACGCGTTAGCCCAGAGTTTTCTCCATGTGGGCAGGGGAGCGTTCTCTGTACAGTGCGGGTTGGAGGAGGGAGGGGAGATGGGGTTTCTGAGCTTGTACAGGGGTTTCACCTAACAATTATAAAGGAGGGAAACTGTCTTTATGGACGTGCAATGTGCTCATCCATGTTGAAGATTTAGTAGAATCTTTAAAAAAAAAAAAAAGGGTGGGGGGTTGGGGCTGGAGAGATGGCTCAGCAGTTAAGAGCACTGATTGCTCTTCCAGAGGTCCTGAGTTCAATTCCCAGCAACCACATGGTGGCTCACAACCATCTGTAATGAGATGTAGTGCCCTCTTCTGGTGTGTCTGAAGACAGCTACAGTGTACTTATATAAAATAAAATAAATAAATACAAAAATTTTTTTTTAAAAAGGGGGGGTTGGCCAATTGTAGGATATGCAGGATAGAGACTTCTACATGCTATCATGGGGAATTTGAAATGTGAAGTGGCCATTTAGATTCACATTGGAACTACAGCACCAGGAGTGAACTTGACTGTAGGGCAGTGTGCAGTGCTTTACTGAGAACCATAAGGCCAACCGCTCTTAACCCCTAAGTCATGTCTGTTCATCTCAGCTTGACTTCTTCTCCCTCCTCCATTGCAGCCACTGCAGCCCAGTCTGGTGTGTCCACTTAGTCCCAGGGCCAAGCTCACAGCCATTCCCTGTGGGCAGCCAGATCTGCCTGGGCTGTAACTTAGCAGCCAGCATTAGGAATCCTTTAGTGCTGCATCCGAGTTGCTTCTAAAACCTGACTTAAAAATAAGAAATCAGTAGTCCCTGCGTATCCGTGTGTGTGTGTGCACGTGTGGAGGGGGCAGTCACATGGCAAGGCCCTACTGGGTACCCAAAGCCACAAATAGTCTCAATCCTGTACATGAGCAAGGGCACAGGATATGGAAATGGTGAGAAATGACTGACTGGCAGAAGGGTAGTCTGCGTAGCATGGATACTCTGGACAAAGACAAGGTTCGGGAGGAGCAGAGGAGAAAGGGCTGGCTATTGTTTTGGAGCAGACTGACTGTGAGTTGCCAAAGCTGGTAAGAGTGGATGGGTTTTCCTCTCATTCTTGTCCTTCCATCTTCTGGGTCTCAATATTATCGAGCCAAAAAGTGTGGTTAATTCCGACTCGCACAGCACAGTCCACACGACCTTGCTATGGAGTGGGTACTGTTAACCTTACAGATGACACAAGGCACAGATGACACAAACAAATGAGCAAGTCACAGTGACACTGGAGTCTTCACTGAGGCTCTATCTGTGGCCGAGGAGCTGTGTGGCAAAGGAACAGACCAGTGGGCTGTTCCTGAGTGTGCTGAGCCCAGGGGAACTCAGACACCTCAGAATGAGAGCTGCCAGCCTGTCACCTGGCTTCCCCACAACTCCCCTCAGCCAGGAGGCTGTGGCTCAGGACTTGGTCCAGTACCCACAGTGGAAGGCAGGATGGGTCCCTAAGAGGTTCCTGTGCCAGGACTGGGCCTAGAAAGGAACCAACAGAGCCTCCGAAAGCTAATGGCGATAATATCGAACTTTCCTAACATCATAGCCTGGGATACCAAGCTGAGCCTGTCCAGTGGTGATCAATGGGTGGGGCAAGGGACACCAGGACAGCCTTGCAGGGAGCTCTCTGCAGCCTGTGATGAGTTCCCCTGCTTTAGCCCAGGGTTGCTGTGTTAGTTAAGAGTCTGGGAGGGAGGAGCATTCCCTTCTAGCTCACCATAGACTTGTGCTTCCGGTTGGGGAAGAAGCCTGGGCTTATTCCCACCGTGAGCAGGAAGTTGTGGAAGGGACAGCGTTAGCAGGAGTCTGGTGTCCCTGCTAACCCTAGGCTGCTCCTGCAGAAACCTTCCTCACCTCATCTTGTTCCTACTCTGGTTAACAAACACTTGACTGTCTGTGGCAGGTCCAAGCCAGATCCAGCACTCACACCCAGAGAGTGCCCAGGATCATGAGAGAAGTCAGCAGGGCCACTGCATAATCTGTGGTTGCTTATGAGACCTTCCCACAGGCCGAGAACCATGTACAGAGGGCTACATAGTGTGCAATGAACTTGGATCTATGTGGGGTTGTCTGTGGTGCCTTTATGGATAAGGAAGGGGAACAGAGAAGTTGCTGGTGAAGGAGGTTCTCAAAGGAAAGTCTCACTTACACTGAACATTCTATGACACTGAATGACTCGTTAGAACTGTGGCTGTTCAGAGTTAGAATGACGCCAATCTAGGGCTATATCTTGGATTATCACAAGTCCCCTTAATAACCATCCATGGCCCCCACCTGTGTGATCCATCATCATTGTCACTGTCAGGCAAATTTGGAATGACAAGCAGACCCCTAGCTTCCATCAACTCAAAGACCAAGACATCTGAGGCCTGCACCAAGTTTTCCCAATCTGCTATAACCCGGTGCTCCCAGCAACAGGTGTGAAGTGGCTTCCTTGTTCTATAACTGGTTTTGTTGTTTCTATAAAAAAAAAAATTTCAGGAAACTGTTATCTCACTGGGATACAATATTTTAGGGCAACCCCAATCTGTGTCACTGGGCCACAGTCATTCACATTTGAATAGATTATCTCTTATCACCTTTGAGGCAGGAGCTGGGCTTCTTGCCCACCGTCTCACACAGTTATGAGAGAAGTAGCATTCAAGTTCTGCTGACTGACCCTGCTTTGTCTGTGGTTTTGTGTTTGCTGTGGACAGAGGGGGATGGAGAGGAAGTGGGAGGCCAGAGGAGGTCAGACATGGGCCTCCCCAGGAGCTGAGAACAGACAGCAAGGTTTTGAGGGATGAATAGGAATTAGTTAGGGAGAGGAGGAGAGAAGAACATTCCAGGTTTCTAGTGAAAAGACTGAGGTAACGCTTATACGGACTCCATTTTGTGTTTACCCCGCCCATGATCATCACTTCTGCCTTGGCAACACACTGGAGATTTCTGTGGCCATGGCCTTGGCCATGGTACAGGTGTATTAACCAATAATAATCAGCAAGTTATGCCATAAATAGTTACTACACTCTGCCAGAAATGAGCATTTCAAGGTTACTCTAATCCTCATCTGATGCTGATATATCTGTGGTTTTTGCCTTTGAAAACCTGTACCTCTACTTAGGCACTGAGAGACTTTGCGGTGTTTCAAGCCACTCTTGGACTGACCATGAAGAAAAAAGACGTTAAACTCTTAATTGTCTTAATCAGTGCGGTTGTCGATAACTACCCCGTGTGTATCCTTACTCTAGTTTGATAGTTGCCCTGGCTTCCTCTCTCATCCAGTCTGCATTCTGGTACATGGGCTGGAGTTATTGCTGTCCTGTGGACACTGCACATGGGACAGTCACTTTTTACATCAGGCCAAGAAGAACAAACTCTGGGTGGATCAAAGCTCTAACTGTAAGAGCAAAAATCAAGTGTTCAGAAAGGTGCGCTGGGAGTTGAAGAGAGCTCTGCTGTTAAGAGCATGCTCTGCTCTTGCAGAGGACCCAGGTTCTGTTCCCAGCGTCAATGTGGTGCTCACAACCAGTTTCAGGGTATCTGACGCCTCTTCTGGCCTTCTTGGGCATTGTATACACATGGTGCCATGTATACATGCAGACAGACACTCATGCACATGAAATAAAAATAAATCTAGAAAGGTCCATTGGAGAAAGTTCTTACAATACTGACTCAGAACACAGTTTCCCTTCCAGTATCTCAATGGCATTTTTCAGCACTTCCCTACTGTAGTGAATCCTCCAAGCCAAGCACACAGGCATATCTGGATTGCACAATGCCTGTCACACACACAGCTTGGGACAGGTCCAAGCACAGAGCCACAGTACACTTGTAGAGAGCCGGAGAACGCGCAGCTCCCCTCCCCCGCCATGCTCCTCAGCAATCTCCTTGTGCCCTTGGGGAGGAGAGGGTGGAGGGATGCCTGACGCTGACACCCCACAGTGCAGGGTCCCACCAGTGTGGCTCCAGTTCACAGACAGGTCACAGATGGGTCTGTTTGTGGGATGTCCATTATGGGGCCACAACAAAGGCAGAATCAGTGTGAACACTAGAGGTCTCACTTTGTTGCACGGTTAGTTACTGGAAATCCTGTTGCAACTCCTGCAGCTTCTGTGTGTGTGTGTGTGTGTGTGTGTGTGTGTGTGTGTGTGTGTGTGTGTGTGTGTGTGCGTGCGCGTGTGTGTGTGTAAAACCCCAAAGGGCAAGCATGTGTTTTAAGGAAACTTTTAGTTGCAAAGCCACATCTGGCCTTAGCTTGCCAGCCTCTGTTTACTTCAGTGGAGCTCCTGTGCTAAAAAAAAAAAAAAAAAAAAAGTTGCAAACTCACTTGCTTTGCTAAGAGAAAACTTGCTAGCCCTACAGAGAGTGCCAGGGGAGGGTGTGGAGATGGGATACTGGCATCAGAGGTGAGGAAGGTATTGGCCCAGGTCAGCTTGCTGGGATGGAGATTCCAAGGAGGGATATACCTAGGTGGCACAATTTAGGGCTCTTCCTCATGGAGACTTTCCCCCACTTCCAGGGTTCCTGAAGTTGTGGGAGAGACCAACCCAGGGTCCCAGCTCAGAGGCCCTCCTGTGCAGGGAGAACTCAGGACAGTGGGAAAGATGCATTTCAAAGGAGATTCAAGAATGTGCTGGGTAGGAAGTTATTTTCTGTGAAGTTCAAGGGTGCCTTGTGGAATCCAAAACATTCCAGTGTGAGGAATGTGGATTTGGCCGTCCGAGCCAGCAGCTGGAAGCCTCTGAGATGGCCAGCCTGAACTGAATTCCTACACAGTTCAGGATCAAAGGCAGTGGGGCAGTCTGCAGCGTCCAGACTGCTGCAAGTCAGGCAGACAGGTCAGGGATGCAGAGCACCACATGGAGGCCATCAGTGAGGGCAGCTGAAGCCCTTGGCGCTTCCTGGCCCTGTACCTCCTCCGTCTCCCAAGAACTGTGTGCTGGGCTTAGATGTTCCACCCCAGCCTCTTAGGTGGTTGGGGACAGGCACTTGGGGACAAGTTCATTCATCTTTGCCCTTAGGGCCAGCACAATCGGAGAAAACTCTCTGCTTCATGAATATCCCTGAACTCCGGACTTCGTCCTCTCAGATGTTTCCTTGTTTTTGCACCACAGAAGCAGAGAAACTGCTGCCCATGTTACTGTGGCCATGTGTGTGTTTGTCCCCTACGCCATGGGCCACATCGTAGTCTTGCCAAAGGCATTTTATTTTATGTAAACATTTATTTATTTGCGAGAGTCCCACTACGGACGTGTACACAAATTCCGCAGTCAGAGGACAACTTGCAGGATTTAGTTCTCTCCTTCTATTTAGAGTCCCAGGAATCGAACTCATGTTGTCAAGCTTGGCAGCAAGCATGTTTACTCACTGAGCCATCTTACTAGTCCATCAAAGGTGTTCTAAACAGCCACGGGTCATTCTTTCTTGACTGCTAATGAGAAGTAGGGTAAATGGTGCAGACAGAAAGACATGGGAAATTGGGGGGGGGGAGAAAAGGGAGCCCCTCATCCCTGAGTCGGACTGAAGTCTGTCAATGGCTGAGCATCGGTCTGTTTTCTAAGAATGTAAAACCATGGTAGATGGGGCCTGCCTGAGCTGCATGGCTTCTTTGTGTCCCAGCAGCCCTTGCTAGGAATCACACCAGTGAGCCCATTTACAGAAAAGATGAGTCTGAAGTCCCTTGTGGGCTCTGCTGACCTATGGTGTCACCGTATCAGATTGTAGTTCCTCCAGGGCCACTTGGCAAGAAGAAGGGAAAAGGAAAAGAAAGACATTTCTTAGCAACTCATTGCTAATGCCGAGGCACTTAACCAGGAATGGCTGGAGAGGCCGGTGCTCACGTTCACGTTCCTTCTACTAACACTGGTACCAAAAACCGAGGTTCCGAATGTCGTTTTTTAGTGATTTACTTATTTTTATTTTATGTATATTGGTGCTCTGCCTGCATGTGTGTCTGCGTAAGGGCATCAGAACCCCTGGAACTGGAGTTGCAGACAGTTGTGAGTTGCCATGTAGGTGCTGGGAATTGAACCCAGGTCCTTTGGAAGAGCAGCTGGTGCTCTTAACTGCTGAGTCATCTCTCCAGCCCCTATCTCTTTTTAAATATATATATTTATTCATCCATTCATCCATTTTGTGTGTGTGTGTGTGTGTGTGTGTGTGTGTACAATCATAAGTGTGTGTGTATGTGTGTACAATCATGAGTGTGTGTATATACAATCGTGTGTGTGTAGGTCAGAGAACACCTTGAGGAAGTTGGTTCTTTCCTTCTACCTTATGGAGAGGACCATATCCTATCCATTGGAATGTCCTATCCATATGGGGTACTGTATCGTGTGCCTGTTACCCCAACACTGGGGAAGCAGAGACAGGCAGACCTCTGAGGCTTATCGCTCAATTAGCCCAGTTCATTTAGAAAATTCAAGCCCTGTCTCAAAAGCAAAAGGTCCATGGCTCCTGAGGAATGAGATTATCTCTATTGCCTCCACTAGCAACACACACGCGTGCGGATCTATACACACAAGCATAAAGCACTCATTCACGTCACATGCACCAAGCAAGCGGGCGAGCGTGGGGGAGGGGCAGGACCTCCTGAGGATCCCATGAGAAAATGTGTGTGAAATCAGAAACCTAAGACCCAGTTTTCCTGTCCGTAAGTTGAGTAATGGGCTTTTCCATGGCAGGGCTGTAGAGCTGGGCACTGTCTAACTCTGGGGTTAGGTGCAGGGCAGGGGTGTGGAGTTTGGTAGTGGGTTGAACCACTAACGAGTTCCGGCCAGGGTGCCTATGTGGCATGCCCGTGTGTCCAGCCTTGACCGAGTCTCCAGAACAGCTGCTTCCTGTGGTGACTGCTACCTTCCCTCCCCTGGGAGAGCGTCCAGCTCCTGGGGTGGGAGGGAGTTCCAGGCAGCTATTATGGCCTTGGACTGCAGACCCACAGAAAGTAGTGAGTGAGGGTCCAGGAAAGGCCCCTTGGCAGTTGTTTGGCCTCCCCATGGCTCCCTGGTTGCCTGGGACCCCACTCTGGGGTACTGGAAGGATTGGGCAGACTTTACTGCAACGGCTGGTGTCTTGGCAGGATGGAACTTTGTGGGCAGCTGTGCTGCAGCTGGTACAGAGGCCAGGGAGCAGCCAAGGGAGGCTCTAGGGTCCTGGCCACAGCCCTGCAAGTCATGGCCATGTGACAGCAAAGCCAGACAGGTCCCAGAGCCAGAGCGCTAAGTGCTGTGATGGCACCTGATTCAGAGTGGTGTTAGTGAGATGTAGATCATAATAGGGAGAATTCCTAGATAGTCTCAGTTTTCTGTTCCCTGGTGTGTAACTGGGATTACCAACTCCCTTAGACTGTGGATGGGACCCACGGATCTGGTGGGATTCCAGCCAGGACATGTCTGTTACTACACCGACTTTAAGAAAAATGAGGGTCCATCCTGAGTGGGCCTGGCCTACTCAGTCAATTCAGCAAAGAATCCAGGCTCCTACCCCGAAAGAGAAGCACCTGAGAGGTGTTCTCCGTACCCAGCTCTGAGGACGGAGGGGCCCATAGCCAGGATCTGGAAAGGCCTTTCATTGCTGAGGACAAGTTCTGGGCAACAAACTTGAGAAGCCAAACCCTGTGTCTAGCCCTGGGAGCTTGGAAGAGAACCAGACCACAAGTGGCCCTCCCTGACCCAGAGTCCTGAGTGTGGCGCTGGCGGAGTCCCACCCAGACTTTGACCCGAGGGATGGAGCTGACCCAGTGGGCACCGGCTAGGGTTGGTCTTGAGCTTCTCCACTTAGAGAACACTGCACTTAGAGAACACTTAGAGTCTAGGCTCTGACCGCTCCCAAGCTGAAGGGCAGGGATGAGAATTCTCTGGGTAAGGGCAGCATCTGACAGGTTCCTGGCATGGTGGACAAAACCTAGGTGGGGCGGTCTGTGGGCCATTTTCTTTCAGGGAGAAGGGTACCGAGAGTCACCCTGGCCTTGCCTGAAATGCCATCTGTGCCTTCTGCTGGTCCAGGTCCCGAACCTCTGTGAAGGTTCACGGGGCACCAGGGAAGCTCACTGTAGCGCTCAAGCAATGGGCAGAGCAGGGCTGGCCTGTAGGTCAGGCTGCCTTGGTGACGGCCAGGAGGAGGGATGCTGATGGCCACCTCAGACTGATGGGCCAGCGTCAGTCAAGTTAAAGCCCCAGTCTATGCTAGCTACAGGTGCAGGGATTCAGAGAGGGGCCACCAGCCCATGGGTTCTGAGGCAGCTCTGTGTGTCTGTCACTTCACTATGTCCAGGAAAATGGGAAGGACATGTGGTCAACCGCCAAGTGGGTTTCATGCTTGTCCTGTAAAATGTCAGTAACACTGTCTAATGGCTGCACACCGTGGGCGCTGGGATAGTGGCTAGCTGTATCACCTTGGGCCGGGGCTGGCCACCTAGCAGTGTGCTTGTATGTTCTGTCACACATGTCCACCCACGGCTGTGATTAAGGTCCACAAAGAACTAGCTTCAAGTTAAGGAGGTCACTCTGGACCATCTGGGGAGAGGCCTTTGGAGAGGCCTCAAGAGTGGGTGAAATAGTTTCTTCAGCCACCCAGCTCACAGCCTTCCTTTAAATTGGCTCCAGGGTGCTTCCCACAGTCGACCGCTGCTCCAGACACCAGTTGCCACCTGGCAGGAGAACCCTCGATTAACCTCAGTTCCGTGTCTCTGGCTGAACCATGACCACGGTGAGAACTCCTCACCTTAGGTGAAGGAAGGACAGGTGCAAAGCCACGGCTGTCAGAAATCGGTGAGAATGCCTTACGGATACTTTCTGGTCAAGTGTTTATCCTGTGCAGACTCTAAAAGGGCCCAGAATTCAACAGAGACCAGAGTTCATGGCCTTCATTGGTACCTCAGGGGACAGGCTGCGATTAGGGAAGCCAGAGGTTATTGGGTAAAGGATAGGCAGCAGTCATTGTGTTGTCTCTGGGCTAAGATTAACCCTGAGTTCATCTGCAGAGCCACCTAGGACCCCTGCAGGCATCAGATGGTAACTTTTTTTTTTTTTAAGATTTATTCATTTATTATATATAAGTACACTGTAGCTGTCTTCAGACACACCAGAAGAGGGCATCGGATCTCTTTACAGATGGTTGTGAGCCACCATGTGGTTGCTGGGAATTGAACTCAGGACCTCTGGAAGAGTAATCAGGTGCTCTTAACCGCTGAGCTATCTCTCCAGCCCCAGATGGTAACGTTTACTAGAGCAGGTGGAGTCTACATCTGCCTGGCTTCTGGGACAGTAGACAATGTGACATGTGGCAAGACAGCAACAGAGTGGGGTGCTGGCTGGGCTAATCACTATTAGAACAAGTGTCAACAAACCAGAAGCAGGGACCCCCGTGGTGGCTTGAATGAAAAATGTCCTCCCCACCTCCCATAAATGCAAACATTTTACCACTCCATCACCAGTAGGTGGCGCTGTTTGGAGAGGCTATGGAACCCTTAGGAGATGGAGCCTTGTTAGAGGGAAGTATACTGAGGATGGGTTTTGAGCGTTTACAGTCTCACCTCAATCCCGGCTCCCTTTTGATTCCTGTGTCAGAAGCATGGGATGCCATTACCGGGGGTGCCTGCAGACTATCTGCTGAAAGGGTTTGGCCTATGTTGGCTGCTGCTTCTGGCCCAAGTGCCAAGCAGGATCCTCCAGGGCACGCGGCATAGTTCCTGTGTGCAGCTCGGCTGGGTGTCCTTCCTGGCGTCAGTCCTGTTGCACACGTTCCCTGGATGCAAGCTTACATGGACGAGGGAGCAGAGAGGCTGCGTGTTTGTACTTCCAGGACAACCGATTCCAGGTAACACCAATCGTACCATCTTTTTCCTCCACAGTGATACTTAGCGGAGTCTTTCTGGTGTGTGCCCAGGCGGAAGGAGGCAGCAGGAGGCTGCCCACTCCATTTCTGCTCCCTGCATGAACTCGTTTCCATAGGGACAGACCTGCTTTCTGACACACTGACCAGGAACCTGGGGTCAGACTGTGCCACTCTCTGACACACGCCCATTCTGCTGAATGACCTTAAGCCACCATCAAGGCAGCCATCTTGGCAGGATCTGACGAAGGACACGTGGTGACTTTTCTGCCAGCCTGGCCTCTGCGGGACATAAGACAGCAGCGCTCCACCCTTAAAGAGCCTTTAAGGCATGCGACCAGGTCGAAGTTGGCTCTGGAATTTGCAGCACGTGTTTCCACAGGGCCTCGCTCCATGGCTTCAGTGCTGCCTCCCGTCCTGGCAGGCAGAGCAGGCAGTGACGGCAGACCTCACCCTGATGTCCGTAGTTACTCCCACTGCGGGGACCCAGCAAGCAGTTGTTCAGTCAGGACCATGGCATCCCCTTTTCTCAGGGGGTCCTCAGGCTAACATGGCCTACGAGGATTTTCTGGCTATTTGTTGAACATCCTCTATCTTCCTCCTGGCCCTCTGAAATACCTGCTGTCCTCGGGCCATCAGGCAGTCCCAGCCCTGGAAGCAGTAGCTTATTGAATAAGGGAAGATCCTTTTGTGCGTGTGCGCGCTCATGCGCTCAAGCTTGTGTCTGTCTGTCTGTCTGTCTGTCTGTCTCTGTGAACTCATTGCTCATGAGTGACAGTGTTGAAACAGGTGCTAAAACTCATCATCTGATTTAATCCTCTTGTCAATCTTTTTTGTTTTGTTGGTCTCTTTGGTTTTCTCTTTTTTTCTTTTACCAATCTTATAGGGAAGGTCACCACAGTCCCCTTTAATACAGTGTTTCCCAACCTTCCTAATGCTGCAACCCTTTGATACGGTTCTTGTTGTGGTG
Source organism: Rattus rattus (assembly GCF_011064425.1). Lineage (NCBI taxonomy): Eukaryota > Metazoa > Chordata > Mammalia > Rodentia > Muridae > Rattus > Rattus rattus. The sequence goes on from NC_046164.1 coordinate 69,538,647, forward strand.
ACCCCAGACTGCGAAATTATTTTTATTGCTCCTTCATAACTGTAATTTTGCTGGTTATGAGTCGTGATGTAAATATCTGCATTTTCCGATGCTCTCAGGTAACCCCTGTGAAAGCGTTGCAACCCCCCCCCACCCCACAGGTTTAGAACCACTGATTTTAACAGTCAATGGTGAGGCTGAGGAAGGCAAAGCCTGCACAGTGAGCCAAAAAGAGTCAGAAGCTTCCAGCACCCTCTCCAGATGTGTCCTGTCAGCAGCCCCTGAATGAAGAGTCAATACCAGGGGTCTCCTATCCAGTATCTCCCACCCAACTGGGGCTTCTAGATTTCTCTCAGTCTCCTACTGCAGAGGCCAGCAGGGTGTGTCACCTGGGGTCTGAGCTGCCTGTGCTGGGGTTACTTCTGAAGATGGAGGATCCACTATGCTGGGACCCACACTCCTCTTGTTAGCCTGGCCAGATGCCTATCGCACTCCAGATCTCCTGGGACCTGATCCAGTTCCTGGTGTCTCATAGCTGGGGTATGCTTGGGCCTGCTCCTGGAACAGCATAGCCTGGGGATCTGCTCCACCCACCCCCATCCTTCTAATTTAATTACCTCTTCTGGCCCCTCAGGGTCTAACTCATCTCCTTCCAAAATGTCTTGCTCTTGGGGAACTGGGGTGGATTAGATGCCATCTTGGACTCCCTATACCTCCATGAGCAAGGCACCAATATGCTCAAAGCTGCACAACTAGGGATGGGGAGATCAGGTATCCCAGCTCGACATTCTCCAGGGACACCTCTCTTCTGTCCAGCCCTCAGGCATTGCCACAGGGAGGGCCCCTCCCCCATAAGCTGAGCCCTTCTTCCCCTAAGGAAGAGAAAGGCAGACAAGAGTTTTCAGGCCAAACAGATGTGTGGAAAGGGCTACACGAGGAGATGCTAGAAGCATCAAGCAGCTCTTGGCAAACAATGACTTCCAGGTGTCTTCATCATATTCTGTTCCTGTCACTTGGCCACCAGGAATCAAAAAAGTCCCACACATGACTATATTCAGACAGGGGAGAGGGCAGTGGGGTGGAGAGAGACATACTCTCCCACACTCGAGGGCATTACAAGCCATGAGTTGAAGGACTCTGTGTCCTGAGATCGTCCCCATGTGGTATCCCCTTGAAAGTGTCCCTCCCAAATACCTCCCTTTATTCTCTCTCCAACCACTGGGCCACTAACCATGAGATAACTCATCACTGGGCCATTAAATATTTGGTCACTGAAGTTTGGTGCCAGCTGGTGAAAGGCAAGGTGTGGAATGGGACTAAGCAACAATGTATCCAACTGCGATGAGAAGAAGGAACGATGTATCCAAATGCTATTCCTACCAGTTTACATTCCAACTGCATATGGTTCACAGCCCAGCTAACTCAAGGATGGGGAAGGTGTGACTACTTCAGGGGGACAGCCTGGACAGTAGAGGGACACAGAGTACTCTCCCAGGGCTCTCAGAAAGGTCAAAGAGACAGGCAGTCAAAAGCTTAAAAAGCATCTATTCCCTTTGTCTACCCACTGGTTTTTGATTTGGGACAGTGCCTCAGGCAACCGCGTTCAGCACCGAGGACAGCGCCGCTACCTGTAGCTGTTCCCAGCAGTGCCAGTTACCCACCACCACACAGTGTATGTAACACCTTGTCTGGGTGCTTAGACTCCACACTTGCCTCACTTGAGCTGTGCTGGATGCTGCCAGGCTCTGAGTCTATGAGAAGCTGCAGTGTCTACACCACTGCAAGGCTCTCCCTGGACAGCTCCTGGATCTCAGCCAGGAGCACAGTGCCACTACCACCTGCCGGCTCCTGGCAAGCTGGTGCTGGTGCTGGTGCTGGTGCTGGTGCTGGTGCTGGTGCTGGTGCTGGTGCTGGTGCTGCTGTCTAGTTCCCTAGTGCTGTTCTGCTGGACCCACAGAGCTGGACTTCAGGAGAGGCTGCCTCTCAGCCACCTGTTGCTACCTCTGAGCCACTTGTTGCTGTCCAGATTGGACATTCGCTTCACAGTAATGGGAGAGCTGGGTTCACTGGCTGCCCTGTATGCCCCACAGTTGGCTTTCTGGGCACCTGACTGGCCTCCAACACTGTGCTGAGCATTGGGAAGCTCACTGTGGACTTGTCACTGTGCTGAGAGTTGTCTATTGCTGTACTGTGCGTGGGGATGGTCTCTGCCCTTTGCAGTGCCCCACTCTCCCATTCTTGTCCCGCTTACTGTTGGGGTTGAGCCCCGTGCTTTGACACCCTTGCTGCTGTGCTTATTGTCACCTGATTTGTGTCACCATGGGTCATGTTCTGCTCCATGACTCTCAGGGTGTGGTGAGTGGGCACTGCCAGCCAGGCACATCGATGTCACCATGAAGTGGCAGTCACTGCTGATACTATTCATGGACCAGCACCCAAGGTAGCATGTGGCCTGCCACTATGGGGATTGTGCCTGTACACTGAGCCCTCCTGGTAGGCATTGTCCCTCAGTGTTTCCATTCTCCAGTCATCCAGTCACTCTGAATTTCTGTGCTGACCCTTTCCTGGTCTCTGCATGCGGCCATACACCTGACAGGCAAATGCTCAGTATCTGTGTTCTGAGTAAATGATGTGGGGAGCTTTAGCAGGAGCAGAGGCCCGCGTCAGCAGGAGCCCTCCAGAGGGCTCAGGCAGGCGGCTACCTCTTTCCTGGTACGTGTAGGCATGGGTCTGGACACCCATCATTGCTGCCCACTCTTCACCCACTGCCGTTGCCGACTTGAGGGTTGCAAGCTGTGGGAGGTCTATGGGGAGACCTGCCCACTACTTGCCATGTCCTGTTTTACGGATTGTCCAGCAGGTGTCACTGTTGTTCCCAGTTATCTCTTGGGTATGTGCTGTTGGTTGCCCTGCCCAGGGAGTAATCCTGGCCTCCGCCATCCTCAGACTCAGTCTCCACACCTTCTCTAGCCCTTCATCTCCCTGTCTCTGGGCTCCAGGATCAGGCTTTGCCTAGTCCCTCTCCCTCACCCTCACCGCTGCCTCCTGTCCATGCAGATGTGACTGGTAGTGAACAGAAGAGACATTGCCAACCAGCGACAGGAAGACCAGCCCCTCTCCATAGAGGGTCCTTCATCATCTCCTTTGCCCCTACATTGTGACTTAGTGGGTCCCACTGAAAGGTCACTGTTCTGGGAACCCTCAGGGCAGCAGAGGGCTCAGCCTTAGATGACAGGCCTCAGGGGTCTTCCATCCAAGGATCTGGAGGGAATTGGTATCCACAGGCTCCTCTCCATGTCTGAGGTGCCAACAACATTGTCTTATAACCTGTCAAAGGACAGAACTGTCACCAGCCCTATATCCAGTTTCATTACAAACCTCCCTGTCCAGGGAGGTGGAGTTGAGCACAGGTCAGTGTAGTCCGTGTGAATAAGCCTTTTGCAACGCAGGATGCCTCTAGAGTCAACCAGGCCACGAGGGGCTAAGCCATGCCTCCAAGGCCACATCTCCCAACATGCCCTGGGGGACTGTGGGTAGAGGGCAGAGACAAGCCATGTTTAGGGAGACACCATCTTTGCTCCCTGGCCTCTTTCCCTGGAGCCCTTGGCAAACACACCTTTCAGGCCAGGTCAAGAGGTGTTGGAGTCAAGCCTGTGTGAAGCACTACTTGCGCTGTTGTCCCATGTCTCCATGTAGGATTCCTAGGGTTCTCACTTGTGACCATACAGCAGCCAGACCCCTTGGTTTCCTCACATCTGGCCACATCAGAAGGTTACCTAGCAGAAGTGGCCTCAGCCTGCAGAGGCTGGGTTGATATGGCTTGAGGAAGGTGTCCCAGGGCTCCTTGTTCAGATACTCAGGGTTTAGACATTGTCACTGAATCTTGTCAGGAGCAGAAGGACCAAGGGATCAGGCGCCTACCATGCAGGCTGTCTCTGCCTTTTGAGATAGGAACTCCCTGTCTCCAATCTCCCGTGCTACCAGGGGCCATATCAAGCACACCTCACCCTGTCTCCTCATGGGCCTCTCTCCAGCTCTCCTTAGGCCTCATCTGGGGTTTTCATGAATGTCCATAGATGGCCTCCATGGATTCTCTGCTAACGTAGGCTGATCTGGATCCTTCGAGCTCTTAGCTCCATGCCCTTTATTGCCAAACCTGAAAACCTTTCTACTTTGCCTGCTGAACTGAAGCTCCTTGGGGGGAGAGGAGGAGATCGCATCTGTGTTAAAGGCTAAAGGTTAAGGGTTAAAGGATGATTTACTGATTAAAATTTAGTGATTTTACAGAGTTGAACTGTTGTAGGTAGATAGCCAAGTTATCTTGGGCTATCTTTGTCTCCCTCGAGGGCTATTCACTTCTGACTTAGCAATCTTGTGACTACCAGTGAAACCTTCCAGGACATCTTGACAGACTACTAGTTTCCACCAACCCATGGGGGGCTAATAATGCCATCAGACAACAGCTGAGACCCACGGCAGAGATTTCCCCACCTACTATTGGTGAGTCTCTGCAATTGCAAAAACAACATGGAAACTGTTTATATAGTTAGGCCTGTTGTCTGGGCCAAAAGTCACTCAAGTTTGGTTCGAGTGTAACCTCCTTGTTTGGGGGGTGAGAGCTGTGTTGTGTATGGATGGCTGCCCACTCCCAACCTGACCTTTCTCTAAAGCTCTGTGCTCAGGCTTCTCAGCCCTCCCCAGGGACTCCGGCTCTAGCCTTCTTTGAAGAAGCCACCTCCTCCTTCCCATGTGTAGCAAGCCCCTCCCAACACCTCTAGCTCACCCCACTCAGAGCCCTTAGCCTCGGCAATGTCATGGACTCCTATACCCCAACACCCTCCTTGCTACCTTGTGGCTGTTGTTTGAGGCCTTGCTGCCCCCAGTGCTTTGCTTGGTACCTACCCTGATATGCAAACTCTGGAAGCCACATATCCAGCATCACCAGGGGCCAGGGAGTGGCACACCCCACCTGTGTGTTCCTGCTACCTGGAGCACCCATCACTTTAAGGCAGAGAAGGTCATTGATGTCATTGCCAGTGGAGAGTGCCCAGGCTGGCCAAGCTGGGAGGTATGTGTCCCTTTGTAGCTGGGAGGACAGTGGCTGTGCTCTCTGTGAGAGCCTGTGGGGGCTCTCGCCCTGCTCCAGGCTTTGAGTTTTGTGTAGATAAACTCTAGCTGCCTCTGCTGGTCACCCAGCTGTCAGTGCTGGTCACTCGGTGGTGCAGAGGATGCTCTACATACCCCGAGGCCTCTGTTGTGCCTAGCTACCTGCTCTGGTCTAGCACTCTGGCAGATGGAGAGGGGGCAGTCCTTTCTCCATTGGGAAAGTGTAACCCTGTCTGCAACTTCCTCATGAAGAATAGCTTAATGGGGGGATTGCCTTGTCTCACAGATGAGCCAAGGTTGGATTAGAGAGGAGAACCTGGTCCCAGGACATCTGGGGTCTGAAGGGTGATGACAGTAGCTCTGTAGAGCCTATTTTATTGAGTCTGAAGGGCTGTGGTCCCTAAGCTGCATGGGTTCCCATGTACTGCTGAGGATGAAGACCAAGGCCCCACTGAGGGCTGCACGCCAGGTCCCATAGCTGCATGCTTTGCGTGCATGAGAATCAGACTTGGTGGGAGAAGGGGAAAGCAAACCTGTAGTTCTCACAGCATTTAGCCTGCATGCTGCCAGTTGGACTCAGAGATAAGGGGCTGAGTCAGGAGCCTCCGAAGGGAAGGTCAAAGGTAGGGGCTGGGGAGGCTGGTGGGCAGACACAAGTGCCCCTGGAAGGGATAGGCTGAGCTCGGGTGGGTATGGCTCTGCCGCCTTGAAGGGCTCTCACTTGAAAGGCTGTGAAAGTGGCCTGTGCTCCCTGGGGATGGGTCTAGTTCACAGAGAGACTATAACCTCTCACCCAAGGCTAAGTGGCTTGTCCACAGCCCCCAGCTATCCAGGACAGTTGGTAAAGGGTGTCTATGAAGGCATATGGCCCCTATGAGTCAACTGGGCCAAATCCTTCTACTAGGTGCTTGGTGTCCCACAGGTACTGTCCCTAAGCTTATGACATGTGCACACTGACTGGATCATAGCAGTGGGGCAGTGAGAAGGGGCTGGCAGGCAGATGTGCATATAGCTAGTCAGCTGTGTCAGGAACTGTCCTGTTCCAAATGGTGAGGCCCAGAAGGAGAGCATAAAGGGCTCCAGGCATCTTTCCTTACTTGGGTGCTGGCAGCCCTAGGGTCTTACCCAGTAAGTTCTAAGTGGGGAAGGCAAGGGCGGGGGGACTGGCTGCATAGGAAGGTGCTACCATTCCTCTATGTATAATCTGGAGTTTGGTCACCAGTACACTGCTTCCTCCCACCTCATGACATTGCCTTCAGGCCACCTTCTGAGGGGTAGATATACAATCCTTCAGGAAGGTCCTCTGAGCTAGGTCCCTGCTGGGTCTTGCAAGTGGTGGAATCAAAGTTTAGGGACCTGTCTGGAGCCCCACACAGGGGATCAGAACATTGTCAGCATCCAGGCAGGGGTGCTGCCACCACCTTTGCTCCACAAGCAGCTTCCACTGGGAGAGAATCCCCACAGGGACAGGCATCAGAGACCTGGCCAACCTCATTTAGCGGGCTGTGACCAAGGCCTGGCTCACTTCCAGCTGGGGGTCAGCTCTGGGCCAGGACCCATCTTCACTTCTGGTGCTGCAGTCTCCTCCCACCCACAAATCAAGGTTTTTAGGCGAAATCAGCAAGCATTCTATGATTAGCTCCCTGGAGCCTCCCTCCCACAAGAGGGCATGTCCCTTTCTTGAGTAGGCGGGGCTCCTCGAGGGTTAGGGGGCAGGTTGGCTTTTATCTGCCTTCTCTCCTCCCCGCCAGCATCCCTTCTCCAGTGTCTGGCGCTGACGATTGTAACCCGACTCCTGCGCTGGTTCCTCACCGCTCACCCCCCTCCGCCCCCCAGCCGCTGGGCCCAGCAGCGCCACTCGCGCTCCCCGAGTGCCACATCACTGCGCCCTCCCGCGCATCCGCGCATCTGTGCCCACCATGCCTACAACGCCGCTGCTGCTGGCTGCGCTGGCTGCTTTGGCCGCGCTGGCCGTTGCTGCGTACCCCAGCTGCTCGCCTGGACCTGACCCCTCCGGTAGGGTCCCAGCCGCTCTTCTGGGTAGATTTAGATACCCCTCCCTTCACCCACCTGGGAACTTTTCTCTCCTTATGGGTCGCAGAACTACCGCCTGGATAGAATGTCCCGAGGGTGCCACATTGTGACCCTTAGCCAATAGAGAAAACTGTTGGGGCACTGGGCTTTCTCAGCATCTGAGCCAGAGACCCCAGGGAGACAGCAGAGCTGGGAGGTATCGAGCACCAGCCACTGCCTAGCAGGCACCTGGACTGGTGGGATTCAAAAGCAGGTCAGAGTGAGCAGGTGCCAGGACTGCAGGACCTCCCTGCAGTGCCCTCTCCTTCCAGGAATGGGGAGGTGCTGGCCACAAAAGACTCCTGACCCTTCAAAACTCCTGGCTGCAATGTGGATAACATTTTATTTCCGGGAGTGGCCCAGAGAAAGGTGGAATGTTTCAGCAGGGATAGGACAGGGAGAAGGAGGGACATCCAGGGATCATAACTGAGGGTCCTGAGGGTGGGTCTGGAGTCTGGTGCCTCGCCAGAAGCTGGGCTCCAGTTTCCCTCTTATCTGGGTGGGGGTACATCTACTTCACACCCTTTATGTCTTTATCAATAGCAACCACCCGAGTCTAGCTGGAGGCCCCAGGGTCTTCAGAGCCCATGGTATCAGGTGTAGAATTTTAAGAGCTAGGATTTGTGGTCACCTGAGAGCCTGCCTGCTCTAGCCAGGTGGATGCTGGGAACACAATGCCTCTTTTCTTTCCTACCCCGGCCTCCCCTGGACCTGCATCCACCCTGCTGTAGATTAGACAGTTCAGGCCAGTTGGCAAGTAGGTACACGTGCGAGTATGTGTGGACCTGTGTGCGGACCATGCCTGCCTAGCACTGCTAAAACCTGTAGTGGAGGACTTGTCTCTGAACTTTTGCTATCCCAGAAAATGCATAGAAGCAAAAGCTGCTACAGGAAGTCTTTCTGGGTCTGCTCTGCACCAGGAGTACTAGCCTCAGACCAAGGCTGTCTTACAGACACCCACTTCCTCACTGAGACAGGGCACACAGGTGAGCTCTGTCCCTGGCTGGGCTGGGCATCACCACGACACATCAGGGAATATTTCTGGAGGGAGGGAATAACTTCTTTGGGTCCAGTCTTCCTCTATAGGAACATGCATGGAAGTTTAGAAAGCTTTTAGATCTGGAAACTTCTGGGTTGGCCTGGCAGCTTCCACCCACGCTGCACATCTAAGGGTGGCCACCCGGCTACCCTCACCCAATCTCTGTGTCCCAGGGGCTTGGTGCAAGCCTGGCATGCACTTCTCTGCCCAGTGTCTTCATTGATGGAGGACTCTGGCTCCTCACTGAGCCTGAGTTGGGGTTCACAGCCTTTACTCTGCTCTGACTGGGGACGGGCATCCTGCTCTGCCATCCCAGGGCACTCTGACTGCTCCGTTAGAGGGGCTGGGCCATCGAAAAGGGAAGGTTGAACCGAGGGCAGCTTCCATCTCTGCCATGAAGAAATGCTGCCACCTTGTGGTCGATGAAGGTCCGCCATGTGGGCTGCTAAGAAAGACTGAGAAAAACAATAAAACCCCAATTCTCTGGAATATTAGTTCAATATTTTCTCATTAGCATAAAATTATGACCGGAGTATGTCCAGAGTTCTATTGCTGTGGTAAAATACCATGACCAAAAGCAACTCGGGGTTGGTTTGGCTTACACCTCCTGAGGAAAGTCTAGGCAGGAACCTGGAAGCAGGAGCTGATGCAGAGGCCACAAAGGAGTACTGCTTACTGGGTTCCCATGGCTCCCTCAGACTATTTCTTACACACCCCAGTCCCTCAGACTATTTCTTACACACCCCAGTCCCTCAGACTATTTCTGACACACCCCAGTCCCTCAGACTATTTCTTACACACCCCAGTCCCTCAGACTATTTCTTACACTATCCCAGCCGCCAAACTCTCCACACCAATCACTGACCAAGAAAATGTCTTGCAAACTTGGCTACGAGCCATCCCACAGTTGAGGGTCCCTCTTCCCAGGTGACTCCAGTTTGTGCAAACTTGATCAACCAAACAAAATATAATAGCGCAGACCACGTCACCTTCTTTTAAAGCACTAGGTCCGAATTTTGCCATGGATTTCGCCTTGCTGGTCTCAGGCCTTGGACATCCAGAGCAGACAAGATGGAGGGGCTTTCGACGCTGCAGCAGGCCCTCTATGTTCTAAGGAGCTGTGGGTTCAGGCATCAGGGTCTCAGTGTGTGTTGCGGGTGGCAGGAGGTGAGGGAGCAGTCGTGATGATCCACGGTGTCTGTGGCTATGACACAGCAGATGGCAAGATGGAGGGCCTCTGGGTAAGCGGCTCCTTCTTTTGCTTTGTGCATGAAAATCGAAGGCCTGGAGAGACTCACCCAGCTAGAAGAGGTGCGATTTCATTCTGTAGATGGCTGCGTAATCCCCAGACACATGGCCCTACTCTGGGTCCCTCCTCTGTCTCATTTTTTTTTCTTTTTTTCAGAGCTGGGGACCGAACCCAGGGCCTTGCGCTTGCTAGGCAAGCGCTCTACCACTGAGCTAAATCCCCAACCCCCCTCCTCTGTCTTATTCACTTCACTTTACCATGACAAGAAGAGATCTCAAGTTCTAAGCCCAGGAGCTGTGAATGGCTCTCACTTAAGAATAGGGTCTTTCTAGGTGACCTAAACCTGATGGTGAGCATTTTTAGAGGTAAAGTGGGGCTCCAAGAACAGATTGGAGTGAGGCAGCCATTAAGTCAAGGACACTGGGAATCCTCAGGGACTGGGCAAGGCAAGGAGTCCTCTGTGGGCCTTTAGCAGGTGCACGCTGGTCACATTTTGCTCTGACTGCAGCATCCAGAGCTTTGGCAGGCGAATTTCCACTGCTGTTGTCCACTTAGTCTGTGGTGTTTTGTCACGCCAGCTCTAGCCGACAGGTCTGTCATCTTTGGTGTGGTGGAAGCTTGGAAATAGTCGGGATTAACTTGGTGGTTGCTTGCCCCTGGCCACCCCTTTGAGCCCTGGTCAAGTGCTGTTGCCTGAGAGTGTTGTCACTGCAGTCAGTACTTCCTTCTACACACTGTGTGCCCAAGCTATGTCATGCAGACACACCCATGAGTTACCTCATTGTCCCCTCAGCTGCCCCATCAGACAGCATTACTGTTTTTCTCTCAGTGTTCAACAAGGAAACGGGCACGGGACATGTTACTCTCTGAACGTGTTTCCTCATCTGCAATCCAGAGAGAATGGAAGGGATATAAAGTCATCAAGTTCTCTCTTCTGATCCCTGAAGAGTGGTCCAATCTCAGGGGCAGGTCCTCGGTGACTTTGCAGAACAGCTTAGGTACAGCCGGCACCTGGTAACCTTGCCTTAAGTTTCCCTGAGGCCGTCAGAGGACCCAGGGACAAGTTCAAGTTGATTTTTCTATTCACTCTCATCAGGGTCTCACTGAGCACCTAGGCTCCTACAGAGTGAGCCTGGCCGTGCCCTGTGTGATCCTGGAGCTGCAGGAGCAAGGGGAGGTGACTGAAATCACCCCCTTGAGCTGACTGGCTTCCTTCTGCATCCGCCTTGCTCTAAAGTCAGTGTAGAACAAGATGGCGCCCAGACTGTGAGTCCTGGGAGTGGTATCTCTGGATGCAGCGGCTCGCAGGGCCCTGCACAGGGTGGGAGTCACACCAGGTCCCCCAGGGGATCCCTTCTCCGGTCCCAACATTGCAGATCGTCTGGGCTTCACTGACAGCAGATGATGGTCCCATGTTCTCGGCAGAGGTCAGGTCAGTTTCCCTTCACGGTTCTCGACAGTGTTGACACACTGTGTCCTCCTCTGCTGTGAGTGGTGAGGGCACATGTCTGGGACACAGAGCTTAGCAGTCTTCTGAGCAGGATCAGCCAAGTGCTTTGAGATCCCTGCATGAGGAAACCAGAGCCTCAGGCCACTTGCATGTGCAGCAGGGGGTCGCGAGACGCCCCCTTTGCCTGCTTGTGATCGCTCCACGTGTGTTGTAGTGGATTTGTTTTCAGGGGTAGGCACCTGCTCTCTTTTCTATCAGGGTAAAGGCTGTGAACCTCCCCAGGGGTACATTCACAAGACTTGACCTATTGTGTGTGGCCTGGAGCAGAGATAGTAGGGACAGATATTATTAAACTGTGGGATGTTGTTCTTGGGTCACGTCATTGTTAGATGTGGGCCAGCATCTAGAGCTTTTATAATGTATCCCAAAAGTGATTATTATAAGCCTCATATAAAAAACTCATAAGAATAGTAAAGTGATACTTGCCCAGGCTCCCACTGCATGGGCAGGTGAATCCAGAGGCATCCACGCCAGAGGCTGGGCTCCTCTGTTCTCCGCTGCACTGACTCATGGTCAGGGCTCTTTACAGCATGGCTAGTGTAAGGAGGGGTGGATGTTCTGGAGTACCAGGGGCCTCTTGTGGCCTGGTAGTCACCAGATCTACATCGTAAGAGAGTCTGTGTGAATTTCCCTGATAGTTGAAAGGGTAGAAACTGGGCGTGCCATGCACTCCTGTAATCCCAGCATCTGTGAAGAAGGGAGGAAGGCCAGGAGTTCACGATCATCTGCAGCTACAAGGAGCGTACAAGACCACCTGGGCTACATGGAATCCTGTCTCAAAGCAGCAAACCCAAGCCCCCAACTCAAAGATATTAAAATCCTCAGGTGTTCTGCGAGTGCTGGGCAGGGGTATGGTGTCTCCAATGCTGCCCGTCTTATGAGAGCCTGGGAGTAGGATCCTGACTGAGGCAGCCTGGCACATAGTAGGTACACTGAGCACAGTAGGTTTGGGTAACCAGGGTAGGGCTGAGTCCTTGCTGTGTTCTCTATAGGTGACAGGCATAGGTGGCTCGCTCCTGTGTGCATGACTTTAGATCTTGAGAAAAGCCTATGGGTGCTGTGCCCCTGCTAGGCTCCTGGACACTGCCAGGTTCCATCTGCAGAGGACGGAGGACAGGCATTTGCTATGGTCCCTAAGCCAGCAGGGTCTGTCTCCCTTTCCATGCATATACACCTGCTCCTGAGAGACTCCTCTTTTGGCTATGGTCATTCTACCACACTTTTGGCCCTTCCTGGCACAAACCATCAGAGTGCTTCCTGACCCTACACCACGGCCGGTCCAGTTTAGACCTGATGCAAAGTTTCCTCCTTGGCTCCTTCTCCTTGTACACAGGATGCCTATCAGGTGCTTGACTGAATGTGGCCGCTGGTGTTCATAGGGGTTTTATGACCCCTTCTGAATCTTACTGTGGAGCCCATGAGGCCTGGCCCCCGGGAGGCTCTTGAGACCCCACAGTTGCAAGGATAGTTTTGTGTCTTATTTTTATTTTTTGCTAAAAAGGGGGTCCCAAACTCACACAGCACTGAGACCCCCATATTCCTTCAGTGTTCTTTGGGACTAGGTAGCCTGCTTGGATGGCTCCTTGAATGACGCTCAGTCTTGAGTACAGGGTGGTGGGAGCCATGGGCACAGTCTGAGGCTGATGGCTCAGGACACTGTGGGAGCTGATGCATGGCTGGCTCTGGGGATGTGCGGGCACAGGGCCCTCCAGGTTGGTTCCAGGCTGGGCTGGAGCAGTGCCAGCACAGCCATTTCTTAGGCAAGCCCTATGATTTGTCAGACTCTGGCTGCTTCGAGCTCAGGTCAGCAGTGCAAACCAGGGGCATGAAGGGAACAGAGGACAGGGCTTGTCATCAGTGAGTGCCCAGCAAAGGCAGTGAGGGGAAAGGTGTGTACCATCATCTGTCGCTAATCAGGGTTGTCTCTTTTCCCAGGTAAATGTCAGAGACTGGCCTCCACACACAGTGGTAGGTACCACCCCAGCCCTGCTTTGTCTCGTAGGAACTCCACGTTCCCCTGACCCCCATGCTGTCAAAGCAGAGGTGCTGGCTTCGGATATGGCTAGCAGGGCAGGCACAGAGGATCTGGTGAAGTGAGACTAAGCAGGAGAATAGCCTGCCCTGCCTGCCCTGCCTGCCCTGCCTGCCCTGCCTGCCCTGCCTGCCCTGCCTGCCCAGCGTGGCCTGGAGGCAATGCTAGGGTCCCTCCGAGGTCAGCCCTGTGTTTGTCTCTTGCTATAAGATTCTTCCCTTTCCATGGTGGGGAGATGTTATGCTCAGGGGAGAGCTCAGGGCCTCCTGCATGTTATTCACAGGCTGTGTTTCTAATCCACACCCCACATCAGAGAAGCCACCCTCAGCTTCTGGTCCTGAAGGCCCAGCTGGGTTTGTAAACTTGGACATGCCCTTCCTGAGGTGAGCAGGAGAGGTAGGCATCTTGCTTAGTGACTTGAAAGCTATGATTCAAAACTCTCAGGCCAAGGCTGAGGAGACGCCTCTCTCCCACCAGCTGTGCACATCTGGTGTCTTCTATACAGAGATTTATAAAATGGGGAAGCATTTCCTCTGTAGAACAGCAGCGCCATAGCTGAGCTCCGTGGCTTGTGTTTGTCATCCCAGCATTCAGTAGGCCAAGGCAGGGATTACCATGAGTTTAGAGCCAACTTGGTCTATGTAGAAGTTCTAGGCTAGCCTGGGCTACAGAGTGAGGGCTGTCTCCAAAAATAAACCAAGAAGCTGGCTGACAAGATGGCTCAGTGGGTAGAGGTGTCTGCTGCCAAGATTTACCGTCTGAGTTAAATCCCTGGGGTCCACACAATAGAAGAAAAGAACTGACTTTTGCAAGTTGTCCTTTGATGTCCCTGCTCCTGCTGTGGTGTGGACCACCTATAAATAAATGAATTAAACAAACAAACACCAAACCAACCAACAAACAAAAAACAAGGCCAATTGTGCATGCTTTTAATCCCAACACTCAAGAGGCAGAGATGGGCAAATCTCCAAGAGTTCAAGGCCAGCCCGATCTACAAAGCAAGTTCCAGAACAGCCGGGGCTGTTATACAGAGAAATTCAAACAAACAAACAAAGAACAACAACAACGAAAACCAAACCCAAAATAAAAACCCCAAACCCCAAAGGCCAGAAAATAAGGCCCAAATCAACATATCTAAAATGCTCTGAGTGGAAGAAAGATGGACGTGAACAGCCATGTCCTTCCCATGCGATGATGGTAAGATCTGCGTCAGTACCACATAATGTCTCTGATGGGGCAGTGCAGATGGTAGGTGGCAGAGGGAGAGACTAGAGTGAAGGTCATGACTCTGTGCCCAGCGGCTTCCTGTTCAGAAGTGTTTAGAAGTCTAGAAGGCTTTGCCCGACAAATGGTGGTTGCAGGAGGTAGGGCCACCCATGTTGGTCCAGCACAAAGCATCTAACATCACAGGAGCTGGCCTCCTTTGGCCTGGCCTACAATGTCCTTGTAACAAGAGGAGAGACATAGCCAGGCCTGCCATGTGCATTCTGAGAGGACTTAACCTTGTCCTGAGGACGGGATAGTCCACATGAGATGGGTTCTCATGAACAACTCTCCTTTTGGCCTGTATGAGGGGGCTCCTGCTTTTGACAATCCACTGGCCTCATCATGCATCCTCAGGCAGGGCAGGCTGCCTGCTCCCCTTCTGCTGGTCCCTTTGCCATCCTGGCCCACTTTCTGGTAGGTAGCTGGCTGGGTGCAGTTCCTTCAGAACCCCTTGCTGTGTCTCCCACGGACCCTGCTCCCTCCACGGCAGCCCTGCCCTTGTCTCTCCCCACAGACTGGGTGCTTCATTGTTGCAAGCCCTGGTCTTAGGTGGTATCGACCGGAGCATGGGTCATCATGTGACCTGCTGACTCTCCTTCTCCAGCCACCTGCGTGGACCTGCATCTCAGGACCTGTGCGGATGCGGCCTATAACCATACATCATTCCCCACACCCCTGGAGCACCGTTCGTGGGAGGCAGTGGAGGCCAGCCCTGAATACACGCTGTTGGGTGTGCTGCACTTTCTCCTGGAGGGTCAGTGCAACCCTGATCTGCGGCTGCTAGGGTGCTCTGTGCTGGCCCCCAGATGCCAAGGAGGCCACATACAAAGGCCCTGCCGCCGTGTCTGTGAGGGCCTGCGGGAGGCCTGCCAGCCAGCCTTTGACGCCATCGACATGGCCTGGCCCTACTTCCTAGACTGTGCCCAATACTTCGCACCAGAGGAGGAAGGCTGCTATGACCCTCTCGAACAGCTCCGGGGTAAGGCAAGGCTTTGGGGGTACTCCAGGCTGCCCATTAGCTCTGGGAGTTACTGTTTGGGTAGACAGGTGTCAGGGGTCTGGTAGGGCTATGTGACACACAGAAAGATGAATTGAATCTGGGATAGCACAGGCAAGAGAGAGAGGAGCCACATCCTGGTGCTGGCCCTGCTCCCTGTAGACGGGTACCATTCGGTCCTATGAAGGTTTATCTTATTGGTGAGAAACCGAAGGCTTCTGCATCCATGGACTTGGAGGGAGGGGCCTTGGAGTGAAGAGCATCTTATCAAAAGGGGAAAGTGCCCATCCAGACCCGTGAAGGATCCTGTCCATGGAAAGGCCTATGCCCAGCAAACAAATGGGCCATGAACAGAGTAGACAGAGTGACCAGCTACAGCCACCTTCAGAACTGCACCGCACAGGTATGTCCCTGGACAGGGAATGTCTCAGACGTCCTGGCCAAAGCTGGGCCTGAAGGATGATGTGGGCCATGTGATGTGAGTCACTCTCCAGGCACAGACTGTTGGACGTCAGGGGATGCGGTACAAGCTGCAGAGAGGAGGGCTTGCTTTTCTCCAGGGCCAACCTGTGACGGAGGAATGGGCTACACTGAATGCTAGAGTGAGTGGCTCATCTCAGGAGGTGTGTGGAGTCTCAGGGGGCCACTTCGCACAGTGCCTTAGTGAGCATGGCCCTTTCTGCCCCTGGTGCAGTGCCTTAGTGAGCACGGCCCCTTCTGTCCCTATCTGCACCTTTCACCTGAGGGGTAAGAAGGAGGACACTGGGAATCAGTACCCACTGTGCCACCATGGCCCATGGGGCTTTCTGTGGGACAGACACAAGGCCTCCCATACTGTCCCGGACAGGGGTCACCAACAATGCTTCCATCTTGCTTTGCAAGCCCTTAGTCTTCTGTTGCAGTTGGGAAATGGAGGCCCAAGGAAGCAGATAGAGCAATGGTTTCCATTGGAGTCACCGTGACCAGCCATTGGTGGATGGGCTTGTTTGTACAGCCGCATCTTTTGGGTGCCTACTGTGTGCTGAGACATAAAGGCTGTGGGAAGGGTGCAGACCCAGCAAAGCATGTGTGGGTGGCTGCCAGGGGCTGCGCCATGCTGAGCCTGGTCTCGGAGCCTGGTCCTGCGCTGGAGAGGGCAGGTTGGGTTCAAGTGCAGGCGCAGTGGGTGCTGGCCAGCGGGAGTTGTGTCCATGATGGGCTCAGGTGCGGAGGCAGCAAGCAAGGATGGTGAGGAGGAAGGAAGGCAACTGGCTTAGCTGAGCCTGTTGCCCCAAGAGAGCCCAGGCCCTGGAGAGGGATTATTTTGAAACCACCAAATTGCTGGGTTCATCAGCTCTTTTCTCCTCAGCAACCATTTTGAGCAAAAAGGAAACCACAAGTAGAGACAACGTTAACTCTCTGTGGCCCTGGACAGCCTGCAGGGACCTGCCTCAAGTTTCTTCAGCCATCAGGGCTGAGGGGGACCTCCAGGCTGCTATCCACTGGGCTTCTTCTATGAGAGGAACAGGGAAATGGGCAGGGGGAGAGACAGGCATGACCAACACTGTCCCAGCCCCCTCTTCTTTGTGGGAGTCCCCCTGTACCAGAAACATTTGGAAACAATCTCAGCAGACTACAGACTGTGGGGAACCACTCTTAGCCATGCCGCTGCCTGGCCCATGTGAGTGTTGACACAGCATAGGCCATAGTACCCTTAAGTAGGGAGGGATGCAGAGCTGTGTCAGGGCCCCCATGGCAGGGTTATGTCAGACAACCACGGCTTAAAGGCAGATTAATGAGATGGCCGCCTCTCATTGTTTTCTGTAGGTCGGGGATTCCTAGGTGCACCTTCTCTTGAACTTTCATATTTGAAAGCTCCCAGGTGGGCACCCACATCTTGCTGTCACTTTTACACTGGAATGCAGACATGGTTCATATACGTCTCCCGGGCACCATCCCTGGCTGGCTTGTGGCAGTGCCATCCAGGCGGTCCATGTGTCATCCCACAGCCCACTTGTACAGCATTAGAGCTGTGTGTGCCATGAGCAAGTATTCAGTGCACACCCCAGCCACAGTTCCAATTCCTTCCCCAGGAGAGCTGGATGTCGAGGAGGCTCTACCCTCTGGCCTGCCACCTACCTTCATTCGCTTCGCCCACCACTCCTATGCCCAGATGGTCCGGGTGCTGAAGAGGACAGCGGCCCGCTGCTCCCAGGTGGCCAAGACGTACAGCATCGGGCGCAGCTTCGAAGGCAAGGACCTGGTAGTCATCGAGTTCTCAAGCCGCCCAGGCCAGCATGAACTGAGTGAGTGACCCTGTGAGGCCCGGGTGTGATTCCGCCCCTGGGAGCAGGGCGCAGACCCACTTAGCCTTGGGATGCGCAAGTTGGGAATCCTCTGGAGTCCTCCTCTACTTTTAATCTCTGCACACTTTTAATCCCTGCACTTGGGGAGCAGAGACAGGAGGATCTTTGTGAGTTTGAGGCCAGCCTTGTCTACATAATGAGTTCCAGGAGAGCCAGGACTACATAGAGACTCTGTTTTTTGGGTGGGGGATTTCTTTAGAAAAGCCATATCACTTGAGTTTGGGAGCATAGAAATGAGTTGGTCTCATCCTAACAGACACTTGTCCGAGGAGACTGAGTAACAGCAAGATGACAGTGTAGAGACTCTGTCTTTGGGAAAGTGCAAAGTTTTCTGAGAGATTGGAGGCTGGAGGGACTAGGGCAGGTCCTGGAGGGGACACTGGGTCAATGGGCCATGACTTCCAGAGCTTCAGTCCTAGACCCTTGATGTGGAACATGTCACCATCACCACCTGAAGTCTTGTGAGTCACGGACCTGTGCAGGTCTGGGTTCTGGTTCCTTTCTCTCTGTTCTTCTGAAGCAGTTTGCAAGGCTGGTGGTGTGGACACAGTGGGTCTTTCACATCAAGGCCCAGTGATGCTAGGTGTGGAGACCTGCTTTGAGGCCCAGAGCCTTCAGGACTTCTTTGCTAGGGTGCAAATTAGGACTCTAATTTCATTACAGTAATTGCTAGTGGTTCAGAGCTGGAGAAGAGACACCAAGCTGAATGTATCCAGGGCTCTAGGATGTCCTAACAGAGACTTGGCTTGGACCTCCATCTGCTGTGAGAGTAGGACTTGGTGACACTGAAAGTTCCTATTCCCAGCACTGAGAACATCCCCAAGGCTCTCCCTTGGTCCCATTCCCCCAGCCCATAACCCCATTGCCATATTGGTGTAACAGGGCCCATCCTTCCCTCTAGTTCCAGCAGTCTCTGAGTCTGTGGATTAGGACTCTGCTGGGCTGTCCACCCACATCCAGCTTTCAGCTTGTCAGACTGAGCAGTGTGGACATCATAAGCCCAAAGGCCCTGTCTCTCATGGGGCCAGAGGTCATCAAGTCACCTCTGGCCTCCTGCAGAGAATGAGCATTTCCTTGTTGTTTTCACCTTCGGATGTGGAGTCTGAAGGGTGTGGATGTTCACACTCACAGCTGAGTGTTGCTGGGACAAACAGGTCTGCTTTCCAATGAACAACATTAGATATAGCAAGTAGGAGTGACTCTCCATGGCCATGCTGAAGAAGGCTGCCAGGCCTAGTCTAGTGTTGCTGTGATAAAGCCTTCACCCATCCTTTCACTCATTAATCCGTCCACCCACTCACCCACACGTGCCCTTTCCTCTGGCCATCATTCGATATTTTATTCATTCACATATCCATCCACCAATCCACTTATCCATTCACTTATCATCCATCTATCCACCTGCCAGCCCATCTATCCAGAGTCCCATCCATTTATCTATTTATTCATTTGTTCTTCCATCTTCTATTTAACCAACCCATAAACACATCCATCCACCCAACCATCCATCCACCCAACCATCCATCCACTCAACCATCCATCCATCCATCCATCCATCCACCCAACTATCCATCCACCCATCCATCCACCCAACCATCCATCCATCCATCCATCCACCCGCCCGCCCGCCCATCCATCCATCCACTCATCCATCTATCTATCCATCCATCCATCATCATCTATCTATCTATCTATCTATCTATCTATCTATCTATCCATTCATCTATCTATTCACTCATCCATCATCCAACCATCCACTCATCCGTCTATCTATCCACTCATCCATCTGTCTATCCATCCGTCTACCCACTCATCTGCTCATTCATGCATCTATTCATCCTCCCTTTCCAGAGCCCAATGTTTTACTAATTAGGCACTGATGTGCTTGACTTTTTGCACAAACACGGGCAATAGGTGTCAATAGAGGTCACACACATCAATGACACCCTATATTCTCATAGCATCCTTTACTTATGCTAACAGTTGTGATGAAACATAAGATATGAGCTCAAGAATTGAGTGTCCAGATAGCTCATTACGCCCAGAGACTCTTGAGTCAAAGCGAGTAGGAATCCCTCCCAGTATACCCGGCACGCCCTTGCTAGACCCTGTCTGTGAGACCACGCCCCGTATAACAGTTTCTTCCTGCAGTGGAGCCTGAGGTGAAGCTCATTGGGAACATCCATGGCAACGAGGTGGCAGGACGGGAAATACTCATCTACCTGGCCCAGTACCTGTGTTCCGAGTACCTGCTGGGCAACCCCCGCATCCAGCGCCTGCTGAACACCACCCGCATCCACCTGCTGCCGTCCATGAACCCTGATGGCTATGAGGTGGCGGCTGCAGAGGTAGGAATTCCCGCTGCCTGCAGAAGGGCTGCCTCCTCCAGCACTTGTAACCTTTGACTTTACTCCTCATAGTTGAGGGTCTATTTGCAGCCGTCTCCCTAGCTGAGCAGGGCTGAGCAAAACCAGTGGTCCGGCGACATTCTGCCAGATGGACGGGCAGGATGTGTACTGAAAGAGCAGAGCTGCGGTGTATTGCTTTAGGACAGGGCTGAGGATGTAGCCAAACAGGCAAGATAAGATAGAGTCCCGAGGAGAGAGTGTGCTGACGGAGGATTAGAGAAGCTCTCTAGAGGAACAGAGTGACATGGACAAGAGCCAGTCTCTAGAGGAACAGACATGGGCAAGAGCCAATGGAAGCAAGAGGCTATGGAGGGCACAGGTGTTCCATGCATGGGAGAATACTTCCGGGCCATGATGCTAGTGTTGAGGGAAAGGATATGTGGAGGCGAAGGAGGTGGGAGGAAGGGCAAAGGTGAAGCCACAGAAGCCACAGTCCTGCCAGAACCTCTGTCCAGCTGAAGCCTGAGCTGGAAGATGTGGGGTGGGAGATGTGGATTCTTGACTGGGCCCTTGTGTTCAGGGTGCTGGCTACAACGGCTGGACCAGTGGGAGGCAGAATGCACAGAACCTGGATCTGAACCGCAACTTCCCTGACCTCACGTCAGAGTACTACCGGCTGGCCTCCACTCGCGGTGTGCGCACGGACCACATCCCCATCTCGCAATACTACTGGTGGGGTAAGGTAGGAGCTGTGTGGCCCCTCCCTAGGGCGCTGGCCCCTCCCTAGGGCGCTGGCCCCTCTGAGCCTCAGTATTTGGCCTGTAGGGTAGGCCCATCCCTTGTTGGGGCAGTAACAATGTATCGAGTGCCCCAGTGTTCAGCACAGATGGTGTGAGTCTGCATCCTGCTGGAGCGCTCACGGCCCAGATACTTTCCCAGAAGCCCTGAGTCCTCTCTCAAGAATGGGTTTGACAGGAGCCCTCTCCTCTGTTCGAGTGTAACCTGCTTTATGTTAGGACCATTACTGAAGCTAGTGGGGTCTACTCAACACAGCCACTGGATGCTCAGGAGCTGCAGGGGCAGAGAGCTCCTCAGCTTCCAGGAGAGGTTACCTGACCAGGAGAGGCAAAGTGGACTCCAGGCTGAAGGACCAGCACATACTCTGCAACACAGACATTGGGAAAGACAGACATTGGGGCCCAGAGAAGGCATAATCTTGAAAGCAGTGCTCCAACCCCGGCAGGTGGCCCCCGAGACCAAGGCCATCATGAAGTGGATACAGACCATCCCCTTCGTCCTCTCAGCCAGCCTGCATGGGGGTGACCTGGTGGTATCCTACCCCTTCGACTTCTCCAAGCACCCCCATGAGGAGAAGATGTTTTCTCCCACTCCGGATGAGAAGGTGAGAGGCGGACACCATGCCGAGGCTGAACAGGTCTTCTGCTGGCACGGCCATTTCTGTTCTAGCTCATAGGCATGGCTGAACCCTCGGGAGCCTCTTCGCTTGCTTCTCTCATATCCAGGAAATGCCCTGTAGAGCAGAGAGCAGTCTTCCTTTTCAGTGTCCTCAACCTTAGGGAGGAGCTCTGGCCCTGTGTTGTGTCTCTCATGTTGTTCCAGATCTCACCAGCAGGGGGCAGTGCTGCCACATGCATGGGGTCCAGTGGGCTCTGAACTGGGTTCTCTGCCTGGGCTCCAGCTTAGGTGCAGAGGTTAGGGGCGGGGCTCTGGCCCTGCTGCTGCTCATGGGGGTCCTTGGGTAAGACTTTTTAGGATTACTTTCTTCACAGTCTGTGAGACCGAGTGACATTGGGACCCTTCCAGGCACTCCCGCCCTTAAAGCTGCCTTGCTCTGCCGCCCAACCCTATATTTGTTGTGATTTGGGACAGGAAACTGATCATTCTTCCCAGTGTGGATGAGAAAGCTGGCAGAGGGAGGGAAGGGCTCAGCAGTGCCCGGTGTCCTCCAGGTCTGGAGCCAATCCTCCATTCCCTCTTGTATTTCTGGAGGCTGCAAGCTCCCATACCAGGAGCGTCCTGTGCAGGTCTGGGCTAGCTTTGGTCTCCTGGGGAGTCAGATAGGAGCAGAGCCTGGTGTGCTTTCGAGGGCAGTTTTCATTTCAAACCTAGGGGAAAGGACCTGGAGGCAGGAACCACCAAGACAGACAGGGGCAGACACCAGGCTCTCTGATCTCTGAGCAACCCAGCCAGGGCTGCCCCTGAGCCCTGTTGAATACTTGTACATCAAACTGGTCTTACCCAGAACCTTCCTGGGTCACAGTGGAGAAGGAACTTCTTCCTCCTACTTAGTCCAGAGAGGAAGACAAAACAGACAAAGGAACAAAAACAAGCAAAACAACAATAACAACAAAACACGCCAGGACAGGACACTCAGCTTCCATGAAGAGTCCCAGAGGCTGGGGCACAGTGTACATAGACGTGTGTGAATACGTCTGCAGTTATGTTTGCATTTGCATATGTATATGGCTGTGCTCCCATGTGTGTCAGGGGAGGAACCCCAGCCTGGCCTAGACTTAGAGGGGGTTTCCCTTAGGGGGCAGTGGAGAACAAGGGCAAGGATGGGGAAGACCCTCCCAAGTATGGAAGGGTGCTTCAGGCACAGGCTGTCTGAGACCTCTATGCAGCCAGACTGGGCTCAGTGCCTCACACTTGTCAGCTGCAATAGGTGTGCCAGCAGTGTCCATATCTTCTGACTTCTCAGCCCCAAGTCTGCCCATCGGCTCACCCACTCGTTCATTCAGTCATTCACCCATTCACTCATTCATTTACTTATCCATTCCCCCATTCATGCACCCACTCTCTCCCCCACTTCATTCATTCAGTCCTTCACTCAATTATTCATTCACTCATTTACGCTCATTCATACATTCACTTGCACACCCATTCAGTGTGGGGGTCTCAGATCGTGTGCCTCCTTAGAGGGGATGCACCCCCTGGGTGGGCAGGTGTGCTCTGAGCAGGAGCCCCTCTGTGCCCAGCCTCTCAGCCTCAGTGCCTGGGGATATCTGTAGCGGGGAGGTTCACCTCAATGGGTCCCACTAGAGTCAGAAGAAATGAGCCTGCTCCCCAGACATCAATCCTCAATCAATAATGGTGTAGCCTGCAGCCAGTGGCAGGCTCTGTGGAAACCACAGTCTCAGGAGAGGTGGGGAGAGTGTGTGAGGGAAGGAGCTGGCTGGGTGTCCCAAGAGATATCTTTGCCAGTGTTCCATCCTGCCAGGAGAGTCCTGGGAGCCACACTCATAGCCCTCAGCCCTTCTTACTTGCCACAGCCCTAGGAGTCAGCGCAGCTGCAGCTCACCATGGCAATTAGGCATTTGCTGGGAGGTCAGGAACTGTGCCCAGTGACCTGGGTTCCTGGGTCTCTGTAGTTGTTCTGCCCCTTCCCCCTTTGTTCCTTCATTCTTTCTTTCATTCCTGTCTTTGTTCATTCCTCCTTTCCTTTTTTTAAAATTTATTTATTATATTTAAGTACACTGTAGCTGTCTTCAGACACACCAGAAGAGGGCATCAGATTCCATTACAGATGGTTGGGAGCCACCATGTGGTTGCTGGGAATTGAACTCAGGACCTCTGGAAGAGCAGTCAGTGCTCTAACCGCTGAGCCATCTCTCCAGCACCCCTTTCTGGGTTTTTTGTTTGTTTGTTTGTTTGTTTTGTTTTGCCTTTGATACATAGTTTCTCTGTGTAGCCCTGGCTGCCCTGAACTTATTCTGTAGACCAGGCTGGCCTCAAACTCAGAGATCTACCTGCCTCTGCCTCCCGAATGCTGGGATTAAAAGCGAGTGCCACCACACCCGCCCCTGGCTGCCATCATCTACACTCCTCATGTCTGCAGTCAGGCCACGCCTCTGCCCACATAGTCTGCAGTCAGGCCACGCCTCTGCCCAGTCAGGCCAGCCCCTGCAGTCAGGCCACGCCTCTACCCACATAGTCTGCAGTCAGGCCACGCCTCTTTATATCCTTGCTCTTAGCCAGGCATAAGTTTCATGCGCCCAGGATTTGGGGGACCATGGCTATAACCTCCTTCCAGCCTCCACCCATAGGACCGTGGAGGAACATGGGATGAGATAGAAGAGTGGGGTCAGTCCAGGTGCTGGCCTAACGTTTAGATAGATGGAGGAGGACTGCAGAACACCCACCTTCCTTCTCCTTCTTCATCTCCAGATGTTTAAGCTGCTGGCCAGAGCCTATGCTGATGTCCACCCCATGATGATGGACAGGTCGGAGAACAGGTGTGGGGGCAACTTCCTGAAGCGGGGGAGCATCATCAACGGGGCGGACTGGTACAGCTTCACTGGAGGTGCGGCCTGAGCAGGCGGGTGGGCGGGGCCTCCCTCAGCAGAGCCCTGGCACTCTCTGCAGAGTCCGGTTGGAGTCTTAGTCACCATCTTCCTGGAGAAGGGGAACTAGGATGAGCTGGTCCTGTGACTTTTGGCAGCTACTGTTGAATTTATTTTATAATCAGCCATGTGGTGATTCCACTCGTGACCCAACCCTTGCTGCTTGTTAGGGGTTGAACAGGGCTGCTAGGAGCAGTGGCAGAGCCCCGGAGAAGCTGACAGAGGACTTTTTGGTTCTGTGTAACAGGTCCTAATGGTTGGGATGTATTTACTGTGTAAATATCAGGGCACTTGTACTCTAAGGCTTCGGGGTTTTCCCAAGCTCAGCCTCTGAGTCCTCACTGGCTGCTATGTGGTGGGTAAAGGTGTCACGTGCACTGCGGGAGGCACATGCTATGCACACCCCGGGGCACCCACTGAAGGGCCCCCTCCCCCACAGCAACAGCCACTGTTCATCTGATTCCTGCTGTACCCCAGCACACTTGGACCATTCTGCAATGGACAAGAGGGCAAGAGACAGATTCACAAGGCCTGTGTTAGCAAGGCCGGGGCTTGCTCGCCTGACAAACCTGTCTCCCCACAATCCTACTCAGGCAGCCGATGGCTACCTTTCTCATGTGCTCCAAAGCTACTGTTTGGCCCTTTCATGCTACCAGGGACTAGCACATGCCATCTTCTGGGGCATGAGAGCTTCCCTTCTCCCCAGGATTCAGGTAGATTGGCTCCCCAGATGCCAGACAAGGTCCTACTGTTGAGGCCGAACTGGAGAGACCAGTAGGCTTCCTTCCAGCAGCCAGCAAGGCTGGATCGTGGCAGTCATGAAGACTGTGGCAGTGGTAGCTACAACAGAAGAGTTCATAAATGCAAAAGTCCTTAGAACGGAGGGAGAGGGCATTGTAGTTCCCCTGACTACTCTCCTGGGAAATGATCAGGTCTCCTTGGGCTGCTGTAAGTCTGGGCTACTGTCTGCTGTGGTCATTGTCAGACCCAATAGCTGGGACACAGAGGCCCATGTGGTACCCTGGCTAGTTCCTCTGGGAGAACAACATTCTAATCCCAAGGACTCTGTTACCCACCTGTCTGAAATCAAAGTTTACCTCTGTGGCCCGGTCAGGGCCTTCTACTCCTGTCCTTGGGTTGTGCATGGGAGAACAGTGGCTGAGCAAATCATCTCTACGTGCAAAGTGGTGCAGGGCCTGGAGTCTTGGGCCTGCCGCAGGCTCTGTGCCCTTGACACCCAGCTGCCCACCCCACAGGTATGTCTGACTTCAACTACCTACACACCAACTGCTTTGAGATCACAGTGGAGCTGGGCTGTGTGAAGTTCCCGCCAGAGGAGGCGCTCTACGGCCTGTGGCAACACAACAAGGAGCCCCTACTGAACTTCCTGGAGATGGTGAGCCCTGCCCTCTGGAAGCTTGCTCTGGTGGTGATGGAGACCAGCTCCACCCTTAGGCTTTGTCTTCCTGGCTCTGTCTGGGGCTCGGTGGAAGCATCTGTTGGTGACTTCTCTGACTCTCCATTCAAGACTGGGGCTTCCTAAACATATCTCTTCCCACACACCCTGAGGAATGTCAGGTAGATGCCCATCGGGTAAGAATCTCATACCTGTCAAGCACAATTGCTAAAGGGAGCAAGGGGGCTGGCAGCCTTTCAGAGGGGCTGGCAGCCTGGAGGGGGTGCTGGCCAGCCTCCAAACCCTGGGGGTTATCAGGAAGAAGCAGGTGAATCAAGCTGAATTTTGCTGGAAGAAAAACCAGGCAGGAGCGGGTACTCTCTGAGAAGACGGGGTGCAGTAGGCAACTCAGTGAGGCACTGGAGACCTACAGGGTCCCTTCCAGAGAAGGTGAGTGTGGCTGCAGGAGTGAAGAGGGCATTTTGTATGGGAGGGTCTCAGAGGTGATGATTCTGGGATACAGGCTGTTCACACATCAGAGGCCTCCAGGCTGACTGGGTAGACTGCCTGAGCGTACCTGCTTATCTGCATTGAGGTCATGTGGGCATAGGTGGGCAGGCAGTGATGGGGTGGCTGGAAATACATCCTCAGAGTCTTCCATTGGATTCTTGGGCTAGGGTCTGCTGGGTCAGAGGAAATAGGTACCTGAGCCCAGTGCTTCACCTGGCACAGCTCACACGAGTGCTATGGAGCAGGCACGGAGAGCTATAGAGACATAACTCCTCCGGAAGAAATCGGCACATTCAGATGCAACGTGGCTGTGGCAAGTGCACAGTGCTCTACGGTTGGTCCCGCCCCTAGAAGGCCCTGTCCTAGGCAGCCCCACCCCTAGATGATAGGGCTTGAGAGAACGGTCAGTGTGGCCACAGAGTCACATGGCTATGACAGAGTGAGAGAGAGAGCAAAAGGAGTGGCCCAATGTGGCTTGGCAGTTGCCTAGAATTTAAGTCTAGACTTTGTGCCCCCAAGCTCATCATTGAGCCCTGTTTGTTTTTCCTAGAGCGATCAGGAACCTTCCACCAGGTAAGAACAGGTCAGAGCCTTGCTAGAGCAGCAGCAATGGGAAGAAGACAGCCCCAGGTAGCACAGAGTGTGGCCATGTGGCTATGTGTTTTCTGTGGTAGCTGGCATGTCATTCAGGTAGGGCTTGGGGCAAAGCTTAGGCCTTTCTGTGGTCGCCTGGGGAAAACGAGTTAGGAGGGGCTTTGGTGGGACTGGGATCGCTCCGTGGATATTGTACATGAAGTCTCGTGTATGAAGATTTAATGGCAAGCGGAGAGGTGGCCAGTCGGGCAGCACTTGGCTTACTCTGAGACAGATGACCCCCAGGAAATCGGGCTTGGATCCTGATAAGGATCGGGTCTGTCAAGGCCAATTGAGGCCACTTTCACAGTGATCCTGAGCAGGCCCAGGGGTGCGGGGCGGAAGAGGCAGAAGCAAGACTTCCTGCTGCACAGCTCCAGGCCCCAGGGTGGCAGAAGAGGACCCCAGTTGAAGTGCAGACCAGAGACTAGGCAACTGGAGGGAGGCCTCCCATGGACAGGCCCTGTTTCCTTGAGGGGCAGAGGAGACACAGATGCCCACTCAGGAAAACCCAGCAGGGAGAGAGAAGCTGGGCTATGGGGTCATCGGGAATGACATCCTGGAGGCTGAGGAGTGGGGGTATCTGAGGGGTGGGAGAAGGAGCCAGTCAGGGCTGATGTCCAGAACATTCTAAGATGGCAAAGGTGTGGAGGGTGAGTGGATGACAGAGGTCATGTTGGGGAACCAGAGGCTTGCCGTGGCCTCTGACTCAAGGGGTGGCTTTATTCAGGTCAGCTGAGCTGGTGTCATGTGTAGGATTCAGTGCCTTTCTGCGAGTGAGGAGGAGCTGGGGTAGCACGGCAGCCTCTGCACTGTCAGTTTTCCTCAACCAACAACTTTGCATTTAAAACCCCTCCTCTTGCTCCCCAGGTTAGCGGTTCTAGTTTCTGCTCCACAGAACAGCAATCCAGGCTCAGGAGCACCCAGGCGGTGGTCACCCGTCCAGGGGCAGCCAGCTAGCACTTACATGTTCATGTCATGAGAGTTGAGCTCCCATCCCGTGCCAGCCACATTCTACATGCCCTCTTTCCCCCAACATTCAACACTGTTGTGCTTGTTTCTAAACTGCAGGTGAGAGGTGACTAGATTGTTATGTCTGCCTCAACGCCACTGGGGGATAAGGAAGGAGGGTGGCAGCCACTGAGAGACACTGGCTCTGAGCATTGGGGACATCTGGGATTATAGTAGTTCATAGTAGGGCTGAGTCTGTCCCGCTCTGTGGCTGTCCTCCATGGGTCCTGGGTTCTACTCTGAGGATACTCACCAGGAGTCTGGTGTGTAGACAAACACATGCAGCAAGTGTAAGTAGTGGGTTGGGGGTTCGAGGCCCTGGTTTGTGTCCTTACTAGGCTTCCTTCTAGAACCTCTGCTCGGAAGGAACCATGAATGCCTGCCTAGGCTAGGAAGGTATTGACGCTCAGATGCTGAGGACAGAGAGTAAAGGTTGTCCGCAGTGTCTGGGGTCAGGAAGGAAGTGAACATGACCCTTAGACAGAGCTGCAGTGTCAGCCCAACAACCCAGAACATACGAGACAGGTTGCCAGAGATACCTCAAACAGAAAACAAGGCTTTCAGAATGACTGTACTCGACTATACAAGCAGAATCCCAACTCAGGATCCCGCGGGCACTGGTGCGAGTGACACTGGGGTTAAACATTACCTCTGTACCTTCTCTCTGGTGCCTTTAGGTACACCGAGGCATCAAGGGTGTGGTGACAGATAAATACGGAAAGCCCGTCAAAAATGCACGGATTCTAGTGAAAGGCATCCGCCATGACGTCACCACAGGTGAGCAGCAGCCTGCACCCGTCAGTGGGTGAGGCCAGAGCAGGGCTCCTACTTCACCAGGTTCTCTATCCATTCTCGGCCGGGTTGGTGAGGGAGGGGGGCAGATCCTGGAGCTACCCCCCTCAGGGGTCCTATTCATTCAGGACCCAAGGTTCATGCTGGGACGCTGTGGGTAGCATGTTTAGTTATTTTGCCTGTTGCTGGGACAAAATCCCTGGCAAGAAGCAACCTAAGGAGGAAAGGGTTAATTTAGTCTCCGAGTTCATCCATCCTAGAGAAGACATGGTTATAGGCTCTACCTTCTAAAGGTTCCACAACCTTCCAAAACTGCACCCCTAACTGGGCACCAATTGTTCAAACACATGAGCGTATGGGGAACACTTCTCATTGGGCCCACGACACTCTGAAAGTTGATTTTGTCTCACATGGGCTTTGGTTGTCCTTGGGCCTTTCCCAGCTGGAATCATAGTCCCCAGTGCTGGAGAAGTGGCTCTTGCAGAGGACCCAGGTTAAATTCCCAGCACATCTGGTGATTCATAGCCACCTGTAACTCCAGTTGCAGAGGATTCAATGCCCTCTTCTGACCTCTGAGGGCACTATGTGTGCATGTGGTACAAATGCATACATGTAGGCAAAAGATTCAACTTCATAAAAATAAAAAAATATTTTAAATGCAATTAAAAATGGATGTCTATAATATGGGACTTGGTGACAACATTGTCTGGTAGAGGGAAAACTTGCAAGTTAAATGCCTGAGGACATGGTGAAGCCTGCCAGGAAGAGGTGGCACCTAAGTAGGGCTTTGAGGTATGAATAGGAGTCTATGAAGAGGTGGAGGACATTCTAGGAGGCAAATGCTCATCCCATCCTGTGCTAAGGCCCATCTACCCCCATCTGTCATGTAACCTTCTCACCCTGACTATCATACTTCTGCCTCAGCCTGAAGCCCTCTGAGAATTGTTTCTATTCTCTTTGAAGCCCCTGATGGTGACTATTGGAGACTCCTTCCCCCGGGTTCACACATCGTCATTGCTCAGGCCCCTGGCTACTCCAAGGTAATGAAAAGAGTCACCATTCCCTTGCGCATGAAGAGGGCCGGCCGTGTGGACTTCATCCTTCAGCCTCTGGGGATAGGACCTAAGAACTTCCTTCCTGGACCTTCAAGAGCCTTACCTCGGTCCCTGGATCCACAGGGAGAGCCTGCACAGCTGGATTTTGAGCCCCCCAGGGCGCGTAGGCAGCCAGCTAGTGGGAGCAAGCCATGGTGGTGGGCTTACTTCACATCCCTGAGTCCACACAAGCCACGCTGGCTTCTTAAGTACTAGCACCCCTCTCAGGCCCAGCCCTGATGTCCACCTCCACAGCCCAGGCTTCTGTCTGGAGTCTGCCAGCCACAGACATCACACACAGCCTCTGCGGCTTATTAAAGCGTGTTTACCCACTGTGATGAAAGGCTCTGTGTAGAGCGGGAAGGAACTGGGTCCTGCCTACTGAGGCAACTCAGACTGGCCGTAGTGAAAAAGGCTCTAGGTGGAGCTCTCTCTGCCCCCAGTAGTAGAACTGGAATTATCTGGGCAAGGCCCACAGGACCGCCATCCTTTCTCTGGTCTTGGAGGCTGAGCTCTGGATCCCGCTGCTGCAGGTTAAGTGGCCAAGAATCCTCTGGATGGGAAGAGTAGGGAGACACAGGTGAGTCCAAGGCAGGATCAAGGCCTCAAAGGCAGAAGAGTTAGCACTGGAATCAATGCAGCTTGACTAAAATCTGCCTTTGCGGGGCTCACAGAATCCATGGGGTCTGACTCTGGGGCCCAGTTCTCCTTGGGCTTCCTTCATTCTTATGTTGCTGCCAGCTCAGGTCCAGAGACCTTCCATGATCCCACGTTCTCCTTAGTTGGTCTTCATCTCTCTCACCATAAGGGTATAGCACCAGTCCCGGGATTTACCAGATTCTGTAGCTTCTTAAGAGAGTGCAAGCAAAGGACATGCTTTAGCCACCCGCACTGCACATCACAGTCAAACTAGGGCTTTTTTTTTTTTTTTTCCGGAGCTGGGGACCGAACCCAGGGCCTTGCGCTTCCTAGGCAAGCGCTCTACCACTGAGCTAAATCCCCAACCCCCAAACTAGGGCTTTTAACAATGGACGTTTATCATAGCCTCATCCTGGAAGAGTTGGATTTTCTCTGCTTGGCTGGTAGGTTATCTCTCTTCTCCTTGTGTCCTATAGGGTCATGACAACATGACTGTTACTTGACTGTCACCAGCCCTGACTTGTTTCATGGCCTCCTGGCAGCCTGGCCCTGACCCAAGTTTCCAAGGCCACAGCCCACATGCTGTCTTCACCGGCTAGGGGTATGTGCTGGGTCCCAGAGCTGGGAAAACAGCGCACGGGCATTGCAGTTTCACAGCCGCTGAGCCGGGTGTGAGAGCCTCCAAGAATGATCTGCAGCACTGGTTTGCGGCCTGCGTTTCTCTGGGTGTCTGATGGTCTCCAGGTCGGCATTTATTTGGCTCCACTGTGTACAGGATGCCATGCTGAAGTCACTGTATGCCCTGGAGCAGGGACTCCAGTGGAAGAGCAATGTGGACACAGCAGAGGGAGCTGGCCCAGACTGCCAGGATCTTGATACATGCCCTCTGGCAGGGCATATATAGGGGCTCCCCTAGAACTTCCCCTGCCCTGTTCACACAGCCTGAAAGAGCAGAGCTCAGTGCTGCTAGAGTGAGGCTGAGAGGACCAACAGGCCTGATGGAAGATGGTCAGAGAGCCTCAGAAAGGCTGTGCAGGGTGGGTAGCAGCCAGTTGGGGGAGATGAGGCTGTGACATCCAGACCAACCCCACTTATCATCAGGATTCACATCACTCTACCATGCCCTTCGGTGGCTGCCGATGACATCGTGGCCATCCTTGATGACATCCTCTAGTACCCTGTCCTCTGAGCACTCTGTATTTGCTCTTTGCTTCCAACTTGCTCCCCGCCCTGGGCCTTGTTGGCTGGAAGGCTATAGGGAGATACCTGCGAGGCACTGGGGTGTCTAGGCTGCAGATCCAAAGGACACAAAGTTCCCAAATGGGACACCAGAAGAATAATTCTTGGGTGTGTCCAGATTGATCTCCCCTAGGCGAAGAAGCAAAAAGCTTCTTTACGCGTTAGCTGTACAATGCCTGAGGCGGCCTGGTAAAACCTGAGACTTCAAACACAGGCGAGAAAGAGATTCAGGGTGAGTCAGGCCTTGTGGACGGGGTTCAAAGGAAAGAAGACCGGATTCAGAGGGCGACCTGAAAGGAGAATTCCTGAAAGGGCCCCGTTGGGCATCCAAAAGGGATGTTGAGGCGAGTTACTGAGAAGCAGGTAGTTATTAGAAGTTACTACTACGGCAGCGCCACAGAGATAGGCAGCAGCAGGGAGGCTGTGAGGAGGCTTCAGGTTCCAGGACCAGAGACAGAAACGTGGGGCAGGCTCTGACGAGAGGAAATCAGGCCCTGTGTGGCAGAAGTGGGGTCTCTTCTTCGGCTCCTTCTGAGAAAGGGGACGGATTCACAGCCCACTCCTCAGCTAGGCTTGTGGATTCCCTGACAGGAGGTAGGAAAAGAGGGGTGTGTCGCCAATACCCTCTTTGATGTAAGCGCACCTCCTGGGACCTGGGAGTCTGTTAACTAGGGACTCACAGACAAGGTCTCAGGAGGGCGCCTGCCAGTGCCTGTGTGAGGGGAAGTCCAAGGATCATGGTGAAGGGATTCATGATCGTGGTAAGGAAGCATTTTAAAGCAGAAGTTAAGCCTAGGGAGGTGCCACACCCATCACCCCAGCACTGGGGTGACACCCCAGCACACAAGAAAGCCCGGACTTCGAGGTCATCCTCAGTTACAGAGTGACTTGATGTCAAGTGCATTCCAAGGGGGAAGGAAGATCATGAGAGTGCCGGGGAGGGGATCTGCTCTGCAGAGGCTTGGGGAGGGAAGCCCCCTGGGTGCTGCAAAGTGCCAGTTATGGGAGGGCAGTACGTGGAGTCCCTGATGGCCACACTCAGCTTGCTTGTGGAGTGGAAACATCTTTCGCTGGTACAGAGAAAGGGAAGAGAGTCTTCATTGTCCCCTGGGAATGGATGGGGACTGAGCCCCATCAACATCACGGAGGGGATCATGGCCATTGCACGGTAATGCCATGGGTATTTGCTGTCTTTCCAGCTGCCCTTGGTGCTGACCTGGGGGGCTGGAGAGAGTCCTGAACTATTACTGATTCTGGAGGACGGTCACTTCCAACTACAGTCACCTCTCCTACCCAGTGCTAGCTGGCCCAACTCTGTTTATGACCTAAGGACAGGAATGGGGGTCATGCCCCGGAAGGGAAGCTGTTGTTGTTCTCTGGTACTTCCCCCATCCCCCGCATCTGGTTTTATGACGCTTACTGACTTTTTAGGAAATCAACTGCCATGAACAGTTCTAGACATTGCTGAGAAGTTCCCCAATGCCATGCGAGGCTGACCATTACACTACAGCCAGTGTCAGAAGACATCTTGGTACAGCTACAGGCTGTGCATGCTTCCTGCTGTGATGCGTTATCTCCTGGTGCTTTTCTCTGTGTAAACTTTCCGTGGAGTGCTTCCCTGTAAGGTGGCCTACCTGGCCCTCTCTCTTCCCTCTGGCTACCCGACTGCCATCCTGGGCTGATCCTGTGATCTCACGTGCTCTGCAGAGGTCCATGTCTCCTGTCCCCCAATAGACAATGTGCAGGCAGAGGACAGCAACCACACGGCCTCACTCTGCCCCGGCACTAGATCGTGAACCACTCTCCAAAGACTTTATGAAGGTCATTTTTTTCCCCATCCATTTTCGTATACAAATCTAATCTTTGGAGAGCCCACTCCCTTCTAACTCATTCTAACTCACAATATTACGGGCTTTCATCAATAATAATATACGATCAATTACTCAAATGTAATTGATTAGTTGAGAGAACCACATTTCCCCTCTT
Source organism: Rattus rattus (assembly GCF_011064425.1). Classification (NCBI taxonomy): domain Eukaryota; kingdom Metazoa; phylum Chordata; class Mammalia; order Rodentia; family Muridae; genus Rattus; species Rattus rattus. The sequence goes on from NC_046164.1 coordinate 69,572,255, forward strand.
AGCCTGTGTCTGATTGGACGTAAAGCACAGCAATTGCCCCCAGAGGGTGGCCTTGCCCTTGGCTGTGGCTTTTTAGCTGAGATTGAATTTATATACAATTTGCTAATGTTAGCTTAAGAAAAAAAAAACCAAAAGGGCACTTTATGTCCCAGCCTTACCGATGACACCATCCCAGGGTGTGATAAGCTGCCCTTGAGGGGGGCATTAGTGGCCGAAATTGCCTCCCGAGCTGCCTCTGAGCTCCGTTTGTCTTTATTTGGTTGTACAGATAATTTTTTTTGTCATCAGAAAAGTTGAGCTCCATAAATACAGTATCGTCCAATTTAATAACAAGAATCAGAGCCGGCTTTATCCAGTCTACATTTCTCTTTGGCTGAAACAAACACAAGATGTTCCTCCAAGATGGCAGTGCCTCAAAGGAAATTCTAGCAAGGCCTCTCTGCACAGGCTGCTGCCCGCGGGCTGGACCCCTCTCTAGGCTGCTCTGCATGTGGCGTCTGGGCAGTGTGGTGACTGGGTGCTGTGGTGGCTGGGTAGCATGGTGGTTGGGTACCACAGTGGCTGGGCAGTAGGGTTGCTGGGCAGTGTGGTGGGCTGGGGGGTGTAGTGGCTGGAGGCTCAGGTGGCTGGGCACTGTGATCCCATTTAATGAGGTACCCGGCTTACCAACAGCATTGTGGGAGCAGAAGGCGGGATGAGGGTTTGGGAGCAAGTAGCTTCCCTTCCTTCCTAGAGCAAGGCAGATGCTCTTCAGCTAGCGCTCCTGACGGTCATCAGACCTGGGGCTTCTCATCCACCATCCTTTCAATGAAGCCAGCCAGTGGGAAGCTAGCTCCTGGGCTTCCCTATATATGGGCGGTGGCTGCGAAATGATCCACCTCATGGAGGCGGGGATGGGGAGGGTAACCTTGGTCCAGCAGAGTCTCCACCATATTCTTCTAGACTCTAACCATGTGATACTTGGAAATGGAACTTTTGGGGGGACAATTAGGTTTACATGAGGTCATGGGGACCCTCATGATGGGATTAGGGTTTCAGAAAAAGATACACTTGAGGATCTTCTCTTTCTGTCCCCACCACTTGAGCATGAAGATCATGGATGGAGTCAGGTTAGGAACAGAACCTGTCAGCCATGTGGCCCTGTGTAGCCGGCCGCACTACGATGGACAGGTGTCCTTTGTTTGAGGTGCCATCTGTGGCCCTTGGTGACTGCAGCTCTAGGGGACTGTGTCCCACTGACTGAGGTGTCTAATGCTAGACTTCCATGCAGTGTAGGCAGGGTCAGGCTGGGGCATCAACAGTAGACAGGCAGGCACACCAGAGGACCTAGAGTAGCTGCAAGGCAAGTTCTAGAACCTACAGTTGTCTCCATACCGGCTCTGCAGAAGGGGCCCCTGTTTAACACCCTGTCCTGACAGTTGTCCCAGCCTCAGCTCTGTGGTCACCTGAGACTGTGCAGGTCCTAGTTCCTCTGGTCTGCCTTAGACAGTGTCCTGCCTGCTCAGACCTGGACTGCAGCCTTCGGCATCTATGCAGTAGCTCTAGGTGTCAGGACCACAGTCAACCTGAGAAAGAGAAGCCTCTGGAATTCTGTGACACTGTAGCTTCAGTTTTGAGCTGCACATTCTGAAGGTGCTGAGGTCCACCAAAGTCTCCCCCTCCTGTTGTCCCTCTGCTTCCATTCCTAGACAGGCTACTCCCTGCTCTGCTCTCTGCTCACACAGGCTGGCCTCTCACATGTTTCCTTCTTTGTCCTTCTGGACTGTAGCTGAGGAGAAAACCTGAGAGAGCAGATAGACACAGGATGCCTTCCTCCTGCTTGGGCAGGCCTTCTGCAAGAACTGTGGGTCACTTTACTCCTGTGGGGAAAGTGAGGGTGAGAGGACCCCATACTGTGACATAGGCAGAGTTCCTGAGAGACTCCCCTGCAGACAACCATGCCCATGGACCTTGATGGAGTGGGATCTGTCCTCAGAAAAATGGACTGAAACTTCCAGCCCCAGGACTTACAAATGTGACCCACAGAGTGGAGCAGGGATCTCCTGTGTTGGGCCTTCATGGGCTGAGACTGCAGGTGAGTGACTGAGTGTTCACTATTTAACACTGTTCCCCTTCTCTTTCTCCTTCCCCTTCCCCTTCCCCTTCCTCCTCCTCTTCCTCCTCCTCCTTCTTCCTCTCCTCTTCTCCCCTTCCTCCTTCTCTCCCTCCTCCTCCTCTCCTTCCTTCCCCTCTTCCTCCTCCTCTCCCCCCTCCTCTTCTTCCTCCTCCTTCTTCTTCTTTTTCTTCTTCTTGTCATGGAACTCACTCTGTAAAGTCTGGCCTCAACCTCACAGAGATCTAATTGCCTCTGCCTCCCAAGTTCTGGTATTAAATGCATGCACCACCAAGCCTGGGCAACTTCTTTTTAATGGCAGCAACTTCTGTTTTCCAGGACTCATTTGTCACCACAAAAATATCCTCTAAATGTTATGTTCACCAGGTGACAGAGGTGTAGATAAAACTACATATTCATAGGTGGCAATGGCTGTTCTGCGCTGTCCTCGCGGTCAAAATCAAGAGGTTTGTTTGTTTGTTTTACTATCTTCTGATGTTGTTTGCTGATGGATATGTCCTCCTTGCCACCCTGCTTCTTCATGGGGGCGCAGGGAAGCCACTGCTCAAGACTGTAGCCCATCTTCCTCACCCCAAGGACAACATCACCAGGGTCCTAATGCTCAGGGAGACCTCCGAAGATGGTGCCAACTCTGCAGGAGAGGTCTCAGCAGCCTGGCTGTGGCCTGCTAGGACGCCCACAAAGCTGTTCCTGGGGAGCCAGCGGCCTCTCAGCAGCAGCCCATTTCCACAGTTAAGTCAATTTGTCTCCACTGAGTGGAGAGAATCGCAAAGCAAACAGATTACGCTCACACCATTGAGCCGCTGGCACTTGGCCTCTGTGGCTGGAGGAACACTCCGCCCTCCTACCTACTGAGCAGACAGCTTGCACAGAACAGACTGGGGGTGGGGATGCTCCCTGGGTTCGAAGGCTTCCCTAAACTATTCTCCTTTCTCGTACTCTACAGAGGGAGCCCTTTGTCCCTCAGATGTGCCTGAGAGGCAGTACTTAGATGAGGTTACTTTGAGGACCTGATTCCCCTAGGTTCCTCAAACCTGGAGACTGCTGTTGGCTCCTAATTCATGAGACCCCCGAAGCATCCTTGGCTATGCCAGATGGATTCTGATGTCACCCGCTGGCAGAAAGGGGCATCTTGGGGCCAAAGTGGGACAATCCCACAGCCTTGTTTCATGTTTCTCACTGACCCCAGGTTTATCATCCATGGGATCTAGGGACTCATGAGCTTTTAGGAATGTCCGAGTCTGCATTTCCAGGAGCTTGAGGCAGCTCACAGGGACACCATGGAAGGCCAGATAGAATTAATAGTTATTTGATCAGAAAAAAAAATGTAAAATCAGGATCAGGGAAACACACAAAAACACAAGTCAGAGCCCCGTGTAGGCTTGAGAGAGGACTGGGATTCACACTGAGGGGTGGTGATGTAGCCCAGCTGCTGCATGCAGGAAGTGGGCCTTGATCACACAGAGGAAGAAAGATGCCCTAGTCTTGGGGAGGGAAGAGGTGGAGGGGGCAAGGAGTGCCTCACCACTGTTTTTGGCAAATATTTAGTGTGTGTCTACTATTTGCCCTGTATTTGCCTCAGGACCTGGGTGGTGGCCGAGGATGGCCTGGGAATGGGGTTCATAAGGCTGTGCACGGAACGTGTAGGCAGGCTATGGACAAGGGACGTGGATCATGGGTGGGTGGGTATAGCTGGGGACAGAGCTTTGTGTCCACATGTTACTCACTCTCATGTGACACTGCTCTCTCCGACTGGGAATCCCAAGGCTTGTCTACAGTGGATAAGCACAAGTGTATTGTCCTTGCCAATTCAAGGAGGTCCAAGAAGATAGTGTGGACAGAGAAAAGAGAGTTCTGAGCCCGAAACCCAGCCTCTGTGCACACAAAGCCTGCAGTTGTAAATGCCCCAGCCAGGCCAAGGTCTCAGGGTCAAGCCCATGCTGCAGAATTAATGTGCAAGATAAACAGAGCCCGGAGGGCTGCGTCACAGTCTCTGACAGGTCAGAGGTCTGCTCTTGAGGTGTGAGAAAAGGTTCAGAGGGATAAGGTCAGTTGTCTGCAGCCCAGACTGGCCCACAGAGGGCTGGCTACGCCTCTCTTACCAGGTCCCTGGCTGTGTGGGGGCAGGGACCAGCCAGGGTAGACTGATTGCTCAGGAAAGGCCACGAAAGCAGCTGCCACTCGGCTGCCTGAGTCCATCAACATCAGCAAACCCCTCCTCCTGGCCCGAGCTGCCCTGGCCCTGCATCTCCAACCTCCAACCTGCTGTGGCCTCAGGGAGGGGATAGGGTGAGGGTAGGGTTGATCAGCAGGCCGGGAGAACTAGGATCTCCAGGGCTACACTCCTAAACAGGTGCACTTTTCAGGGTATTTTGGGGGTCCCAAGCTGTGTATGAACTGCTAAGGTTTGCTGGACTTTAGTTCTTACTACAGTGTAGTCAAGCATCAGGAAAGAAGCTGGCCCCAGGTTGGGTCTCTGTCCTCATTCTATGTCCAGGGACATGGCCAAGCCTTGAGGTCCTGTTTCTCAGCCAGGGAGTCAATGAAGAAGAGCAGGGTAGGCATGGGAAGGTCTGACTTTGCTGTGTGGCCTGGGCTGCAGCTGAAGCCTCAAGGCCACGCCCAGCCTCAGTCGTAGGAGTCTGGGGTTCCCATCTTCCTGCATCATTTTTGTTCTGCGTCTGCTGCTGTGCTCAAGCTATTCCTAGGAAGCAGTGAGGAAGAGGCACGGGCGTGTTGGTGAGGCTGGCATAGGGTGTGCAGTGCCAGCCTTCCGTGGTCTGCAGGGAATCTAGGGCAGGAGGCGAGGAAGGAGGTCAGGGAAGTGTGTTCCTGTGATGCATGGCTCCTTGCCCATCTTGTCAATATCTGGTGTGCATTGTCACTTGAGAGGTACTGAGGAGCAAGGAAGCATCCCCTGGCCCAGGAAACTCCCCCAAAACAACTGTACCCCTTGTGCCTTCTCAGGCTGTTCACCAGCCTCACAGATGCAGCAGGCACAGGGGAGTCATACACTGTACTCCTCACTGTCCAGCCCCTTCTGCTCCTCCCCACAGCAGAGGCTAAGGCAGGGGCAGAGATGAGTGACCATCCATATCAGCATACCCCGGCCAAGGACTGGACTCTATCCTGCAGGGTCCCAGGCTTCTCCCAGCTTCTCCAGCTGACTGCAGGGAAGGAAGGGTAAGAGGATCCAGGAGCAGGGCCAGGGTGAGATAGTGGGCCCAGGAGATGGGTCAGGCTCTGTCTGTATAAGATAGTCATGGAGTCTGGCCTGGTGAGGCAGTGAGAGCAAGGGGCCGTGCTTCACAGCTGCATAGCCTCTCCAAGGGCCATGCTCAGAATCCTGGCCTGGGGTCTCTGCCCTGCTGGAGCCTGTCCTCATGCCTACCCGGAAACATCAAAGCATCTGCCTGTAGGGCTGAGCAAATACCTCCTGCCCACTGACCAGAACAGCCCTCTGCTTCTGACCCCTCTCACAGGGTCCGATCGAGAAGCAGATTCTGCCCTCCCAGATCAGGGACTCCAAGCCAAGACGTTGGGGGGGGGAAGGCTGCACCCAGGAGACAGGGCCAGAGAAGTGCCTGGTTCCCTTCCTGCAAGGGCATCTGGGAGGGGGAGGCTGTCCAGACAGAGCCTGGGGGTGAGGAGGAGCTGGGCTTTCCCACTTCTGCAGTTCACCTCCTCTGTCTCCCTCTTGGTTACTCGCACACAGCATGGTGAGGTGTGGGCCCTGTAAAGTGTGGGGCTTGGCTGGCAATGAGAGTTGCACCTTCTTTCTGCGTACATGGTCTCTAGGGCACTCAGGAGAGGGTGGGTGCTGAGGGATGTGGCCAACAAGCCAACAGAAATCAGCAGCCTCCAGAAGCTGCAAGAGGGCAGGAGTAGATGCCTCCAGAGTCTCCATCAAGAGCCAAGCTCTTCTGATTCCTCGTTATGAGCTCTGTGAGAGTCATTCAGATCTCTGGTCAGAACTATAGAGACCGATCTGTGTCGTTTGAGCCTATCTGTGGCAGCAGCCACGGGAGCTTGTAGGAGAAGCCATGTCATCTCTTGTCTTGGCTCATTTGTTTCCTTCCCAAGTCAGTAATTTAACAAACTTCTACACATCCTTCAAAACCCCATAGGCCAACACTTCTAGCCAGGCTCCAGGAGCTTTCTGTGCAGACTGATGGATGCTCACTTCTCCACTGTAGCCATAGCGATTGGAAACAGCAGCTTGCCTTACTCACACTTGCACACAGGCACTCTTTAACGCGGATCCTCACCTCTCACTCTGGCTGGGCCTTCTGCTGAGTAAGTACACAGCCAACTCTAGCCAAACTGATCGATGGACTGAAGACACGAGGTCCACCCAGGAGTCTCCCTGCTCTCTCGTAATTAGCATTTACGGGGAGAGATTTATGGGCATGGGAAAGATTTATTGGAAGGCAGTATTAGCAGGACCCAAGTCTACTAGGTAGACTATGTCCTGGGAAGGCAGCCTGAACCCCTTGGGAAGGGATGAGGAGGGATGAGCTGGAGCCCGCAGGCCAGCAGAGGTGTCCCTAGCTTCCCAAGGACCAGGCGTTCCTGCAGGCGTGATGGTGTCTTGCATCTTCTTCCTTGTGAGGTTGGGTCTGAGGTCCTTGGGGTCTCTGAGGCAGATCCTTGTATGACAGACAACATTCTGCAGCACAGGGTGAATCAACTCGCAAGCTCCACGTGCTAGCCCACAGTGCCAGCTTCTTCCTGGCATCAGTGGGAACTAGTCCAGAGGCAATTTCACCCATGGGCTCAACCACCTACCATTCCTACCCCATGAAGATCACAACAGGGGCTCGGGATCCTGGCTGCAGGGAAGAGCTGGGCGTGCTCAGTAGATGAGGTCCTTGCCTGCAGGACCACACTCAGATGCCTGAGGCAGCAACAGAGGTTGGGTGAGGATGAAGAAACTAAGACAGGAAGTCAAAAGGCTGCCACTCAGAGAAGTACACCCATCCCAGGGCCTCCTCGATACCCTCTGCACTGCAAGGCCAGTCTGGAGCTACTCCTGCCCTCTTGCAGCTACTCAAGGCTGCTTACGTCCACTGGCCTATGACCACATCACTCAGCCCCTGCCCTCTCCTGAGCGCCCCAGAGGCCATGCACATCGAGGAGGTACAGTTGTCATTGCCAGCCATCCCAATGTGCCTTCGAGGGTGTCGGGGCCACTCAGGTGTCCAGGCCACTCAGGTGTCCGTTCCTCTCTGACATTTTGCAATCACTGTTAAACTTTACCTTTTCCAGTCCTGGTGCTGAGCTGAGGGTCTGGTGGGCTGGGTAGGCTCTTCATCCCTGAGCTGCATCCCAGCCTAGGAATCATTGTGTGTCCGAGCTGCAGGGATGCGCTGTGTAGTGTATGTGGAGGAAGCCATCCATCAATCTGAAGAGGACAGGCATCTCTGCTCTCAGGAGCCTCCTTCCCAGATTTATTGGGGTCTCCTGGTGCCTGCCATGCTCCCCAGGCCCTTCCCACGGGGACTGTCTTGAGATTTATCTCTGGCCATTTTGACTTTGCTGTTACTATTGTGCTGATTAGATTTTTCAGTCTGCAAAGTTCAATCTGCTTTTCTTTCTTTTTAAATTACATTTATTTATTTATTCATGGTGTATGTTGGGATGGGGGAGAATGCATGTATAACAGCATTGTGTGTGGAGGTGGGATGACAACTCATGGGAATTGAGTCTTCAATCTTGTGGGTCCCGGGGATTGAACTCAGGTCCTTAGGCTTGGCAGCAAGCCCCTTTACCTGCTGAGCCATCTTGCCCGCCCCGGTTCTGCTTTTGAGAACCTGCTGATAGAGTGTTATAATCTGCTCACCCCCGACTTGTCTCAATAAGGCTCTGCAGTTTGATACTAAGGGCATCATGGAGTCTCGCTCTGGCCCTCTCTTATGCTGAGCCAACTGGTCCTGTCAAGCTCATCTGGGAGGCTGAGAGAGAAGGCACTCCAGCCTGTGCCTGGAGCCAGAGAACAAACTTTGTAAGGTAGATCAGCTTCTAGCATGCTACTTGCCCAGGGTTGTGGGATTCTTGCAATAGCCAAGGAAATTCTCTCTTAGGCTTGTTTGCTTATTGGTTTAAATGTTCAGAGTTGGGAGTTGTGGCAACTCCACCTACATGAATGTTTCTCTTCACGTGATCAGTGAAATGGGAACGTTCTCACTAGCACAGAGAGGTCAAGTTGCCTGCCAAAGGTTATACAGCTAGAGCAGTTTTTACCTATAGGTTGCCGTAGTTTAGGTCCTGATAAACCTGTTACAAGTTGCAGGTGCCCTGGAAGGTGATCAGCCGGTTGTCGGGAGGTCTCTCTTCCTGATGCTCAGCAGCAAAAGATAAGATTGCACCAGACAAGAGAGATGGCTCAACGGTTAGGAGCGCTAGCTGCTCTTGCAGAAGACCCAGGTTCAATTCCCAGTACACACATGTCATCTCACAACTGTAACTCTAGTGCCAAGGGATCCGATGTCCTCTTCTGGGCTCCACAGGCACACATGTGGCACATGAACACGACTGCAGGCAAAACCCTCACACGCATAAATCAAAAGTAAATAAATGTTCTTAAAAAGAAAGAAACGATCTTACCTTGTGCTCCTGCCTGGGAAGGTATCTGGACTCCAAACTCAACGGGCAGTCTCTACCTGAACACCCTGACACTTTTGTGTTTTGTAAAATCAAAACTTCCCGAGCCATACCGATATAATCCAGGAGCGGCCGTTACCGCCTGGCCCCGTCTGACCACAAAGAGCAATAAAACAAAAGAAAGGTGTGGGCCAAATGGAAATCAGCTCTGATTCTTTGAAAACAGTCAAACTCCACCCAGAATTCTTGAGAAGAGAAAGAAAGTGGAGGACGAATGATACCAGAAAGGAGAGGGGTTGCTGGATGCCACAGCCACAAGGGCAAAGGAGGGGAGGGGATGCCTCAGTGACTGCGTGAGTGGAAGAAAATGCACACAGCTCCGTGCCGTTACTGTTGGAAAATTAGGAGAAAAAGCTTGTTTTTTTTTTTTAGGAACAATGTGTCGTAAGAATGATTATGTGTTTGCTATACTGGGTGATTGGACCCGGGGCCTTATGTATACTGGCAGAAGGTCCACACTGAGTGTGCCTCAGCCCTTCTTCTGAGGAAGGAGTAGAAGCGCCCACTGCCCTGGCAGATGATACACCTATGAACTGCTGCCCTAGAGGCGAGAGGGGCTGCCTTTGTGAGGGACAGAGCATGAACTCTCAGGTGCTCGCCCCCCTGAGAATGCATGGCATCAGAGTAAGGGCAGTGTGTGTACTATGAGTTGGGGGTCTCACCTTGTAGCCCACACTGGCCTTGAACTCACATCCTCCTGTCCCTGGCTCATCCATACTGTGATACAGGTGAGCCCTCCCTTCCTGGCACAGACAACATCTTAGATGACCCAGTAACTGATTCAAAGCCCCCATTGTAGAAAACGAAGACTTGCCAGGAGTGTGGCACTGTTTGGGCCTTTAGAAGACTTCTGGGTGGAGCAAAACTCTGTTTGAAGAGACCGAAGCTGTACGAAGACAAGATCTGAGGCCAATTGTGAAACCTTCTAGGTGGGGCACAATGGAGTTATGGCCGGAGGCATCACCAGGAGTCCATCTGTCAGAGTTTAAACGGTGGCAAAGATGCTCAGGTGCAGACAAGCAGCTGGAGGAGACTGGCTGGAGGTATGGTGCACAGAGGAAGCTGTAGGCTGGGAAGTAGGAAATGGGTGTGGTCAGAGAACTGAACAAATTGGTAGAGAAGAGTGGCCCAATCACGCCCACCGGCCTCAGCCACGCCCACAGGTCTCAGTCACGCCTGCTGGCCTCAGCCCACTCAAGAGTTTGCTCCCTGGTCACTCATGGGGGCGACAATACAGTCTCATGCTGAGAGACCCTGACTTGTTCAGTTGTGCTGAGTGTGATAGAAAATTAGAACCTATCTGTCTGCCAGGATAAGTCATGGAAAGATGTCACTACTTCATTTTTACACAGGATTTTAGATGTGTGTCCTGGGACAGCGATGGGATGGCAGCAGGTTCTTTACAACGCAGTGTGTATAGACTCGGAGAGTGACCGTTGTGGGAGTCATCTGTGGGATGGGTGTGTCTTCAAGTGGCAAATGGGAGGCCAGCGGAGCCTGTGACCACCCTGCCTTCGTCACAAACATCCTACGACATAACTGTGTGACTCCAGGAGCCAGCAACCTCGGAAGATATTTTTTCCTCTGCTTTTCCCCAAAGAAGCACAAGAGGGTGAGGAGTGGTAGGCTTGAGAGCGGAAGTAGAAGGGGGACAGAGAGACGCTGGGCTTTCCCCACCCTCCCAGACCAAGATTCACCAGGCTCTCAGCCATAGCTCGTCATAGTTCTCTGGTATTGATCAGAGGTTTCTGGACACAAGCTCCTGGGGTGGCGGAGGTGGGGGGTGGTAGAGGTGGGAGTAGTGTCTGAAAGAGCAGGAGTCACTGAATTGCCACCACCTAGTGTAAGCCAGGGCACAGAGGGCATAGAAGAGAAAAGGCTGGGCCAGGAACTCTTCAGCCTCCTCGTACACCCAACAGCAAGTTGGGCTTGAGCAGCAGCGAGCTTGAGCAGGTCACATGATCCTTGACATCTACATCCCGGCAAGGACAGGATGGTTCTGAGAGCCCCCGGGTGTCTTCATTCCTCCATCCTCATTGGAAAGCCGAGGAGGTTGCCAGATGGAGACAAGAGGACACCATGGCATAAGAAGCCAGCACTGACAAACCGTAGGGGCATAAAGGCAGCCTGCCAGCTCAGTAGGCTGCAACATAAGGGAATGGTGGGGTGCAAGTTCTTCTGAGCCCCAAGTGGCTTCACACTGGAACCCCGTGTGACAACCCTGGAAAGCAAGAAAGCAGCCTGCATCACAGAGATGCCCGTTGTTACCCAGGACAGCTGCCTCCTCCTCGGGCGCTGTCCGAATCGATACCCGAACTGCGGAGTCTAGACACATAAACGCCAGGCAATTTAACAGAGGCAGTCGGTGCAGAGAAAACACTTAACTGGCGATCCAGGGCTCTGCCGAGCCTCAGAGACGCTCAAGAGGATTTATGGGAGATAAAAACAGTTTAACTAAGCTGGAGCCGGCCCCGGCGGCCCACAGGGCCATTGGCTTTTCTCTCCCTCCTGCAGCAGCTACTGGTGGGAGGCAGGGAGGCCCCGGCGGTTCTCCGAGTCTTTCCGCCTCAGTTGTACTAATCACGGCCGGTAACCACCAGGTCTCTGATGCAGCAGCCTCACCACAGCCAGCTTTGGGTTCCCGGGCACCCACCTACCATTATCTATCAGTCTAACAAGAAGCAGGATGTATACAGGTGGCCTCTGTGGTTGGGGCACACGCATTACCTCACACGGGCTTCCCAGCTGGCCCTGGCAGGAACCTCATTTCTATAGCAAGGACAGAAGCCCACACTCAAGGTCAACTCCAAGGAGTCGTTCAAGGTTGATACTGGGTTGATGTCCAAATTCCTGAAGCAGAGACCTGATTTCTGCCCATGACCTGATTTCTGCCCATCGGTATACTTCATGTCCAAATGATGTTCCAGCCTATCCTTCAGTGTTGTCCTGTGCTCAATGGGATGACTGTTGCCTCTCCCACTGTTGGGCATGACTTTATGCCCGTTCAGTTATAGCCACTCTTAACAAGAAGCAATAAATCGCTTTAAGTAGAAGGCTGCAATTGGAGAATAATTCAGTTTCCAGGGACCACAGGGCCATGACTCTTTTCTCCTTTTAGGGAAGACAGAAACCTTTTCACCCAAGACCTTAAATTCAGCAACACTCTCAGGACAGAGGGGCAAACTCTGTCAGGGGCCTGGGCCTTGCTTCACTTGCGAAGATTAAAGTTGACATCATCCCACCAAGGGCCTCATGGGAGCCAGTGACTTTGACTACCTGTGTGGGACTGGTGTGGTGTGGACTTCCTGCCTCCCTTAGCCTTGGGTTAAAATGGAGGTGGCAGCCTGTACAGCTTGTGAAGTTTATGAATCAACTTGTTCTTCAATGGAGGGAACCCCTCAGCTAGGCTAAACGTGGCTGCATGAAGAATTGTAGTCAACTGGAGGTCATAGGTCTACTGGGTAGTTGGTCAACTGGACACAAACTAGGGTCATCTGGGAGGAAGGGATCAAACCAAGAAACCACACTCATAAGAATTGTCCTGTAGACAAATCTGCAGGACATTGTTTCGATTGATGTAAGAGGGCTTAGCTTTTGGCGGCCCTGGGGTATTTAAGAAAGCAGGATGAGCAAGCCATGGGGAGCAAGCCAGTAGCATTCTTCCATGGACTCTAATTCAGTTCTTGCATCTAGGTTTCTACCTTGAGTTCCTGCCCTGACGTCCCTGGATGATGGAAGCTGTAAGATTAAAAAAAAATCCCCTTTATTCCCAAATTGAGTTGAGTCACGGTGTTTATCACAGGGAGAAAAACCCTGTCTGAGTCACTAGCAAACAGTGACCTAGATGTGAAAAATGTCGAAGCCAAATCCAGACACTTGCCAGCAGAGGGACGGCAGCTAGAGAGAGAGAGAACCAGCAATAAGTGGGGAGAGACATGAGGATGTCTCATGGGAACCAAGAGCAAAAGCAGTGATCCAGGACACAGGGAGAGGAGTCGGGGTGGAGCATGCCCACAGTGACTGGTGTGGCAGAAATGACTGGATTCAAAAGTGGAGAGGGAATGGGATTAAGAACAAAATCTAGGGCTGGAGAGATGGCTCAGTGGTTAGGAACACCAACTGCTCTTTCAGAGGTCCTGAGTTCAACTCCCAGCAACCACAAGGTGGCTTAGAACCATCTGTAATGGGATCCGATGCCCTCCTCTGGTGTGTCAGCTACATACAAGATTCATATACATGAAATAAACAAAACTTTAAAAACAACAACAACAACACTCCCAATACTTATTGTCTGTGAGAGAGGTAGAAAGATGCGAGCAGTGCTGAAGATACCCCAAGAAGCACTCTCCCGAAACCAAACCAAACACCGTTGCTGAGGTGACTAATGGAGATTGAGGGGAAGCTTGGGCACAGACTGAGAGCAGAGAAATTGGAACAGAAGTGTCTACTGTACTGTTCGCACCCAATAACAATTTCCAAATCCATAAAGCAAACTTTCTCAGGCTACAAAGAGAACCACAAAGGAATCTGAGCACCTCTTATGCAGGGATATTTAAAAACACATTTTGCAGTGACTGATGGAGGAAGGAGACAGAAAGAATTATCCTGCTGGCACAGAGAGCATTCCAGATATAATTAACAAGCTTTGCCTAACAAGCAAGCAGAGAGAGCTACCCTCAATGGCCGGAGGGGGCCCGCACGGTTTTCAAACACCCATGGAGCCTGTATTAAAAGTCATGCCGGGTCATAAATAACATAAGCTTCAATAAATGTCAGGAGCGGCTATCAGAAAGACCACACACTCTCTAGCCACAGTGCAAGTAAATTAACATCAATAAAACATCAGACGTGCACAGATAATTAGCTCATAAGTCAGACAAGGTATTAGGAAAGTTAGAGAATGTTAGGAGAGAACGGTTTGGAAAGACTTCACGTGAGGGCGGCACACAGGAAGCTAGAACGAAGAGGATAACAGACTCTAAGAAGTCTGTCATGAGGCTGGGGCTGAAAGCAGAGTGTGTGTGTGTGAACCTTCCACAGCCCAAAACTGAAAAGGAGAGGCAGGCTGGGTAGGTTTCCAGAGAAAGGCCCAGTACCACTCTGTTTTGGATGCAGTAGGAGTCTTAATGGTCTTACAGACATCACAGAAAGGGAATCATGACTTCCTCTCTTCCCGGAAATAGGAGCCAGTGTCCTCATTGTTAACACAGACATTCGAAGAACAAACAACTCCAATATCGTTTGACAATATTGAAAGTGTTTTGAGAGGAAAAAGCAGGACCTGATTGTGAAAGTCAGCCAATGCGGGCAGCTCGCCCAGGGACACTGGAGTGGAAGCGAAGGGTGGCAGGTTTCATTTCCACTGTTGTGATGAAATATCCCTGCGACAAACAACTTGGGGTAGAAAGGATTTAACTCACATCACAATTCCAGGCTATAATCCATCATTGTGGGGAAAACAAGGAGGTGGCTGCGTGAGAGACATGGTCAGAATACGTCCATAGCCGAGGGCAGGGCGAAGTGAATGTATACATGTGTGTTTGCTTGCTTGTGCTCAGCTCAGTTGCTTCACTCTTATACAACAAAGAGCCGCCTTGCCTAGGGAATGGCACCACTCACAGTGGTCTTGGTCTTCCCACATGGATTAACTTAGTTAAGGCAGTTCCATATCCCCACACACAAACAACTCAATGTAGACCATGTAGATTCTAGCTGGGTGTCAAGTTGACAGTCAAAGCTAAGTCTTATACCAACATGTTGTCAATGACGGTTAAAAATGAAACGTTTGGGGTTGGGGATTTAGCTCAGTGGTAGAGCGCTTGCCTAGGAAGCGCAAGGCCCTCGGTTCGGTCCCCAGCTCCGAAAAAAAGAACCAAAAAAAAAAAATGAAATGTTTATAACCCTCCCTGCAAAGAGAATTTACAAAGCCAAATCAGATAGGCATTTCTGCTCGCAACCATCACATAGAACTGGCCAGCCAGAGAAATTTCTTCGCAATGAGGTCAGGACAGATGCCTCCCATCACAATCTCATTCACTGGGAGCTTGAGATACCGACCGTTTAGATAAGACAGGAAGAAACAAGCAGTGTAAAGATCACAAAGGGAGAGACACAGCCATCATCAACTCATCAGGGTTCATACCTCTCTCGCTGGAGCCCTTCTGATGGCTCCCCGCAGCCCTGAGATCTCCACAGGTCTATGGCCCAGCATGTGTTTGCGGAAGATGGAGGAAGGGGTGTTGGGGAGGAGCTCAGGAGGTCTGGATGAGCCTGTCTCTGCAGTGGCCCTCCTGAGCCTCAGTAGCATCAGCAGCAATGGTGTGTCTTTCCAGAACTTTGTGAGGATAAAAATGACATGTGACACAATCCTGGGCATCTTGGGTAGCTGGGCTAGAAACAAACTCTCTACTTCAAAGTGTCTGCTGATGGCGGTGGACTGTGAGGGAGACTTGGATTCTATATCTTTGTGTGTGTGTGAGAGAGAGGCGGAGAGGGAGAGGGAGAGGGAGAGGAGAAGGAGAGGGAGAGAGGGAAGGAGAGGGAGAGGAAGAGGGGAAAGGGGGAGGAGAGGGAGGGGGGGGGAGGGAGAGGGAGGGGGAGGGGGGGGAGGGGGAGAGAGGGGGAGAGAGAGGAAGGAGAGGGAAAGGAGAGGGAGAGGGAGAGAGAGGGGGGTGGGGAGGGAGAGGGAGAGAGGGGAAGGGAGAGGGAGAGGAAGAGAGAGAGAGGCAGAGGCAGCGGCAGAGAGAGGGAGAGGGAGAGAGAGGGGGGAGAGGGGAGAGAGGAGGGGAGGGGGGGAGAGGGGGAGAGGGAGAGAGAGAAGGGGAGGGAGAGGGAGAGAGAGAGGGAGAGGGAGAGAGAGGGGAGAGGGAGAGGAGAGAGGGAAAGGAGATGGAGGGGAGAGGGAGAGGGGAGAGGGAGAGAGAGAGGGGAGGGAGAGGAGAGGGAAAGGGGGAGGGAGAGGGGAGAGGGAAAGGGGGAGGAGAGGGAGAGGGAAAGGGGAGGGAGAGGGAAAGGGGGGAGGAGAGGGAAAGGGGAAGGAGAGGGAAAAGAGGGAGAGGGAGAGAGGGAAGGGAAAGGAGAGAGGGGAAGGGAGAGGGAGAGAGGGGAAGGAGAGGGAGAGGAAGAGGGAGAGGGAGAGGGAAAGGGGGGAAGGAGAGGAAGAGAGAAAGAGGGGAGAGGGAGAGAGAGGGGGGGGGGAGAGGGAGAGGGAGGAAGAGAGGGGCAAGAGAGAGAGAGAGGGAGAGAGAGAGAGAGAGAGAGAGAGAGAGAGAGAGAGAGGGAGAGAGGGAGAGGGAGGAGGAGAGAGGGGGAGGGGGGAGAGAGAGAGGGGGAGAGGGGGAGAGAGGGAGGGAGAGGAGAGGGGGAGAGGGGAAGGGAGAGGGGTAGGAGAGGGGAGAGGGGGAGGGAGAGGGGGGAGGGGGGAGAGGGAGAGGGAGAGGGAGAGGGGAGAGGGAGAGAAAGGGGGGGAGGAAGAGGGGGAGAGGGAGAGGGGGAGGGGAGAGAGGGAAAGGAGATGGAGAGGGAGAGGGAGAGGGGAGGGAGGGGAGGAGGGGAGAGGAGAGGGAGAGGGAGAGGGAGAGGGAGAGAGGGAGAGGGACTACAGGCAGCTGCTTGGGCTGTGAGCAGGGACAGACAAGGAGCTAACAAAAAGAACTCTTTCGCTCCCCCGATTCCAGGAACAACCTGCTAGCAATCAATTGACTGTGGGGGCCGGAGGAGCCCTGCTTGGCTCCTACCTGAGTGCTCTCTGGATGCACTGAATGTCTCTTACTGGCAGTCCCTGGCTTGTCATTGAGAAGAGGCGTTGCTTAAACCTAGAAGCTTTTCTGGGAAAGAGCAGCATGACAGTCAAGGGGCTGAGAAGGGCACACAGTCAGGACCAGACCTCTCCCACATGGCAGACCCTTGGAACAAATGCTAAGGGCCATGCCAGGATGAGCAAGGAAGGTGGAGGCAGGTGTTGTCCTGCTGGGATCTTCTGGGGTAACAACCAAGAGGGCAGAGGTGAGAAATTTAGGGGAAGAGAGTAGCTTGGAGCCTCCTCATGGGGACAGGGTGACTTGGGTGTGGTTGGACCTGCTTTGTGGCTGAGTAAGCCAGGCTCAGAGAGGTGGAACCTACTCTCCCTGTCTTGAGTCTCCATCTGCTTCTCGAGGTGGCTGCCCAGGGAGGAGAGCAGGAAAAGTGACCGGGTCACAGCCGCAAGGAGCCAGGGCTGCGTGGAGATGTGCTGTGACTTCCTGGAGTCCGATCTCTGGGAGAAGGAGCCCTGCTGGCCTTGCTGGGCCTGGGCTGAGTCACTTCTGTGTCAGGAGTCTCTTTGCTTCACAGAGTTCCTATTGTACCTAGCTCAGGCCGCCATGGTCTCCTGCTGAGGGACGGGAGCTGTCCTGGGTGCTGAGCCAGCCACGCACCTCCTTCTGCATGGCCCCCTTGCAGAAGTGTGGGCCTTGGTCTTGCTGGGCCTCTGCTGGCTTCACCCTTCGCTGAGCCTGCCATCCTCACTTGTCGGCATGGCAGCCTCTGCTGTGACCCATGGTGAGTGTGAAGAGTAGAAATGAATGAGATGTGTCCCACTTTTCAGGGACTCCTGTCACCAGGGACTGCTGGGGCAGAGCTCAGAGCTCAGGCACAGCAGAGTCTCCTGGCTACCATCTCTCCATCCCCTTCCCCGTATCCACTGTGTCTCAAGCAGCTCTTGCCACTGGGCCACTGGGGAGCAAGGTGACCTTAGTGTCTGACCTTGGGATTTGTTTGAGGTTGGGTATAGATGGGCAGGTTGACTTTCAACTCAATAGTTTCCTGCCTCAGATTCCCAAGTGCTGAGATTGTACCACCATGTCTTGCTACTATCGTGTTTTGGAGTGTACGGGGGTGGGGCGCACGTGTGAGTGTCTAAATGGATGTAGGTGCACATGTACACACAGGCATGTGTTAAGACCTGGGGTTGAAGTCGGATGTCTTCCTCAATTATTTTCCACTCTATTTATGGAGACTGAGTCTCTTGCAGACCCCAAACTTGTAAATGCCAGGTAGTCTAATTAGTCAGCTGGCCCTATGCATTCTCTATCTTCCAAGAACTGGGATTACGGGTATCCACCACACCTGCCTGGCTTTTAGGTGGGTTCTGGGAATCTAAACTCTTTGTCCTTGTGCTTGTAGCAAACACTTTATCTAGTGAGCTTTTCCTCGGCCCCTGGCTACTTTGTAAAATGTGACTCTAGTGTCTGGCCACTGCCAGGCCAAGGCCTTTCTTCACCATTGCAGCCAATCCTGAGAAGCTGCCCTGTTCTATTTCTTCATTTGTACATGGAGGGACCACAGGAAAGCAGTGCCTTCGAACCCCCGCAAATCACAAGGAACCCACGTGCTGTCTTAAGGATCCAATCTGGTCTCAGCAATGACCGCCAGTCAGTCACACCCCTAGACAAGCTAGGGAAGACAGCACGCATCCAACAGAGGCTCCATGGGGACCACACTTGGCATTGCCTGGTCTCTGTGAGCCTACTGCCTCTTCTGCCAGGGGGAGATCTTCCTGGGACCACTGCTACATCTCCCACTGTCCTGCCCCCACCCCTGTCCTCACCCTCTACGTCCACTCTGTAGAGTGGCAAAGGACTCCTCCTAGGACTCAAGTCAGATGATGTCCCATGTCCACATTGCTAAGTACCCCGTGGCTCCCACCGGATGCGGGGTGAGATGCAGCCTAGCCCTGCTCCTTTCAAGGCCTGGCTCCAACAGCTGCTCCCTCTGCTCCCTTTGCCCAGGTGCCGTGCACACATGGTGTGCATATAGAATGCAGACAAAACACTCACACATATAATAAAAATAAATACATTAAAAGGAAAAGGGAAAAGAAGCGCCACTTTCTAGTGTTCGGGTGAGGACCAGGCCTTTTGTTTGTGGGATTTCGTGGAACATTCCAGATTCAAAGATCAACCCTCACTAGTCTGGTGAGTAAAGGACACAGTCCCTACCCGACCTACCCTGGGTGCCCTAGTAACCGGCCTTGGTTTCCTCACATGAGCCTCTTTCTTCAGCCCAGTGGGCTCTAGCTAATGGTGCTGGGACCTTGCTCCCTGGAACCTTTGTTTGCTGTTCTTTTGCAGGGGCCAGAGGCCAGTTACCCCTGTTCTCAGTATCTCTTCACGCAGGTCCCAGAGGATAGCTGGGGCCATTGGTTCCTCTTGTTGATCCTCTAAAGACCCGTGGAAGATGCCACCAGCAAGGGGCATCTGTATCTCAACCGTCCCATGGGGTCAGATGCCCACTCAAGATGATAGTTAGAGGAGGAAAGAGTGAATGGGGGTGGTAGGGAGTGGAGCAGTGTGGAGCAATGATTAGTAGCCTGATCCATCTGGTCTTGACTCTGAGAGATGGAGAAAAGAGGGAAAGTGCATCACCCCCTGGAGAAGCTGAGTAGCTCCTCCTTCCCTCCCACTTCTACTGGGGCTCTCTACAGATCAAACTTGACAGGAAGATGCAGCTTCAGGCATCGGCCGGCCATGCAGACCACACAGGTTTTCTTTAGGCGGAAGGCATGGGGGAAGAGTTTGCAGATTCGAGCTGTACTGGACTACATAAGTCCTAGAGGGGTTGGGGATCCTATGTCTGTGGGTAAGAAGGACAGCCCATCTTATATGCCAGGAGCGGGGTCCTGCAAGCCAAAGGCATCCTGTGCTAAGGTTTAAGGTATGACTAGAGGGGTTACTGGGTGAGGAAAGTAGGCTAGAAGCCAAGAGAGAACACAAGTGCCTTGTGTGGGGCCCAGGTCACAGAGGACCTGAGTGGAGCCTCCTAGCCATCTTTGCAGAATAGTGACCCCCTGTCCTCTTAGTGACCAAGAGCATTTAAGGAGCTGAAGGAAGTGGGTGGTTGCTAGGTAACATCAACCTTATGATGCCCTTGTGAGCATGGCTCCACCAGAGTCTTGGAGAAACTGCTGGGGTATACGGCCCAGTGGGGGAGCCCTCCTCTGACACATTCAAGAGTTTTGGGAGCCCACTGATGCTTGAAAAGCATTTCAAAATGTCTGAAGGGCTACAAAGACACGTGGCTTCGCTTAGGCCTGACCGGAGCTGGCTTTCTTGTGGGAATCAGCCCTGTCCGCTCCTGGAGCCCAAGGAGCCAGGAGGGAAAATGAAAACCAAAGTTTCTAGAATCATCAGGCCCAGCTCCTCCCTTGCTGTCTCTCCTTCCCTTTCAAGTTGACCTGGCAGGACTTTGCCCCCAGCCCCCAGCTTTTGTGCAAGGGCGAAGAGGAGGGCTTTGCCACGCAGGCGCCACATTTGATTCCGATTTGCGCCTGGCGTGTGATGACAAGAACCTGAAGCTGATAATGGACGAGGCCGGCCCTGGGAGGGCAAAGCCCCGGCGCCGCCATCGCTCTTGCTGCTGAATCTGTCACTGGGTTGGATCGGCAGATACTCGCCGAGCCTCAGCTAGACATGGGGGCTGGGCCACAGGGCCTTAGGGTCAGACCCTCTATTCTGCAAGGCCAGCAACCAGGAGCTAGAAGGGCCAGTGACCTCCCTACCCTGTATGGTGAGTGACCACAGTGAGAGCAAGCAACCGCGCCAAGACACCTGTGCAGGGAGATAGACGGCATTGTGACCCTGCAGGAGCGTGGGCGGCGGGCTTGGAGCATGCGCCTCTGTGGAAAACTAAGAGCAGCGGGCCTGGAGCTCTGCAGTGGGCTCTACCTCAGGCGATAGGACAGCTCTGTAGGTTTATCACCAAAGGCTGAAGCCTGTTCTTCTGTCTCCAGCCTGTGTAGGGTCCTGGCAGTTCCTCCTTGCTGCTCTGAGAGTATCAGGCTTGGGGGTGAGGTGGGGGTGGGGGGTGGAGCCATTTACACAGCCATTCTGCTCTCCCTGTGAGCATGTGCCCAGGCTGGCTGACTGGAGGATCACAGCCACATAGTGCAGCCACATAGCCCATGCCCTCAGCTGTCTCAACAAAGGCCAGCCATGGCCAACAGAGCCCCAGGCTGATATGCATGCACATGAGCAATGAACCATTGCTGCTGTGTGCCACAGGGTCTCCCAGCCAGAGGAGGCTTTCTGATGCAGAGCCAGCTGCATGCCTTTCTCTGGTAGCCAATCCATGATCCGTTTTTAGATCCTTCTCGGCTTCCCTATGGTAGAAAAGACCCTACTTGAGTGTTGGTCCTTTTATCCCCAGAGCCCCCAGATAATAATAGTATCTGCTCTTGAATCCAGCTTGCTCCCAACACCAGACGCTACAACAAAGAGCACCCAATACCTAGTAGGATGCCAGCCTCTGAGGACTATGCCCAGCTCTCCCCATGCCAGCTCTTAGGGTAGTCCACTGGATATTTATGGTGAGGTGCACTGTTACCTGCACATGTTGGCTAGGCTGCTCTGCAAACACCTCCAACTGGAGATAAAGCGTGGGGAAGACAGTCGTCAGGTACTTAAGAGTAGGGACTCCTTGCAGTGCTACAGAGAAAGCACACATGGCAGGTGTCAGGTGAGGTGGGGTCAAGTCCCCAGCCCTCCATGCTGGACTGGGTTACCTGTACTTGGCTGAACCTTTCTTCCTTCCAGGAGAGTGAGCAGCAGAGACTTCTGCCAAGTGCAAATTTGATAACCAGACACCGTGCTGAGGCCCCGGACAGCCCAGCCTGCCTTTGATCCAGGCTGTCTGGACCAGCCGTTCTTTAGCTGCCGAGAGTCTGTTTTCCATTTTGAGTTTGGCCGGGCCCTCCTTTATGGAAGATCAGTTTTCAGGCCCCAGCAGACAGAGCTGTGGGCAGGAAGCAAATGCTCCTCTCTGTGGATCTCCAGCCTCCAGGATCAAGCAGGGGTCCTGGGGAGGGGAAGGGGTTACGGGATCTTTGTGGGATGGAGATGGTGGTACTCTAGAGTGGGGAATTTCCAAGGCACCTCTGCCTGGAAACTGCTGACTGGTGCATAACCCAGGCTCAAAACTCTGAGGTCTCCTGTCCCATCAATAGGGCAGCAAATGGGAGATCTGAGAATGGGAATCCACTTGGTAAAGAAAGGCAGGCTTTTGACCTTCGTGGTTGCTCAAGTGTTAAATGGGTGGGTGGGTGGACGGACGGATGGATGGGTGGATAGATAGATTGGTGGGTGGATGAGTGGATGACAGGTGAATAGAACTGATAGATAGGCGAGAAGATGGACATGTAGGTGGGTGAGTGAGTGGATGAGATGAATAGATGGATGGATACATGGATGAGCAGGTAGATGGGTGGACGAAGAGAGGAGTAAGAGGATGGATAAGTACATAGGTGAATGGGTGGCTGATAAGCAGATGGATGATACATATGTAGGCTATGAGTTAATGGATAGATAACTGGATGTATGTATGGATGGGTGGGTGCATGGATGGATAGATGGATGGATGGATGGATGGATGAGTGCATGGATGGATGGATGGATGGATGGATGGATGGATGGATGAGTGCATGGATGGATGGATGGATGGATGGATGGATGGATGGATGGATGGATGGGTAGGTATATGGGTGGCTGGCTGGTGGTTAGAAGGATAGGTTTGGGTGCTGTGGATGGATGAAATCTACCCTCCTTTGCCTTTAAATCCTGGATGGATCATCTTCTCAAGGATGATGATAAGGCTTGAACCTCTAGAGAGAAACAGGTCATAACCTGAGGGTCATGAATTGTGCCAATATAATGTCACAAAAAAGCAGGAGCAAGGACCAGAGGTAGGATCCTGCCCAAGCTGCTTTATGCGCTTGAGTAAGTCTGTAGCATTGCAACTTCGTGGGTAAGAGATCCTGTCTCCTTGGGTCCCTCTTCATGACTTTTGGGGACTGAATTTTGTCCCCATATATGCATGCTTAAGCCTGAAGCCCTCTGGAATGTCCTGGAAGCTGGCCTGTGGGAGGACCTGGGTTTTTATGCAGTCCTGAGCTGAGGCTCCTGGTGGGACCTTCCTCGTGAGAAGCTGAGGCTAGGCCATATGGGAAGACAGCTTCTATAAGCCAAGGGGCGTGCTTCAGGCTTCAGGCATCTGTCCTCCTTAACTAAACACATAGATGTTAATGGTGTCTTCAATTGTGATTTCTTACGTCAGCCTGAGCTTGTGTCCCTCAGCACACAAAGCAGAAAGCACCGGGATATAGATTCAGCCATGCTTCTCCAAGAGGGCTTCCAGAAGTTGATACACTCAGGACTGGGCTTGATGGCAGCTGCACGGGGACGCTGAGTGATGTGGAGTCGCCCTCAACTCGCCCACCCGTGCTGAGCAGTGTCCACAAGAAAAGCCTTCTTACGTCACAGGACTCTTGCTTTGCCAGGCGGGTGACAGGATGGATATCCCTGTCCCACCCCTCTTCTCATCACCTCCAGTGACCATCAGGGGCTGATGGCTGCTGTTGTCAAGGGGCCCTGCTTCTCACTGACAGTAAAGAAGAAATCCCTGGAGCTCCCCAACACCACCCCACTACCCTGAACAGGGTCACGAGTTCTTCCAGATGGGATGGGTTGACTCAGCCTTCGTTCCGGAGTGGGTAGCTTCCCTCTGACAGTATTACCATCGTTGGAAAGCAAATTATTGATAATGAGGCTATAACATGAACCTAGATGTAGCTGATTCATGAATGAGCATGACTGTTTTGATAAAGCTTTATTTACAAACTAAGAGAATGGTAGAATTTGGCTCACAAGATGCCGCTTGTTGTTAAACCAAGCATGGATGAGCCTCTTGGGGCTGACCAATTGCAGTCTCCATGGAGTCCAGGACAGGAGCAGTAGCCAGGGTTACGCAGCTAGCTGAAACCTTTAGACCCTGCTGTGGAGACCTTCACTCATTTGGGCATGGCCTGGAAGAATGGTGTTGAGGGCCAGAGAGCAAGGGAGCTCTTGCTGCTTAGAATGGTGGGTGACTTCTCAAAAATCTTACAAATGTTTCTTTCTGGAACATTCCATTTAAAATATCCAGACTACGGGAGTGAAATGCAGAAAGCGAGGCCTTGGATGAGTCCGGACAGCTGTACATGAGAGCTGAAAACCTCGGTTTACCAAGAAGACATGGAGAGCCTGCTGTATGCCTCCTGCTGGGATTAAGGCACAGGGGACACTTGCTAATGACAGAGGATCCTGACAGTGTGTGGGGGAGATCCATGGGCCCCAGAGTAACCCGGAGTTGAATGCACACCAGGCAAACATTTTGCAGCTGAGCTCACCACCCCGTGCCATTTTGAAGATTTTGAAGCTGCAGTGTGATTTTCCTTTTACATCAGGGGGAACGAGGACAGAGAAAGTGTGCGGGGTCTGAGACTACACATTCCCACATACAGGTGAGGACAAGGGCATCACCATCATGGGCTGATCCACCTTGCCATGCGGATGCCCTGGTGCTCAGATCTACTGAGAGAGCATTGAGGTGTGGAGCCAGATGCTGTACTCTAGCCAGGTATTTATCACGTTGCCCATGTAGATTTCATTATGACCTCCTGCTGGGCTTAACAAAATGATTTGAGAAGTTGGGGGGGCATGGCACACACAGGCACCTCTCACTCCTTCTGTCCAGTTTAGGCGGCAGTAGTGTATGTGAATTAGTTCTGTGCAAGTTCCCACATGTGAGGGATGACTCAGACCACTACCCCACAGTGAGAACACAGGGCCTGGGTTTTGAAAGCAGCCAGAACAATAGCTTCTGTGTCATTCAAGGACTTCCCCTCAAAGGTTGCAGTGTGCGGTCACTATAAGCACCCCTGCACTCCCTGGGTCAACCTTCCCAACCTCACCCTAAGGTGCCCATCTGCTGTCCCTTGTCCTTTGAGGAAGGCTCACTTGCCCCTACCTTACTGAGCTAGACAGCCAGGCTCACAGAGCCAATGTTATTCTCTTCCCATGGTGCCATCTTCCAGGGATACTGGGGACCAAACTGAATGGCATCCTGGGCTAGAAAAGAGGAAGGACCACAAGGCCTTCTCAGGTCCACCACATCCCACATCGCAGTCAGTCTCTGCTCATAGGCAGCTCACATGTGGCCCTATGATATGCCAAAACACAGGAGGAACCCGTGAGAGAGAGTGGGGGGGGGAGAAGAACTGTTAAAGAGACAGTTGCTCTCCACACATCTGAATTCCCAAGGCCGCCTGCCTCAGGCACACAGGACTTCTTCACAGCCGTGAATCCCAAGTCCTCCAGGGATTGACCACACTTGTGGGCTGCACTTCTCTCCTCTGCCACTAGGGGGCACACTTCTCCCCAGTGAGCAGGTGCCATGACACAATCCAAGCTGCTCTTTCCTTCCTTGCATGAACTCTTCAGGCTTCCATCAGCGCGAACCATAATTTCTCTAATAAAACATCATTATCTATGGAAAATCTCCCAATATAGATGCAGGTGTGTATTTGTGTTCCAATCTTCACCTCTGTCTTTACCACACACGGGAGGGTGTTTACAGCAGGGTCCTGGGCTGGCAGAGGCCTGGGGCACAGTGACGTTCATTCCCAACTCTCTGGGGCCCTGGTAAAGTCCCTGTCCTAGTCTGAGTCCTCCAGATGTGGGTCGTAGGTTGGCACCCCGTCTCTGAGGTACCCATTTGAGGAGGGCTGCCTTTGATGCAGCCTCAGATTTAGGGCAACAGATCCCCAGTTGAAGCTAACGGTGCTGAGTCCAAACTCACTGGTGGCATCAGAATGGAAACATTGGTACCTCTTAGAAGAGGGTGTGTCATTGCATGACTACCCAGTGTGCTCATGTTTACAGAAGGCAGGAGAGGACCCTTCAGACCATGTTGGAGCCATCGCTTGATCCCCAGTTTCTGCCTAGTTATCTGTGTTTGGAATAGGATGTGGAGTCAGACATACATACACACACACACACATACACACACACACACACACACACACACACACGTCAAGAACAAGGCCAAAATTCATGCTCTTAATCACCGAATGAAACATTAAAGTGTCTTAAAAGCAGGAAGTCTGGATGGGAGTCCACTGTGGGGAAGACACCGCCTGTGCCTGGAGGCCATGGTCCCCAGTGCTCCTTGCATATTTTTCATTCACTTGGTACGGCGGCTGTGTCCTGCTGGGACGAGCATCTTCCAGGCATGAGAAAGGTCTAGAAACTGGGACTCGCAGGAAATACACCCCAGTCGTTCTGGGATGCTCTAGGTGTCAGGACATGTGCTACGATGTAGGTATTGCACAGAAGCAATAGCTCTTGGACTAGACGGTACCAATTGTCCCTGATGAGTAGCTGGATGTGTGTGGCTGTGATTAGAAAGTGGTCCCCGAGTCTGCAGGAACCTGGGGAGTGACCATGGAGAACTAGTTCAGGATCACAGGGATAGGACCGAGGATAGAGGGGAGTTGGACCTGGCCTATGACAGGTGTGTCTCAGAATACTTGTGTTTTAGATACTTTTTTATTGCTATGACCAAATACTTGATAAGAAGCAATTCAAAGGAAGAAGGGTTTAGTCTGAGGGTTCAGTTCATCAGGGCACAGACCGCCTGGCAGCCTGAGGATGGGGCAGCTTAACACGCATCAGCGGTCAGGGAGCTGAGAGGACAGAAAGTGGTGTGGGACTATAAAGTCTTAAGGCCTATCCCCACTTCCTCTCCCAAGGCCATTCCTCTTAAAGTCTCCACAACCTTCCCTGAAGCTGCATCTCCAGCTGGGGATGGAGTGTCAGAACCCATGAACCCATGGGGACATTTCACATTCGAACCACAGCCCAGCACTTTTGAATAAAATGTCTGGCAGGAGGGGACTGGGTGGGATTTGAGCTGGAGGACTGGCTGCCAACTTTAAGAAGGTTCTATGGGCGCTCAAAAAGAACAGAGCTGTAATTTGGTGAGTGATCCCCACCAGAGACCCTTATTATAGACTATGGCACTATTGGTAGGTAAGGGAGCCACTGGAAGGAGGTCTAGTCAAGGTCATTCATGGGCAGGGCAACAATCCAGTCTCTTGTCTTGTACCCCTGCCTTGCCACACGCCCAATGCAACAAAGGATCCCATTCTCTATCTTTCCAGGGACTTTGTCTCCTGAGCTCCTGGTCTTAGTGGGACTTGAGCATCAAGTTGTCACTTTAGTGACACCAACTGCCCTCAGGTTTCAGCACCCTCTCTGCTCCATCCCTCTCCTGAGCACACAAAAGTGGACTAGGTAAGGCTTGCCCACAACTGCAAAGCCTGTCTGAGAAAGGCGGGTAGCCCAGAGTCTAAATACCTCTGGAGTGACTCTGAGGTCAGCTTCTGGTAGCTCTCAGATTAGCACCAGTATCTCTGGCTTCTTAATTTTCAAAGCACCACAGAACCCAGGGCAGGGTAATTGGCAGATGGCCTGGCATGTTTCAGTATGGAGGGGCAGAGTGAAAAAGTTGAGGACCTGAGAGGGCGGCTGGTGAACAGTGGGGAGTAGGGGGGTGAAGATGGGACTAGGTATGGGGAATTAATGCTGCTCTTAGAATCCCCCAAGACTCAGGCTAGTGACATAGGAATGGGCACAGCGAGGGGACACACCTGGGAAGCTGAGACCAAGGATGGTTCTAGAAGGGAACGTGGTCTAGTGCTTTGCTGTCCAGAAAAAGAATCCTGGCTGGGGTCACCAAGGGAGGACACTGGCCCAAGGCAGTCCGCCCTGGTGCGAGTCACTGCATAGGGCCATGGTGGCTCCTGTGGGCAGCCTGGAGATTTGGTGGTCTGTTGTGATAGTCCTGGTTGTCAAACACACGGGAAGTCCCTTCCTTCACAAATTCAGCAAGACAGTTACTGTCTGGTACGGTCATCACCATGAGATCCTCAGAACGTTCTTACAGTTTTGTTGTGAAGAGCTGGCTAGGCTGATGGACCACTCAATAAGGAGGCAGGGCTCAGCAGAGAAGGGAGGAGAGGGGAGAAAGAGTGGGGACCTGCTGAACTGCCACCTACCACAGCTGGGAGGATGAACAGCCAGGAGCAGCTGGTGAGGAGAGGAGAGGTCAGGGTGGTGCTTCCAAAGAGGTAAGGCCCCTCCCTAAGTACTCCGGAGAGGTGTCTCAGGATGAGGCTCCCAGTGGGACAGAGGTGCTGGGCAGAGGCAGCTTTAGCTGAGGTGAGGATAAGGTATTTGAGAGGGGAGTGGTGATGGAGTGGGCCTCCCTGTGGAAAGGAACAGGAGCAGCAGCCTGTCCTGTCGGGACCCAGGTACTCAGAAGGAGCAGAGCCCTGAGCCTACTGGAATGGATGCAGACATCCTCCGGGATTCTGGGATTCCAGGATTCTTTCTGCTCTCAACACTGGGCTGCTGTGGGCCTTTCCTCCAAGGCAGAGACCTGAGGCAAGGAGGAGAGGTGGGTCAGACGCCTCAGATTTCAAGAGCCAACTTCAAAGGGGCCAGGTTTGGAGGACCAGCCCAGGAATGCATGGGGCAGGCAGGATGGTCGAGGAGCCCCTCCTACGGGATTCTGGCCTGACCCCCAGCTGGGGTTGGAAAGCTGAGGCCAAGGGCAGGGTGGGGCCCAGCCCAGCATCTGCCGCCTTGTGGCTCCACCTTTCACCTGTGCCCCAGGACCACCAGGGTCACCTGCCCTCCTCAGGCCCTGGTTTTCTTCTTGTTGAAGCCATGGGGGGTGGGTAATAGATACTCCCCTTGCCAGGGAGGGCAGGAAGCTGTGGGAGGAACCAGTGCGAGGCTTCCTCTCTGAGAAGGCTGTGTATATCTAGGGCCCTGCAGGTACACTGCACAGAGCTCAGAACAGGAAGGGGTAATCCCGGGCATGGTGAGTGCCTGATTCCTGGAGCTCTTTCTCCATAACACACAAGTACTACACAAATACTTGGACACATGCACCCTCATGCACACATGTGCGCACACAGGGACACAGGCACACACATAGCACAGATACACTCCATATGCATGTGTACACAAAAGAACATGTCTACATATGTGCCTTATACACATGTGCATGCATAGTATACATAGTGCCCTATATACATAGTTGCATAGGCACGCATATACATGTGCCCCTCAACACCTGTGTGCACAGATTTGCATACACACATGCACACACATGTGCACATAGGCACATGGCTACATGCACACAACTCACATGCATATGTGTGGTATGTATCCATGTTGACATATGCACACGATTTAAGCATGCACACTCACATACGTGTATACTCGCTCACAGAGGCACTATCTTTGGTTGTAAACTCTTTCCAAGAAGAGGGAGTAAAATGCTTTCTCCCTAAATCATTTAATTAAAACGCCCAATTAGAAAAATCAATAGCAGTCCTTACCAGCCACAGCTCGCGTGTGGGAGGAGTCCACACGTGGCATCCTGTGGTCTATCCCAATCTAGGCTTCTTTTGGACACTTCTCTTCCCTCGAGGTGGGACACACCAGGCCACCAAGGGCAACAAGTGAAGAGGGTTTTCAGTGATTTTTTTCCAAATCTTGCCCATGTTGGATGAGACTTGGGTTTCAGGGAGCCCAGACTCGGTGCCTCCTCTGTCAGGAAGCCTTCGAGGATTGCTCCAGGTGCACCCCAACTACATTCCTGCCCAGTGCTCCTTTCAGGAGTTGGACATTCACACAGTGTAGCTGGCTCAGGGCAGCACTGGTGGTCAAAGGGCAGCCAGATTACCTACAGTGTCCCTCTTTCTTTCAGGGAAGTTGCACCCCAGAGAGGTCTCTGGAGCCAAGAACATTCCGATTTTCTATCATTATGTCTGTCACCTTTTGCATCAGGCAGGGTACTGAACTTGAGCTGTGCAAAGCTATAAGGCCACTAAGTGTCCAGGGAGCCACTTAGTAATGGTTGCTAGCTCTGGCTGGCACCTTGGTTCAGGAGACTGTCCACATGTGCATATAGGCTGGGCCTCCTCGCCTCTCAGCTACACATGGCCTTCCTGCCCAGGCCCTGGTTCCAGAAGCGACCCCAGGCCCTTCACCCCAAGGAGAATTTCCATCCCTTGCCTCTCCTGACCATTGTCGAGTTTCCTTGGCCAGGACTCTGCTTCTGCCCCCCAGAGGATGGAACCAGTGTCAAGGTCTTGTGCATTCACAAAGCCTTTAGCAGTCCTGAGCACTCGCAGACACCTGCAGCTCACACGTAGCCGAGGTCAGAGCATCGCACCATAAGAGGCTGGGGACTGTAGCCTCCTCCTTTCATCCACCTATCCTCAGCAACTACAGGTCTATGCTCCTCTCAGGACATTTTATAAGATAGAGTCATATGTGGGGCTGGCCTTGTGAGTCCCCTGGGGCATGTCAGGGAGACAACACTTCCTGTGTGTGGCTGCTTTCTGTGCTGTGACCACAGCTGTCCCCAGATGGGCAGATCTTAGACTTCTCCACCCTTGAAAAAACAGAGTTCTAGCTGCAGATACTGTATATCCTGGGGACTCGTGTTCTCTTTCCTTACCTACAGAGTGTGGCTGCCTGCTCACATCAGATTGGACACACATGGCCCTCCATTTTGAAAGCAAAAGCTTTGCAACTAATTGATAAGTTAGTTAATCAATTAGTTGCAAAGCTTTTTTTTGCAACCAGACCATTCAGCCCTGGTTGGCCAGAAGATCCCTCTCATTCTCCTGAATGCTCCCCCATCTTACCCAGCAGTCAAAAGGTGTTTCTTCCCTTCTCCAAGAGGCACATGCCCAGTAAGCAGGACAGGGTGTCCATCCATTCCCTAAGTCCACACACACATTTCTATAGTGTCCCCATCCAATGGCCATCCTACAACCACTTAGTGGGTTCTCAGAGGGAAGTGGCACGCAGGGCCATACAGCTATATACCATAGAGGTAGGGCCAAGCCATGGCTACATCCTGGGCTTCTGGACATCTAGCCTTTTCCTGGGTCCATCAGCTTCACTGACTTCCATGTTCTGTAGACCAGGACCTTCCACGAGAGAGTCTTCAATGTTTTTATCTCATGGGATCTCACACATATGCCCACAATCTGTGAAAACAAGCATACACTCACACATAGACACATGTGCACACATGTCTATGCATGTGCATGCACATGCAGGCGCACACACACACACACACACACACACACACACACACACACACACATTTGCTTTCTGTTTGGCATATCTAAACAAACAATCCTACTGCACTTTTGCCCCTGAAGGTGGCCCGGGACTCACTATGCAGCTCAGAGTGGCTTCAAACCCTTGTTCTTCCGCCTGCCTCAGCCCTCTGGGTGCTGAAATTATAGGAGTGCCACATCACATGTGGGACCACTGTCCAATAAAACCAGGGCTGCCTGGATCCAAGATGGCAGCTCCCTGGCAGGCGCTCTGTTGATGGGGCTGACCTAGCGACTGATGAGTGGAGTTGGGCAGCTGACCTTACAGCTACTCCATATCCTTCAGGATAGACTGAGCATGAACGTGTAACTGTTTCTTTCTGGAACTTTCCATTTAATATACTCAGACTATGGATGACAGTGTGTACCCCAGGTGAGGAGGGACAAGGAGGAAAACAGTGCACAGAGCTGCAAGCAGATCACACACAGTGAGGGGCGAGTTCTGCATCCGCCAGTCTCTAGACAGGGACAGAAGCAGAGAGAGCACGAGACACAGTATCCACAGGCCCGCGGACAGGAGTTACATTTCCAGGGCAGAGGGCACCTGCTCATTTCCGTATCTTCCGGCTTCTAAACCAGGCATGGTCCCCTTTTCAAACAAACCTTGATTTTGAATGTTGGTCTGTGATTCCCCCTCCCCACCTCCACAAGTCCCTGTGAACTCTCTCTGTCATCTTGGAGACAAAATTCATCCCCACCCCACCCCACCCCACCCCACCCATGAGATCATCAAGGCGGCGGTCTCATGGCCTGGCCCTCAGCTGGTAGCCCACCCCTCCCTCATGCCTGGCTTCAAAATGACCTGGACCTACCCCTGGGATTTTCGCTCTCTGCCTTGCCTGGACACACTGCCCATCCCCCCAACCTGTGTCTCTGCCACCCTGTGATTCTTATTTCTCTTGAAAAGTACTCATGTCCCAGGTCCCAGTTCAGGCTTCTAGGGTGTTCCCTTTCCTGAGGATTCTGAGCCACCCTCCCTGCTGCTATCTAGCTGCTGTCCCTGGTGAGTTCTTGGGCATTCTTTCTGTTTACAGTGAGTCTCACAAGACCAGGGCTGCCTGTGTCCTGACACTTGGGGGAGGGGTGTCCTGCTTCCTGGCACAGTGTCTTGCAGTAGCAGTAGGGACTCAAAGATGGTGGAAAAGTAAAAGAGAAAGAGGGGAGCGGTGGGGGGCACTGCATGATACAGGAGCTTGCCGGGAGGGGTGGGGGAGAACCCAGCTGGGCACCATCTCTCAGTGACATCAGAGCTGTTACAATGTAGCAAATCCAGGGAATCCGGCATGGAAATATTTACACCAGAGGCAGTGGCGAGGATCTTGAATTAGGTGTCCTTCTTTTTGCATTCCCTACCCCCTCTTTCCTCAGTTTTCCCTAACTGTTTCTTATTCTTTTATGGAATGCTGGCTTTGCCAGCTCAGCGCTGTCCAGACCTGGACAAAAATGTCCATGACTGCAAGAAGGTCACCAGAGACGGTGCCATTAAAGGCCTGAGGAACCACTTGGGAAGTGTCTGCTTGGAGATTGTCCCAGAACTCTGCAGGCCAGCTGGCCCTGCAGCAGGACGGCCACTCTGCCCAGAGTCCTTGGGACCTCTCTTTGCCCTTGTTGGACTGTACGCCTAGCTTCCTGGCCCAGGAGCTCTCTAGAAGAACTTAGGGCCAAACTCAACATCACTTCAAGGCTGATTTAAAAAGAAGAGGAAGAAGAGTGAGAAGAGGGAGGAGGAGAAGGAGGAAAGGAGAAGGAGAAGAAAGAGAAAGAAGAAGAAGAAAAGAAGAAAGAGAAAGAAGAAAGGGAAAGAAGAAAGACAGTGAGGCAGTGAGGATGCAGACTTGGGGGTGGCAAACTGCACAGGGACTGGGCAATTATCCTTTGAAATTAGGCTAGCCAAACAGATGTTTCTATTTTCATCCTGTCCTGCTCTCTTTCCAATCCAGCGAAATTAGTTGCAAAGTCATCAGTCACCCAATCACGCTAATAGGCTAATAGTTTAACATCCGATCTGCCAGAGCTGGCGGGGGCAGGCGGGAGTGGCGGAGCCGCTCGCTCGGTGCTTCCTTCCCGCTGAGCAGATTGAACAGCATCTGCTCTAACACAAGTTAAACCTTGCAGTTGACTTTATTTTCTTTCTCCTGGTCCTCGGGGTCCCGTGCTGGGGGGAGATAAAGTGAAACACATTTGCTTCCCCGGAGGGAGGAGGGACACCGAGCTGCCTTTCTGGAAACTCGGCCCATCAATCATAAACTGATTACAAATTCGTCACCTTGAATCAATTTCTGTTCACAAGTTCAAAAGGCGCTATGAGCTCGAGGCTATCTGGAATATTGTACATGTGGAGAGTATTAACATTTGATCCAGCTCCTCCTTCAGAGGAGGAGACTAGCCGGGGAAGGGAGACCAGTTTACACTGACTGGCCAGGATTCACACCCTGGGCCCCTCCATCACGGGACATGCGGAAACTGTGGACCCAAGTGGGGGAGGGAAGAGACAAGAAGGCTCGCGTCTGATGGAGTCGATCACATCACAAACTACATTTTCTTTTTGACAAGATATAAATGAGTCTTAAACATTTTTTTAAAATATGCATGATCTACTAGAGCCTCATGGGCGCTGAGCAAGTGCTCTACTGTGCCCAGCCTGCAGCCTCAAATCCTGGGGTCTAATATACAGATGTTTCCTAGGGAAGACAAAAATGAGAAAGACGAAGACAGAAAGACAGTGATATGGAAGGGGGGTGCGGAGCAGGAGGGTGACAGGCACACGGAAAGAGCTAGAAAAAGATGGAGACAGAAGGAAAGGTAAAGGGGCTAAGAGAGGGGAGAGGCAGAAGCATGAAGGCGGCCATTTCCCCATACACCCTCAAGTCTCCAGTCCCTTCGGTTTCCAGATTCTTCCCCCAATTTCAGAAACTCGGGGGTAGACCTTTCCGGGGGAATGTTTTGAAGTGTAGCCAGGGAAGCCATCTGCAAAACCAATTGTCTCCAAACCCACTGGTCGCAAGCAGGGAGAGCTGGACGTGGAGGGGGCCTGGTAGCCACTCTGACTCCAGCTCAAACTGGCCTACTGCTGTTCTTCCTTGACAAGAAGGAGAAAGAAGGAAGCAAGAGGGAGGGGAGAGAGGAGGGGGCAGAGTGAAGACTGGCTCTGTTGCCACGGGGCCAAAGTTCACTCGGTGCAGACCCTAGCTCCCTCTCCAGCAGGTGCAGGGGTTCCTGAGACCCCCCCTCCAGGTGTAATAGGAGGCTGAGCCCTCAAAGATGGTGCAAAGTGTCTCCCACACGCTAGTCGTTCCCCAGTTCAGAGCTCACCCAATAGCAGCCCTAAAAATGAGTGACCACCGCCCAGGTATACCAAAGACCTCGGGCAAGCACCCAGTATTGGCAGGTGTCCTGACAAGGGGCCCACAGCTGTGATGTCGATCCTAGGAAGCTCTGAGGTCCACAGGCTGGTGGCTGGGCTCTTGGTGAAGACGTGACTGCCAAATTTCCATCAGGTGAATAGATACCTCTGGAGAAATTCAGGACACAGCAAGAGAGAGGTCCCCTCCAGTAGTGAAGGCTGTGAGCCAGTTCAGACCGGACCTTGGGAACCAGCGTGCTTTAGTTAGGCTGCCACCACATCCTGCTTCTTATACCTGCTCGTGCCCAGGATAAGCCTGCACACAGAGGTCACCAGAGTCATCCACCCCCTTTTCCCAGGAACTTGGGCACAAAGGACACAGACACTTGCTCTCGGTCCCCAGGATGCCAATTTGAACCTAAGTGACCAGCTTCAAGGAACCAGGACTCAGGCCTGTGTGTCCTCAAAGCCTGGGCTTCCTGGAGAAAGTTGTTGAGGCTCCAGGACAGCTGAGGTACTGTCCTAAGACACTGACATTCTTCATACCCCTGGACACTGTGCTGGTGACCAGAGTGTCACTTCAGTAAGTTCTACAGCTGTGCAGGCAGACAGCAGGAGACAGGCAGAGAGTCCTCAAGAAGGACAAGGTCATTGGTCTTGGGGTCTCAAGGGGGACAAAGGGACTCTAGAGGGATGTTCCTAGTCTCCCCGGTGCTATGCTGTAACCCCAGCAGGCCAGCAGAGGCTGGGCCCTTAGGCTAGGAACAGGAGGGAGGTGCAGTTGAGAAGTACACACAGGGTGTCAACACGGCTGCCGGCCCCCTCAGCACACAGTGTGGTCTCTGCTTCCCCCAAAGGGTTCAAGTTCAGTTATTTACAGAGTTACATCACAGATGCCATCCCTGGAGGCAGTACAGGGTGCCGGGGCTCAGCTCAAAGCTTCAGCCTCGTTACCTATGCAATGGGCATGATACTGGACAGGATAGCGGGGTCTGCGGGTTGTAGACTTGGGCACTGAATGTTCTACCTCAACTGGATTCCAGCTTCTGGGACACCTTCTGCTCTGTCCATGTAGCTAGCAGAAGCAGGGAGGCACCCCAGGCCCATCTGGGGGACATCCTTAGAGAGCCCATCTGGAGCACATCCTTTGGGATTCCAGGGCATGTCTCATTTAGTATAGGAAGGTGGCAGGTTGATTGATGTCTGCAAGGCCAGGAGAAAGCATAAACCTTCCTCCTTCCTGTCCTAAGCTTCCCGCTCTGGCCAGGAGGTTGCTTGGGGTTACTGTAGCCTGGGTTAGAAGGGTCCCCACTGGACACATTACCAAAGAGCTGCTGAAGAAAGGGAGTGTTCCACTCTAGGAAGATTCCCCTTGTCTGTGGTCCGCGAACCCCTCTACTGGGTGAAATGTCCTTACCAGGCTTAAGGCCACCTCCCATGAACTCCCTTCCAGAGGCAAAGAAGAAGTTCTCAGGTTTGAGGCCCATTCCTGCAGCCTCTCACGCCCACCACCACCTCCTATCCCTCCCTGTCCCCAGTCCTCAGACCTCCGTGTGAGGTGGTAGGGAACTGAGCTAAGCCTGGAGTTTGAGCTACTGGTGACTTTTGCAACTAAACACCAGCTTCCCAGGACTGGTCGGCTTCTGCCAAATTTGCCTTAGGAGGGTGCTCAGGCCTGAGGTCAGCTGACCCGCTTTCCTGTCCACTGAGGACTCCTATCCCTGGGGCAGCCACTTAACCCCTGGCCCATGATGCAGTGCTGAGGGCCAAAGGCCACCCACCTTGTACGCAGCCAGAGAAGTTGACTTGGGAGAGGGAACCCCAGCAGGCAGTGGGGTGTCACCAAGTTCAAGCCTGTAGCTTTGCCTTCCTGACTTGGCCCTTGGTCACAAACATAGGTAGGAAAGGTTTCTTCTGCTTGAGAAGAAACCAGGCCCCTGGAAACTAGGTGTCCCCTAGTGAACTAGTGTGACCCATGTTTCTGCCCTGACCTAGAACCTGCAAAAAAGAATCACTGGGGAAGTGTCCTTGGTTAAATGAGTGGATGAGGCCAGCTCTGAGCTAAGCACAGCTCCTTTAGGAGAAAGGGGACACTAGGTCACCTGGGGCATCTCCCGGTTGAACCTGGCTCTGGAATCCACTTAGAAGCCAACCACAGGACCAGGCAGTAGAGATTCGATGCAGACCAGGGTGTGGCTTCTCCAGGGTCAGTTTCATGCAGACGAGCAGGCAAGGGCCCTGTGGTAACAGGTAGCCCATAAGTGCTAACAACCCTTGGAAGCCGTGTGAGGCAAAGACAGGCTCACTGGAATCTCACAGGGTGGCCAGGCCTACTCACACCTTGATCTCGGACTCTCAGCTCTAGAGCAGAAGGGGATGTGTGGCTTGTGTCTTAGCCATGCTATGTGGGCGGCTTCCCCATGGGTGCTCGTTTAATCAGGTAGCACCAACGAGTTTCAAGTTTAAGCTGCACCACTAACCAGCTGAGTGACCTTGGATGGCTCATTTCACCTCTCTGAGCTTCACTCTCCTGACCTAAAAATGCAGAAGTAGCCTGTGGCCCCAGAGAACAAGTGGGTGAAGTGTTGTGTGAGTGTGTAGAAAGTCCCTGTCTCTGGTGCTGGCGTGGGGGTGGCATGAAGGGAAATGGGGCATTATGAGTTTCCGGTGGCTCCCTTTGATGTGTATAACCACATCCGAGGGAGGGCACGTGAAACACTTTGAGCCAGGCCCCAGGTCGGGGCAGAGGATCTCTGAGGAAGGCTGGCCCCGCAATTAGCTGGGGATTGGATTTCTCTTGGTTCCCAGGAGCCTGCCGTCAGAGCAGATTGCTGGGAGAGGGCCACAGGTCTTGGACTGCATAGCCCCCCGTTCTCATGCCCATCCCTCTCCGTGGGACTCTGCTTAGTAAATATTAATTTACCCTCAATTACTACTGACAGGTCGAGGAAGGCCTTTCCCTGCCCTTCCAGAGACATGTCCTTCAAAGTCAGCACCAAGCAATTAGGACTAATAGTGTCTGCAGGCGGGGCCCATCTCCCAGAGGCTGTGGCCAGCTTGAGTCCAGATAGCCACCCCTCCTCCTAGAGAAGGCAAGAAAGTAATGTGGCTAGGTGCCTGGGAGACGCTAGGGTTACCTGGGCCTAAGGATTCTTGGAGCTGTGGACTATCAGGGATCTATATGAAGATCCAACAGGCACTCCTACATAAGGGCCCAGTGCTGGGATGGGGGCAAGTAACAAGTCTTTGATGACACCGAGGGAGCCAGGGCACAGACCTCTCAGGGCCTCAGCTTCTTCAGCTGGTCGGGAGGTGATCAGGACCACAACGGGTGGTCCCAAGAGTTGAGTGAGATAGTGGTAGTAAGGTGTACCTGCTACGTGGGTCAGGGCACGCAAAAGGCTGGGACGGGTTTGCAGCAGCTAAACCTAGGAAGTGAGTGGGGTGAGCTCTGCAAAACTCAGCACTGTGAGAAGAAGGACTGCTGTCACCTCTGTCCTCCCCGGCCTTCCTAGTTCACAAGGGCATGAGTACCAGTTCCCAGACAAAGCATGACACGTGCCCTGCTGCTGTTTCTGCTTCACTGCTCGGGGGCTGGAATCCAGGGTCGGGGTGCTGGCTGGGCCCCTTACAGAAGGGCTGTAGGTGGATGCTCTTCCCCCTTATCCTCACATCCTCATGTGCTGGACAGACTCTGGAGCCTCTTGCATAGCATGCTGATCCAGGCCAAGACTCTGCCTGTCTAGAGGCCTTTTCTCCTATCTCCTCTGCACCAGCACCTTGGGACACACCCCACTCCAACACACACAAAACACAAGGAGCCAGAAGTAACCCCGTGAACTCAGGGGCACTGATCCTGTGGTGGGAGGAGAAAGGCTGCAGGCCACACTACCCCTGAGCTTCTCCAGCAATTGTGATCTCTGTGCACTAAGTCAGGAATGTTGGCGCCCATGGTGAGCATGGCACCTGTCAAACAGGACTTGATTTTCCCATGATGAAGACATCCAGGCTGAAGGCCAGGCCAGGCCAGGCCCCTCAACTGGGGGAGGAAGAGGAGAAGGAAGGAGTTTTCCCATGGCCTGTTGGGAAACAGTGTGCTGAGCTGTCTTTCTCCCACAGCTTAATCATGTGATCCTTACTTGGAAATTGGGTCTGGAGAGACAAGGCTGGAGTGGATAAGGGCTTGTCTCATAAGGAGAGGAGGGAGAGGCTCGGGCATGTGGAGGAGACCATGTAGAGATAGGGCAGGGACTCGAAGGGCGTGGTCACAACCCCTGGGACACTAAGGACTGGAAAGAGCCGAGGACCCTCCCCTGCAGGGTTTAGAGGAAGCAGCACTGTCAATGCCTGAATCTCACTCTCTGGGCCTCTGACCTACGTGAGTGGCTGTCTGAAGGCCCAGTTTACTGTCCGTTATAACAAATGTTGCCAAGACTTTGTTATGATTAATCCTCATTGTCCACTTGACCAGATCTAGAATCACCAAAGGGTTGCAGCCCTGGTGGTGTCTGTGATCCTGAATGAGGAACCATGGGCTTGGGACCACACTAGCACTAACATTCATCTCTACTCCCAACTGTGGCCACAACATGAGCCTCTGCCTCCAGCTCCTTTCCTCCTAACTATCCTGCCAGAATGGACTGTACCCTCAAACGGGGAGCCAAAGTTGCTTCTTGTCGCTTCTTGCCAAGTATGAGAAAAGTCACTAATATAGGCTGACTCAGGGCCTGACCCCAGAGAAATGTCTCTCAAAACATCTTCAGGGCTAAGAACCTTTGCCCTCCTGCCCACAACTGCAGGCCCCAAGCCCTGGCCTGACAGGTGCTCACTGTGCTTGGGACTTGGGTATCTGCTAGATGAGCATGGGTTTGGCGGGCACGTGCTAAATTCAGCTTCCGCCAAAGAAAGGAAGCTTCCAGCAAAGAGCAAACAAGGACATGGGATAACCAGCTGTAGCCAGCTGAAGCCTCGAACCACTGAAGAAGCACACTGGATTACCGGTTCCACTTTGCAGACTAGAACATTAAGGGCATGTGTCCTGAACGTAGCCTAAGATCTGATGCAGTCGTGAAGTTTTAACCTTACTTCTGAGAGTCCTCAACATCTCCTTCACAGAGCCACCTAAGTCTAAAGAATGAATATAAAACCGCCTACCTCTCCCTTAGAGAACTCACACACATAACGGCTCATCTGTAATCCCGTGTGTTCTACGTTTTACACATGACCTTGAATTGCACTACCCTTTCCTTTATCTCTATCTTTATCATTACCTTTATTTGCACACTTCTCTCGGGAGCATCCCCTTATCAGACTAATCCAAGTTCCCTCTTCAGACACAACTCACCATGTCTGGCACAGCTCGATCCTGGAAACCTGATTAGGGTGACAGGGGAACGAAGAAACGACAAACACACAGACACACATTCAGGAAAGCTGGGGTCAAGTGGGCTGGGCTCTCTCTGATAGAACAGCATTAACCTTAAACAAAGCTGAAACTCAGCACATTTATTCTGCGCAGCACAGTGGGGAGGGTAGCTAGTCTCTGTAGGAGGTCTCTGTAGGGGAGCAGTCTCAGGTTGTAGTCACCAGAAGGAGGAAGCCACAGTGGCTACTTTTGCACACGCTGGTCAATCTTTAGTAAACCACACCAGTGTTTGTACAAGTGGCGGGGGGGGGGCTTGCTGTACCGATGAGACTCACCAGAAGGAAACCTTTACCAATTCCCATGGGTCTGGGGCATTTTGGTGCTTCACTAAGGACTCCGTTCACTCTTTACATATTGACCCAGAGCTTTCACGGTTCCCTGACGTGGGACTTTGATTTGACTGTACAAAACCTACCAGTCAAGCATAGAAGAATTTTTCTAAAGTATCCCAGGACAGTGCAAATTTCAGGCTTTTCTGATTTGGTGGTCACTATCAGGAGCAGTTAATGTTGCCTGTGCAGTGTGAAAAGCCACAGCATGTAAGTGGATGACCATGTTTGATAAAATGTTACTCATGCAAATAGACAGCCAGTCTAAATGACTTCACCAGCCCCAGCTGCCCATCAACCGAAGGGAAAGACACATTGTAACAATCCCGAGTGCCCCATCCACCAACATGGTACAGATGGCCATTTCTGTAGATGGTCTTCTACTTCACTCAGCCTTGATTTGAGTTTTTATGTAGCGGTGTTACACAATCTTCATTATTTTCTATTCCTTCAAATGATACTTACAAT
Organism: Rattus rattus; assembly: GCF_011064425.1. Lineage (NCBI taxonomy): Eukaryota > Metazoa > Chordata > Mammalia > Rodentia > Muridae > Rattus > Rattus rattus. The sequence continues at coordinate 69,612,656 of NC_046164.1, forward strand.
TATTACCTTATTTCAATTTCAAATTAGAAAATCAACTTATGAGATGGTGAGATGGCTTAGGGGTAAGAGATCTTATTACTAAATCTAATAACCTGAGTTTGATCTCCAGAACCTACATCATAGGATATAATCAATTCCTGCACCTTGTCCGCTGACTTCCAATGGGCCGCACACACAAAATAATAAACAAACATGTGTTTCTAAATTAGGGAATGGTTACATGTCTCAGTTGTTAAGAGCTCTTTCGGAGGACTTGAACTTAGTTCCCAGCACCCGACCACAGCTCACAAACACCTGAATTCAAGCTCTAGGGAATCTAATGCTCTCTTCTGGTTTCAGCAGGCATTTCACTCAAGGCACAAACAGACACGCATGATTAAAAGAAGATATTTTAAAAGAAACTACTTTCTTTAAATACTTAAATGAAAGGGGGAAAGCCTTCAACTTAAAAGTTATTGGCAATATGGAGAAATGTGTCGAGTTCTGAGAACTGGCTTTGCAGCTCGAAGCCTGATGCGGTGTGCTTGTTGAGTCTAATGGATGTTTAAAGATTCCTTCTGACTGCGTACCCAGGTGACATCTTGTGACATGTTGATCAGTGTCAACTGCATCCCAATGGTGGCAGCCGTATGTTCACCATATAACTTGATTGTGTAATTGTTTTCTTGAGCTTGATTTAATCTCGTGGTGCTTTGCTCATGTCTTTAAATGGGAGAAATCCAGGGCTCATGTAGCCAATTAGAGTCCTCATTTAGAGACTGGGGAGATGGCTCTGTCACTAAGTATTTGCATGTGAGCACTCGGATCGGAGTTTGACATCTCAGAAATCATATTTATAGGCAGGGTGGGGAGTGCCTTTAAGCCTAGAGTTGAAGGCAGAAACGGAAGCCCCCTCAGAGCTTGCTGGCTATCCTGTCAAACCAAGTGGTGAGCTCCAAATTCAGTGAGAGATGCTGTCTCAAAAAGTGAGGCCAACCTCTGACCTCCAATCACACACACACACACACACACACACACACACACACACACACACACACACACACACACATCACCTAAATGGTGCCCAGGAAACGAAGTCATCCACTGTCCCCTACCTCACTGGAGGGGTGTGACACTTCTGCGTTCTGTGCTAGTCTAGTATTAATTCTTCTCATTCTTAAACAGGGAAACTCAGATATAAATGAGTTCATGCCGGCACCTAGGACCCACAGGCTAATCTCTTTCCTCGTTGGAATAAACGTGCCAGATCTCCCCTATGCAGTGTGACTGATCCACAAATTAGTACTCAATGTCCCCATCGAAGCTGACAATGTGCAAACTCCAGCCCTTGTCATTTGATGACTTCGGGAGCCACTCACCTTTCCTTTCCAGGTTCAGACAAACCAGGGAACAAAACCAACTAAATGTCTCCCACCCCATTGGGGGTAGGACGGGCTCTGGCAACAGCTGCTCCAGTCAGGAAACAAGAGAGCTACAGAATTCCATTCCTCAGGCTCCAGTGCACAGAAGCAACAATGGCAGTCCCTCCCCTCTGTAAGACACACCAAGCCTCTTGGACTGGACATGGGAAGTTCTATGCAAACATCTAGGGTCCATGACATTGACCTGTGGTAGTGGCTATTGTTTGGAAAAGGAATCTACTTAAGGTACCAGAAGGTGATGCCATCTTATGGGGTGTTGAACACAGGAACACCAGTACCAGATGTCCTGAGTCTGCAGGGAATGCTCCCTGTCCAAAAGGACTGGCCTCTCCTTTGTCTTTGTCACAGGAAGATTCCCTAAAAGGAGCCCCACCTAGGGCTTAGCCTGGAAATTCAGGCAGAGAGCAGAGTCTAGACACACTCAACTGTAGGCATCGTGATCTGAAGCAGCTGTGCTTCTAGAAGGATCTGCCAGGGGAGATATTTGAGTGGGTGACTAAAACCAGGAAGAGACGGTGCCTGCAAACGCATTCAGCTGATAGGAGGAAATCTGAGAAGCAAACTGGCCACTCCTGCACTTTTTTAAAAAAAGATTTATCTATTTTCATTTTATGTGTTGGATGTTTTGCCTGCATGTGTGTCCATTTACTGTGTACATGCAGTGCCCATAGAGGCTAGAAGAAACCATCAGGTCCCCTGTAACTGGAGTTACAGACGTCGTTAGCAGCCACCTGTGGGCTGGGAATCTGGAATAGCAGCCAGTGCTCTTAACTGCTGAACCATCTCTCCACCCATACAGCAAATTTCTAGGTTTATTAATTTTATGTGTATGAGTGTTTTGCTTGCACATATGCATGGCATGTATGTCAGTGTATGTCAGAAGAAGGCATCATATCCGTTGGAAGTGGAGTTACAGGTAGTTGTGAGCCACTATGTGTGTGTCAGGATCCAAATCATGGCGCTGCGAGAGCAGGCAGGACTCCTAACTGCTGAGCCATCTTTCGGTTTCACACTACTTTTTTTTTTTTTTTTTCCCTCCCCATCCTCCCCCATTGCCGCCCTCCCCCAACAATCTAGTTCACTGGGGGTTCAGTCTTAGCAGGACCCAGGGCTTCCCCTTCCACTGGTGCTCTTACTAGGCTATTCATTGCTACCTATGAGGTCAGAGTCCAGGGTCAGTCCATGTATAGTCTTTGGGTAGTGGCTTAGTCCCTGGAAGCTCTGGTTGCTTGGCATTGTTGTACATATGGGGTCTCGAGCCCCTTCAAGGTCTTCCAGTTCTTTCTCTGATTCCTTCAACGGAACTTTTTTTTTTTTTTTTAAGGAGAGCTCGTGCCTTCATTCCTTGAGTTTTTAAGGGTTCTTCACCACAGAACTGGGACTAAAACTAGCCTAGAAATCAACAAATATTTGTTGCGTGAATACATGAGTGAAAATAAACACTCCAAAATGCTGGAAACCAAACACTCCAAAATCAGCTGGCCATGCCTGGCAAACTGAGCAACCAGCCAGGGGTGGGGAATGGGCTCTGAGCCCCTCAGCTGGCTTCGTCCTTACACTGATTCGTGGGACTTCCCCAAGTCCCTGTGCTGAGTGAGCATGTCAGGAACACAGGCCTGCCTGTCCTCTTTATATGCGAAAGCCTGGCCCAAGTAGGGCTTGAGCAATTAGCTGGTCCTCACATTCAGCTGCACACTTAAGTTAGACCACAGATGGGCTTACATGTATGAATGAAATGATATTATTAAAGAATTATACACATATATTATATATCTATACTATATAGATTTTATATATTTCCCTCTAGTTTATTATTTTTGCTATATTTTATATTATTTGTAATATTATTGTGTACATTTATGTATAAGTGTATTGGTTGATTGATTTGATAAGCTAACTCTTTTTTTTCTAGTACTGGTGATTGAAATCAGGGTCATATAAATGCTACGGAAGTGCTCTACCTCTAGCACATATGTGTACTTATATAGCATGTTGTATTATTTTACTATACATTTCATGATGTCTCTATACACTACACATCCTATATAATATCCATGCATATAATGCATGAAAATAATATATGTATCTATACTATGTATTTTTTTACCTTCTAGCAGGAGTCATGTGATTCTGACAGCTTCTGCTTGTCTAACACACTGACTGAACGGTCTCCCACATGGAACTTGAATAGCTTCTGATGGTGCTTCCTAGACAGTAGCACGACATGTGTGAGTTCACAGTAGAAAGCTAGCCGTGGTGACCACCAGGGTGTCCACTTGATCAGACTCTATTTTAGCAGTTCCATCCTGAGGACACTCTGTCTACAGAGCTGGGACACCCGGAGTGGCTGTTCCTTGGAAAGGGGCTGGTGGCAGATGTTCCTCCATGGTGACTAGAAATGCCACTATTCTTACTAGGAAGCCTGGAGTGTCAGACACGTCAGTCCGAGGGCACGAGCACCCATGCAGGTGGTTACGATCAACAGTTCACTATACACGTAATCTAGAGACCAAGAGAGGGGGCTTTAAAGCCACAAAGCCACAGCAGGCTTCAGCCCAGAGCAGATCCACGAGGGATAGATGGACAGATACACACAGCAGCCAAATAATCCGTGAGAGGAAACGGACACAGTAGCTCACAGTTTGAAGGTTCCAGCTCGGAGCTGAAGGCCCTGTGGCTTTTAGGCCTGCCGTGGGGTGGGAAGGGGACACGATTGTGAGAGCTCGTGACTCATTAGAAGTGCTCATTGCGTGGTTGAGAAGAGAAAAAACAGAAAAGGAAGAGATATCCCCCTCCCCCAACCTCTTCAAGGGCTCTCTACCAACCACCTAAACCTCCTGCTAGATCCTATCTCGGAGGCTCCACACGCAGTGCCACATACAGTGCCACATTGAGGATCAGCCTTTAACAAAAATCTATTTGTGAAGATATTTAAGACTCAAACTATACCAGGCTCTGACCAGGAGGGATATCTAGCAAGGGCCTCTTATCTACGAGTATCTGCTGGGGACCACTGGTCATTCCAGATCTGCCCAGTGGTCAGGCAGCATAGGAAAACAAACCAGCACTCGGGGGTGGGGGACACACAGCCCTGCATATTTCTAGGATGAGAGATGTCAAGGGTCTCCAGCAGGGAGGACTGTGCCAGTCCACCAGGCACTTCCCTGGCCAGTGCAGTGGTTCCTGTCTCCAGACTACAGAGGTGGCGACCAGGTGTCCGCACATGCAGGATGAGGTCCATGGCGGGTGCTCCCACATGCCCCAGGTGTAGTGGACAGGCCTCGTGGCACACTGTCTGGAGAGCTGAGCAAGAGCAGGCCAGGCTGGGGGAGCTGAACCTTAATGAGAGCCAGGTGGGGCCACACCTCGTCTGCTGGGCGGCACCTCCTAGCTTTGATCAGTGATAAGGCCTGCATGTTCCCAGGACCCCTGCCCTCCCCATAACTACTCTGCCCTGGCCACCACTTCCCCTTCAAAGCCAGTTCTCATCACTAGCCACAGATCGGACGGGGAGAAATCAGAGCTAAGGGGGAGGGATCATTTCCCTGTGACCCACGCCCAGGGTGACTACAAAATACCACCCCCCCACACATGCCCCAGATAGGCAAGCAGGCTACCCTCAGCCTGGGCACCTCAAAGTGTCCGATACCACTGAGTCTCGAGAGAAAAGACCCTTCCCCCCATTTTGTCTTTGTTACTTTTGTTCATTTGAAAGTTTTCTCTGCTCTGTGGTGGGAGCTTTTTGCTGAATGCTTCCCAGAGAACTGCAGAGGACCAGGCTTCTGGGCTTCAAGACTGCCCTCTATAGGGGCAGCGGGGGTGGTGGGGGGATGGAGTCTAAGCAGGCCTCTAGCTGGGGTGATCAGGATGGGTGTGCCTGGAACTCCATCCCCGGCAGGGGCACGTGGGGACGTGTATTTATGAACACGTGTTTAAATAGGGGCCCCACAGTTCTCAGAAAGTCCACCTGTGGAGACAGCAAGATGACTCCGCACTGGCCATCAGGTTTTGATCCCTGGAGTCCACGTGGTGGAAGAGCGAACTCCTGCAAAGCTGTCCCCTGACCTCCACAGACGCACACACGTTAAACAAACAAACAAACAAACAAACAAACGATAAATAAATAAATAAACAAATAAATAAATAAATGCAATAAAATAAAAAAGAAACTCCCCTCATCTGGTTGGTGAAGGAGACAGCTGTGTTCCCATCCTTGCTCTACAGGACCATTTTTGAGGTGTCTGGGACAGAGCAGCTTCAATGGAGTCTTCCTCCACTGTATGGCTTTACGGCCCACAATTCATTAGCAGCATGGTCAGCTCTGGCCAGGGCAGCAGGCTGCTTCTGAGAGCTTAACCAACCAATTTGTCCAGGGGACAGAAATGAATGGCTTCCTTAATGAGCAGCTGTCTGGGAGCCGCGCCCACTCCACCGTGGCATTAGCGGCAATTGGACTGTTATTAATTTATATTCTGCCTCTTAAAGGAGAATCTATATTGCCAAGGCCATGGGGGAGCACCTTGTTCATTTGCTTTCCAAATCTGTCTAAATTATTCAGGCCAGCTAATGAATTTGTCGTGGCCCACACTCCTACGGCGTCTAGACGGGATCCAGATCGTCAGCAGCCACATCCATCCCGAGGCCTGGCCCAACACCACTCACTGCACACAATCACGCAGCTTCATTCAGAGGCTGTTTTCGGGCTAGGAGCAAAGCACTGTATTTCCAGAGTGGAGACCATGTGAGCGCCTCTGGCTGACGCCATTGGGAGAGGCTTCTGGGGAGTCGAACTCTGTGGTTCTTTGGCAGAATGTTTAGAGAACAGAACAGCAGGCGGAGTGAGATGGCCCCATTGGGATCCAAAGAAAACTAGAGGTTCTGGGCTCCAGAGGTGCTCGCTGCCTGAATACTTGCTTGATTTCGACCCCTCTCACACCAAACCACAGGCAACTGTTGGCGCTGCACTCTGGGTCACAGACGGCAAGAGAGTGCAGCTGTGAACTCAGGAAGCACAGGCTCAAGGCTGGAGGGTCTGACCATGTTCAGCTTCTCTGAGGTATGCAGCAACTTCCTAGGCATGCTAAAGGGGCAAGGATAGCCAGGCGGGACTTCAGCCTGAGGACCTCACCTCTGCAGTAGCTGGGAGAAAAGCTGTTCTCTTCCATCTAAGGCCAGGAGAGACGAAGGTCTCAAATGTGTCTCTCATGATGAAGGGCTGAAGCCAGGACCTCCGTGTATGAGGCTCTGGAGACAGAGCCTAGGCAGGGGTGACTTAATAACAAAGTGTCTTGACCTCAGACTTCACTCTGGACCATGAGACTAACTGATGGTTGATGATGCTCAGGTCTGACATGCGTGTTATGCATGTGCTATGTGCTATCATACATCACAATAGCTAAGCTGAGTCAATGTACCAGGGATGGGAAGCCCAGAGCCCAGTGTGTGTGTGTGTGTGTGTGTGTGTGTGTGTGTGTGTGTGCGCGCGCGCGTGTGTGTGTGTGTGTGTGCACATGACCAAGTACATTCTCTGCTTATCCCCAATGTCCCAGTCAAAGCCCTTAAGGCTCACACAGACTAAAGTTCAAGGGAAGTGCCCTGGGCCTGGTCTGACACCCTCCCTCTACACAGACAAGCCTGGGGCTCCAGGCTGGCGAGACTGCTGGAGCATCTGCCTCCTTGGGCCCAGCCGCAATGCTGCTCTGGCGGTTAAGTGGAACGCTGACTCCTAATTGCCATAATGGGCTTGGGGAGGCACTGGCCCAGTGGCTAGTCAGGTGCGAGGCTGGAGTCTCCATTGTCCAGCCCTGTCTCTCCTGTGGCCCACAGACACTAGGACAACCAGAGATGGACCAGGCTACCAGGAGGTCGGCGTGCCTGGTTCCTCCACCTGTCACCATCCTCCCTCAGTGTTTACTCACTGGTTCATGCAGTCAGAAGACACATTGTTAGAGATACCAGGAGCCCAAGTGATGCAGCGCTTGGCACACGCTGACCCTGTCTTAGTGATGCTTCTTGGGACATCACTCCCGATCTACACTTGAAAGCTGGGTAGAGATCAGTAGGGTGCTCATCTATGGTCCTCAGATGAGAGGATCTGAGACTTAAACCCAGTCCGCCTGAGTGACCCTAACTCCAGTAACATTGCATGATGGGACGGCAAGGCAGACTCTGGAGAGCCTCACTGGCAGCCAGGCTCAAGTTCCAGAGGGGACAGAAGGTATTACTAGAGGAAGAATTGTGTCCAGATGTGATGGGGTCTCTCCCCACCTGCAGTCTTTGTCTACATTCCCATGTTGACCCCCTGGGGTCGGTCAGGAACATCACAGAGGGCTGAGTCTGCTTACAGTGGTCCTTACCTGGAGCCCTTATCTTCTCAGAGATGCTGCCCTCACAGCTTGCAGCTACTCTCCTGTCGCCTACCACCGCTCACTGCTGACTTCTTCCCTTCAGCAGTTGAGAGTTCTGCCAAGTTCTGTTGCTCCCCTATACCTAGCACTTCCAGATTCTTCCACTCAATCAACCTCAAATTTGGCACCTGACTGTTTTACTTCCTGGTAGGGAATTCAGCCTCCCCAAGAGTCACAAGGGAGAGGAGAAGTGGGGTGTGCTGACAGACACCAGTATCTCCAAACATCCATGCAGGAGGTACCCAGAGAGCCTGAAATGAGCCCAAGTTGGGAACAGAGAAGCAGAGGGAGCTCCAAGAGGTGATGTCCACCTTTCCAACTGTTTAAAAAGGCCCTAGTCAGTGTAGGCTGGGGCAGAGTCTGCCAGGAGCCATAGGGCAGCGCCTGAGTGGGTAGCACTAGGGCTCAGTGGTGTCTGTGATGGGAAGGGATGGGGAAAGGAGGAGAGGCTGGGGATTAAGGGCACAGAGAATCCCAGGTTGGCCCCAGGAACAGGCAGAGACTCTCGGCAGGCACCGTGTTGGAAGGCAGCTAACCACAGACACGGGCGAGTCACAGAAGCAGTACATGTTGGCATGTCCTTTGCATGTCACATCTTCCCAATTCCGTTGTGTTTTCTGCCTTTCCCCCAGAACCTGAGGCACCCCACTACTTTGTCTCACTTCCTTGTTCTAGACTCTCTACCTACCATGAACCTGGTCCACCTCTTCTCTGCCTCCAGGAGAAGGGACCAGGTAAAGACGTAGCACTCCTCCATGCACAGCGCCAGCATGGTGCACAGAGTCTAGAGCCCCAGGCACTCACTAGCATTTCAGCACTGAGATAAAATCCACATCCAGCTCCATTGCTCCTAGACGACAATGCTCCTCCACCACAGCTTATAACCACTGAGTGAATGCACGCACAAAGCCTACTTCCTGTGAGGCTCAGAAAGCAGGTCTTCTTTAATTAATGACTTGCCATGTAATTGCAGGATTGTGCACGGGGCCGCTGTCTGCAATGGGCTTTCGAGACAATTTTGGCGCCAGCAGCCTGATGTGGGCACGCTGTGTTTGTGTGTCCAGGGACTCAGTGCCCATCCATCAAGCTACCTCCTCCAGCCCTGGCAAACCCATCCCTTCTCCCACATCCAGGCTTAAGCTCACCTTCTGCCTGTTGCTAGTGGGCACTTCCTCTGCTCCTGGGTATGCCACGCTCACTGGGTTCTTTCCTGAGGTGCTGGCCTTTCCTCCAACTGCAAGGATATCTCTGGAGAGCCAACCTACAGGGCTGCTCGGAGGACCATGTGGTAATGGACCCCTTGATCCCTCCTAGTCCCTGTCCCTGAGCCCAGCAAATACACTCTATTTGCATTGAGGGTTGCTGTAGTTGGGACCCTATTCTGTCCCATCTTTTATTCCTGTGCTCCACCCACTCAGTGGAGGCTAAATGTGCCCAGAGGGTAGCTCTCTCACCTTTCACACTTACTGGCCACAGTGTCTCTATGGCTCCATACTCTATGGTTCTCAGGTGTCCAGGACTGGGTCTCAGTTGCTGATAAATGACTCAGCAGGAACAAGCGGGCCAATATTCACAGATCTACCCAGCACACGTGACTCTGGGATACAGGAAGTATGAAGGGGACTGGTGGGTGCTATAGTCTCCTATTGTCCCTGTCGTGGTTGAATTCCATGTCCTTCTCACTACCTGGAAGTATCTTCAGGTCCTGAGACACCGTAGCTGAGTGAATGACCTCATTAAAAACGGGGTCTTTGGAGATGTGATCAAGTGGAAGGGAGACTTGTCCTAGACTAAGTAGAGTGTCCCTAAACCTGGTGACACACACATCTAGAACAGACAACCACAGGAGGGGGCGCAGGCTGTGTTAGTTAGACCTTAATCGTGGTGACCAAATAACTAAGAAAAAAGTTCACAGAAGGACGGAGTCATTTGGGCTCACCATTTTAGAGACTTTTTAACCTATTGTCTACGGCCCCTTGATGCAGGCCCACAGTGAGTCAGAGCATCATGGCAGTGGGAGCCTATGGCAAACATTGCTCACCTCGTGGAAAACAGGAAACAGAGAAAGCCAGGAAATGGCCAAGAAAGAGATCATCTGAAGGACACACTCCCATGATTTACTTCCTCCAATTAAGTCCCATGTCTTAAGGTCTCCAGTGTCCCCCCAGAACAGTGTCTCCACCTGGAAAGTAACTTTTGGAGGACAATTAAAATTCAAGTCATAACAGAGGCAAGGGTGGCTATGACGCGGGTACAATCTGGGAATGTCAAAGGGTCCATCCATGTCCTTCTCCCCAATGTTGGGATTACTTTTACGTTCCATGACACCTCCATTTCTTCCTTCCTTCCTTCCTTCCTTCCTTCCTTCCTTCCTTCCTTCCTTCCTTCCTTTCTCCTTTCCTTTCTTTCTTTTTACACACTCAAGATTTTATTCCTCTTCCAGCCCACCCTCCTACTCTTCCACATTCCATACCTCCTCCCCGACCCCCTGTCTCCACTAGGGTGATCCCACCCCACCTACCCCGCCAGACCTCTGAGCTCCCTGGGACCTCCAGTCTCTTGAGGGTTAGATGCTTCTTCTCTGACTGAACCCAGACCCGAGAGTCCTCTGCTGTATATGTGTTGGGGTCCTCATATCAGCTGGTGTATGCTGCCAGGTTGGTGATCCAGGCTCCGGAGATCACACTAGCATACAAGCACGTAACCAATCAGGCCATCTCTCCAAGTCCTTACCTGAATTTTTTTTTGACTCAGTCACCCTTCTGGGCAAGCATGCTTCACTCCCACAAGCCTTTTGTCCCCCAACCCACCTTCCTTCATCAGTATTCCACAGAAAAGGTCCAAGACTCTGCCCATATTATAGGTTGAATTGCAGGTTCTTTTCTTTGGTCATTAGTCCCTTCAGGGAGTCACAGTTCACCATTAGTCCCTTCAGGGAGTCACAGTTCAACATTAGTCCCTTCAGGGAGTCTCAGTTCACAGCCTTCAGCCTTTTCCTTACTCCAGCATGAGGTATGAGGGCCTCTATGGAAATTTTTACTGGGATTAAGCCGTGGAACCCTGAGGTCAGCACGAGGTGCATGGCAGGTACCCTGAGGACAGGGCCAGGTGCCTGGCAATGTCTTGACTCTTGGGGACCCTGGGAAGGCTGGATGGTAGGTATAATGTGTCTCCAACTCATAGAGCATATGAGCAGCCCACTGCTGATCAGGAGTGATTGCTTTCAGCCACAGAGACGGCCAGGAGCAGATTTATCAAACTGTTAACTGTGCTTACGGCAAATCACTTTAATGAAGTGTGAACATTTAATTAGAAGGCTACCAAATGCCTCAGATTACATGGACAACCCGTGAGCCTGATCATGAGAGTTCAGGGGCTAAGTGAACAGGATTTCCAGATCTGCCTGGGCTGGACCAGAGACCCTGCTCAGTGAGTACCTGGGCCCTGGAGAGTCTTAGGCTTTGCCCTGAATCTGATGAAGGCTTGAGAGTGTAGAGCTAGGATTCTGATGAAGTCCCTTTGCTCCTAGGGGGATAGCTGCAGCACTTGTCCAGCAAGGGTTTCAACCCTAAGAGCATGCATGTAGAATGGGAGGAGGAAAACTACCATCTGTGCAAGGATGGTGGCTAGAAAGGGAATGTTCTCAATGCCCTGGCTGAGAGAGAAGGTGATTTGCTTGACTTTTACAAACAGGATCTGGAGGCTCTGAAAGCCTTTCACACTGCATGGCACACGGCTGTGCAAGGAGGCAGAAGACAAAGGCCATGGGGGAAGCCACTGCTCACCCTTGCAAGGCCAACATACAGACCTGTGACAGTGTTTGGGAACTCCACACTGACCCACAGAACTAAGAAAGGCTTCATGAAGGAGAAGTGGCGTGCTGACCTAGCCTGGTGATCTGGAATGAGGAAATGCAGGCACTGCTTCCGAAGTTACTGGCGTCACTGCCAGGCAGACAGGCCGGCGGTGCTAACTGTGAGTGTGAATCAGGGCTTCTTCATGAGCTACATGCAGGGACAGTGCCTAGAGGAAGCACTCCACTGCCTCAGTCACAATGCTCACACATGTGCTCATTGAACTGCAGGTACATATGCACACCCTCAACCTATGTACACATGTGATTTGTGCACACGTTCTGAGTGCCCATGTGCACAGGTGTGTACAGGAGTGTGTACGCCTCATACATATGCCTGTGTCCTGCATGCTCATCCCCACTTTATCACACATGCTCACATGCACATATCCCTCCATGCTGCACACATATCATAAACACACCCCATATTCTAGCAGGGAAAAGCCCCTAGGCTTTGCTAAGCACAGAAATGTCATTTGCATTTTTTGAACAGAGTTCAGGGTCAAAGAGGCCTTCTACATTTGTTCTGTGTGCGGCTGTGCATGAGGCCAGCAGGGAGGCCACAGGTGAAGACTTGCAAGGCTGCAAACATCTGACTCACACACATGTGCCCGTGACACTCGACCATTACACAACCCCTGACCGACTCCATGCCTCCATCTCTGGAAGTGGAGGGGCCAGGGATCCCCATTTGTACCCACCTGATGCCCTACACCAGCATGTGGAAGGCTAGTGCCTCCTTCAAAAAGCCCTTGGATGCCCAGTGCTCTCCCCCACGGTGCCTGGCCCGCACCTCCGCCTGGAGCCCTGGCAGCAGCTGTGTTGCCAACGTCACTACTGGCTGTGCTTAGAGATGGCCAACCACCCCGAGAAGCCCTCGGTGATGAGACGCGACCAGACAGGCGCAAGGAACAGCCCCGCAGTCATGTAAAATGCAAGAGAAGTGGTGTGCCCACGCTGCTGGCAGCAGGACAGAGCCGAGTCCCCGTCTGGGGGCCGTTTAACCCAGGCCCTGTGCAATGAGATTCTCATTTAAAGGAAGCCAACGGCTTAGCATGTTCTTTGAATGACATCGCGTGGAGGGGGCGTGGATAGGGGTGTGGAGAACCTCGAGGTCATGTGGCCTCCGAGAACCAATCCTGCCCAAGACCCAGATGGATGCTTCCAGATGAGTCAGGCCGTGGGAAGAGAACAGGAGTGTTCTGCAGCCAGCTAGCAGCCTGGGGCAGCCTGGGGGATGATTGACCTGGAGAGAAATCGTGCATTTGCCAGCTGGAGAGCCGTAGGCTGCCCTGCAAATTCCACATACGGGTCACCGACACAGGCCGTAGTGCCCTCTGTCTGAGTGAGGGAGTGGGGTGCCGCCTGCTTCCCATGCATCTCCCACAGAGCAGACCAAAGCATTGGGGACATCCAGACAAAGCTCAGGCTTGGCTTGAGGTAGTTGAGTGCCTTTGGGTGAGCCTTCAGGAGTCTCTCCCATGGAAGAGAGTTGCCTGGCATGGTGGATAGCTGACTTTCTTTAAGATGGAAACCCTGAGACAGAAACAGATGGAGCACAGGTTAAAACAAAAACAAACAAACAAAAGAACAGCTGCAGAAGACTGAGGAATTGTCTCCATCATCTCTTCAGGAGATGCTGTGCGATAGAGGGCTCCCACTCAGAGAAGAAATGGAGGCAGAATAGAACAGGAGAGCTGAGAGACTCCATCAGGCTCCCTCCCACAGACAAAGCTCCAATTGCAGAACCAGAATAGTGCGAATGAACAAGGAGGTTGGTTTAGGAATAATAGCCAAGGGGCTGGAGAGATGGCTCAGCGGTTAAGAGCACTGACTGCTCTTCCAGAGGTCCTAAGTTCAAATCCCAGCAACCACATGGTGGCTCACAATCATCTGTAATGGGATCTGATGCCCTCTTCTGGTGTGTCTGAAGACAGCTACAGTGTACTCATCTACATATAATAATAATAATAATAATAATAATAATAATAATAATAATAATAATAACAATCTGACATTAATGACAGTGTCCTAGTTAACTTGAACTGTCTACTTGTCACAGCATAGAGTCAGACTCTACAGAGGGAATTGTGCAGATCAGACTGGCCCACAGCACGTCTGTGATGAACTGATATAGGGGGACTCAGCCCACTGTGGGTGGAACCATTCCCTGGTTAGGTGATCCCGAGATGGTTAAGAATGCTAGCAAAGCATGAGCCATGAGTGAACCAGAGAGCCAGCCAGCAAGCAACGTTCCTCCATGGCTTCTTCTGTGAATGAGTTCACTGGTCATAGCCTTTGAGGGCTTCAACAGTGGGCTCTTTCTTCCCCTACACTGGTTTTTATCACAACAGAACAAAACTAAAACACACCAAAAACATAGACCCAAAGAAGAGAGCTCACAGAACACCACCAGGACAGATGCCAAAACAAGGACCAGACAACAAAGGCCACACCTTGGCCTGTGTCCGAGAAGTGGATGCCAAGGACAGAGAGAAAACATCAAAGCTAGCCTGAGAACAGGAATGCACTGTGTATGAAAAAGTAGCAAGACACTCAGGAGTTCACATCAGAAACCACGAAAGCAGAGCCTGGGGGAACAGTCTCCGTTACTACTTGGGAGTTCAGAATCAACTGGTGACCTCCTGAGGGTAGGGTACCACAGACTGCTTGACGAGAGGAGAATCTGCCTCCTAGTGCTGATCAGAAGCCACACAAGATGAAATCAACAATGAAGTTCGAGTATTTTCCCCCAGTACCAGGAACAATGCAAGAACAATGTTCCTATTGGCTGTGCCTACTGAACTATAATCTCCAGCCAGTGAGACAGAACAAGAAAGAAATCCAAAGCACATCCACAAGGAGACACAGAGCTCCGCTTACAGAGAACATGGCAAGTTACATTGGAAAGAAACCAAAGAAGGGAAGTCCTAGCAAAACTGATAACTAGTTTCATGATGTGTCATGAGATACATCAAACACACACACACACACACACACACACACACACACACACACACAAATCAGTGGCACTTATATGCACACACCAGTGAGGAAGAGTCAGAATTTTAAGTGAACAAAAAAAAATCAAATACAATAATATAGCGCCAAATTTTAAATGTTTAGATAAAAAATTTAAAATACGCCAGGATCACAGGCCTGAAGTGAAACACATTGCCAGGCCCAGGTGGTAAATCCAAGGTCAGTGAGGTCCTTATCTCAAAATGCTTGTGCACGCATGCATACACTCAAGTATACACACACACACACATGTGCACACACACATGTGCACACACACAAGCATGTGCACACCCGAACACAGTCATACACAGGCACACATGCATACATGTGCACACCTGAATACACACAGCTACACATATATACATATGTACACACACAAAAGTTAAAAGCATAAAGATAATTTTATATTCATAGAAGACTCACTACACAAATGAAATAGAAAAGAAATAGCCTCCTTCACCTAGGCTCCCCTAAGGGTAACATCTTACACGACCACAGAAATTGCTCCAAGATGGAGTCTGAAGTATGAACTGTGCACTTACGTTCTTCCTGGACTCCTGACCTCTTAGGATCTTCAGAGCTCAGAAGTGCTCCACAGCCGATCTCTACCCCTCCTTGGATTGGTCTGATGCTCCTGGGATCAGGTAACGTGGCTACTGTTCCGTTGGGGAAAATGGCAGGTATTGCCTATCCTCTCAGGCATTGGTACAAGGCTTATCTGAGTGCGCATATGTGTGCATGAGTGTGTGTGTGTGTGTGTGTGTGTGTGTGTGTCTGAGTGTGGGTATGTTGTGTGTGAGTGTAGGTATAGAGGCCAGGCGTGTGGGATCTCTCAGGAGCTGGAGTTGCAGGTGGTTGTAGACTGTCTGACATGGTGCTGGGAGCTGAACCTCTGTAAGGGCAGTAAGTTCTCTTAACTGCTGAGCCGTCTCTCTAGCCCTGTTAAATGTTTAAAAATTTGTTAAGTATTTGTTAATGTGATTTATCACTGTGGCATGGCTGGAGTCTGCAGGCATACATTTTTTGCAATGCGCTTTTAACGAGGGTTCAACCTCTCCTCTAGCCCACCACCCAGCAGAGGTAGTGGAAGAGAAAAGCTATTAGAATAAGGGGGAAGTGGACCTGTTTGTCAATAGTTCTTTGGGGGCGAGCATGAACTTGTCCCAGCAGTTCAGTCCCATAGCAAACACCAAATATGACTTAGCCAGCTGCAGACCAGACTTCTAGGCAGGCAGACCCCAGGCATTAACCAGCAGCTACAATCTAATCCTTCCAGCGAGCAGAAACCAGGCAGCTGTGGTTCAATCCTGAAGAAACTGCAAGGCTCTACAACCAGCTTGAGGCAAGGCCACAGAGGCAGCAAGCTGCCACAGGAACCTCATGTGCGGTTCTTGGGTGAGTCTCTCAAGGGTGACATTACCATAAGTTGAGCTAAACAACACTATGTACGGTGAACCAATACATGTGTGTCATTAGCAAAAATAGTGAGCGCAGCAAACCAAGCCAAGGCTCAGTGCTGGTCTCCCATTGTCTGTGGGGTGATGTTTATACTCCTTCTTCAAGCATCCTTTCAAGTGTCTGCTCCAGAAAAACATCCTTTCACCTGTGGGCCCCAGCAAGTCATCATTTGACATAACTGACTTTCCAAAGAACTAGAAGTTTCCACTTCAGGAGTCTGTCTCTTGTACTTTGCTTCTAACCTAGAACCACCAAATAGGAGTGGTTTCCTCAGCCTGGACCCTAGAATGAGCCAGTGCTACTGAAATGGACCAAGAGGAGAACGTAGAAACACCATCATTCCTCTGGCCTCCATGGGCTAATCTCTCAAAGGCCCCTCTGTGTGCTCTTTAACCTCCTAGGATCCCTCCCTGCTCTCCCTAGTGACTGATCTTTTAGTTCCTCTTTGAGAGCTGCCTCCTCTCCACCCAGTGTTTTCCTTGAAGCCACCACCATGTGCTTCTACCTCACCCAAAAGGGCATGTAACTTGGCTGGGCCAGTCAGAAACTGCCCTGGGGTTTTCTATGCAGATGCTGGAGAGAAGGGGTATCAGGAGGAGACTGTAAGCAGTTGCTGGCCACTTCCCCTGTCCTCACAGTGGGTGGGGCACTGCTCTAGACTGCAGTCACCACCTTGAGCCTTAAGATCTTGGGACTTCCGGCAAGCTGAACTCTGCTGCCTTTCTCCTGAGGGATGCAAGGTCATCAGCCCTGCACGTCTTGCCCCTGACTGCAGACCTCCCCTCCCACTATTTCCTAGAGCAGTCCAGCAGTGCAAAGCTCTGGGCCAGCCTGGGCCAAGCCTAATGCCAGTGCACAGACAGGCCCAGATTGGTCCCTGCTCTTGGCAAGAACTGTTAGAACATGGACGGACGCAGCTGTCTTCTTCCCCAGAGCCCCACCATCCCCTCCAGACCCCATTAATTGGGCCACATCTGGTCATTATATAGCATCTCCCATCTCATCTACACAGGCTCCTACCATCTGCCTCTGGCGGGAGCCAATCACGGCTGTGCACTCCTCCCTTCCAAGGCTGCATCCTTTTGTATGGTCCTGTGTGTGTGTGTGTGTGTGTGTGTGTGTGTGTGTGTGTGCGCGCGCGCGCACGCACAGTGTCATAGTTATAGAAACTGACCACAAACTCCCAATTTCTAGGCTTTTATGCCCCTCCACCATCTTCACACCAGAACATGGTACCAAGTGTGAACCTTGGGGTCATCTCAGGCCTATGGGAACTGACCTGAAGAAGTAGTGACCCAGAAGACCCCTATCCCAACCCCAGGCACTCACTGCTCAGGGGAAAAGTAAAAGGACATCACCAGCATCTTGTGGCCGTGCGGCCCATGATGGGCAAAGTGGGGAGCAAGCAGCCTCACGAATGTCACTCAGCGGCAGCAGGCCTTTGGGGCAGAGAGATGTCAGGATGGGACAGACAACTGGACTACAGAGCTAAATGGGCTCACTGACAGATCAGTGTCCTCCAGTCTGGCTCCTACAGGAAGACATGAGTCTCAGTGACCACTCCATTCACGAGAGCACAGAAATGTCAGAGCGGAGTTGAAGCCTGCCAGGGAGCCGGTATGGCTGATAGGGGTCTAGGGTTCCATTGGCTGGATAGACAGGCAACAGATGGGGGAGTCCCAGCAGGGGTTGGGCCAGGCAGGGCTATAGTTCAGGACTAAGAAAAGATCTCCACAGGAGTCTGGACCCTGGGCCTGCATGAAGGTGGCTAGGGTGGTGGGTAGGGAGGACATTCCCTAGAGAGACTGCAGCAGGCTCATAGTCAGGCCATATAGACACTCCTGGCTCAGCCCAGGCCGTGGGAGTCTGGTGCTGACTCAGACCCCCTGTCCAATCCCCCCATACTGGTAAGTCCTCCCCAGTACTCCAGGGTTGGTTCTCAGTGTCTGCAGTTGCTATTGAAACAGTGATTCAAACTTCCTGAGCTGTTGGGCCCAGAAGGGCGGTCCAGCCCATTGATGGAAGCCCCTGTTCAGGTCTCCAGGCTGTCACTGAGTCCTTCGGTGGTTTGGCCCTCATATAAGGCTGATGGTGTGACAGGACTCAAGACGCGTTTGCTATTTGGAAACACAGGGTCTAAGATGCCGGTGACGGTTGCCAACTGGGCACAGGAACTTCAGTCAGCTCCTCTATGGGTCTCCGTTCTGCCCCTGCTGGAATCAGGTTGCTCAGCATCCAGTCATAAATGCCCACGCAAGACCTTTCCATGTCAAATCCGGTCTAGGTACAGAGTCACAGGTGGAAGAGGCTAACAACATTCTCTTGGAACATTCTAGAGGGGGCACAGACAAAACAGATGCAGGCATGGTGTGAGGAGATAGCCCATGGTAGACGGAGGGGCGTGAATAGATAGCCCATGGTAGATGGAGGGGCGTGAATACATAGCCCAGGGTAGATGGAGGGGCGTGAATAGATAGCCCATGGTAGATGGAGGGGCGTGAATAGATAGCCCAGGGTAGATGGAGGGGCGTGAATAGATAGCCCAGGGTAGATGGAGGGGCGTGAATAGATAGCCCATGGTAGATGGAGGGGCGTGAATAGATAGCCCAGGGTAGATGGAGGGGCGTGAATAGATAGCCCAGGGTAGATGGAGGGGCGTGAATAGATAGCCCAGGGTAGACGGAGGGGCGTGAATAGATAGCCCATGGTAGATGGAGGGGCGTGAATAGATAGCCCATGGTAGATGGAGGGGCGTGAATAGATAGTCCATGGTAGACGGAGGGGCATGAATAGATTGCCCAGGGTAGATGGATGGGCATGAATAGATTGCCCAGGGTAGATGGAGAAGAGCTCCTCACTGTGCAGCTGGACACTCAGGTTGCCTGTGTGTGAGAGAGATCCCCTGGGAAGGAGGCCACTTGTGCAGGTTTATGGGAAAGAGTAGGTTTCCCCTTACGAAGGTGGGGCTCCTAGACTCCAGGTCTATGGCCGTCAAGAACCTTCATGGGAGGCTCCCTGGATTACACCCTGATGGAGTGTTCAGAGCAGAAACCGTAAGGTCCTGTGACTGGACCATGGCGACCACTGCAGACATGATCAAGAGCACACAAAGTCCCTTATGATCCCCAACATTGCTGTCATCTGAGCAGATCCCAGGGCTGCAGAGGTCCTAGGAGTTCCTGCCCAAGACAGATTCCCCAAAGTCAGGGTAAGGAGGAGTCCTGGGGGATTAAGTCTTGAAGTGCGTGCAGATGGCACCCACTCGCATGTAAAAGCACCCTACTCGCATGTAACCCCGTCCCCCTTCCTGATTAGGACCTCCTTGTAGGTTTTGGAGTGACGGTGGTGTACACTGAGTTCCCTGCAGGACTGACGAATGAGACTGTATAAAACGCAAGATTCTGTTTTCCAGTGAAGTCAAAATAAAAGAGATCACTGCATGTTTCAAGTGGTGCCCACTTTCCCTCAGTTAAACCCTCCACAGCGGCAAGCCTCGACTTGAAATGTTTGCCCTTGACTGCATGCTTCCCACCAACAGTGACTAGCAAGACTTTGAAAATGAAGTTCAAAAGCCTGACAGGCAGTCCTGGAGGATCCCAGTGGGCATGTGTTTGAGTTACTCACTAAATGTCGCAAACTCCAGACACTTATACCAGCTTCCCCTGCTAAGTGTCACCCGGATGACTTGGGCAGGATACCAGTGGGTATTTATGACTGGATGCTGAGCAACCTGATTCCAGGTTTCTTTTTTCTTTGATTTTTTTTTTCAAGATCGGATTTCTCTGTGTAACTCTGTCTGTCTTGGAACTCAGACTTAGAGATCCACCTGCCTCGGTCTCCTGAGTGCTAGAATCAAAGGTGTGCACCTTCACACCTGGCCTTAATTCCAGTCTCTCATTAAAATATAGGAAAAGTCCCTTAGAAGTGTTTTTTTCAATCTCAATTAAATTTGAATATGAAAAATTATTCATTTTTCTCACCATGATTGCATAATACAAAGGAAATGTGTTTTCCCTTCAAGTCTCTTGTCACTTGAGCCATTGCACAAACACTGTCCTTTTTTCTAAGGCATGACGTGAAGGAGCCCGGCAAAACCTCCCAGGCAGTAAAGGGAGGAGGTCTCTGGTGGAAACTGAGCTCTGAGATGGGTTGCTGGGCTTTGAGGGGGCCTACAATGGGGCTGGGGACCAGGAATACTGTAGGAGCCAAGATACTGGGGTACTGGGCCCCATCTTGAGGGACCTGGTTGAGCCTCCATAGAGGCAGAAGGGGGGATTTCTCAGAGGAAGCAAATGTGCAAAAGCAAAAAGTCTGATGGCCCTGAGGGAGGGCGGCCAGGCTGCAGATCCTTCCTCCCCTCCATGCTGGAACCCAGCAGCTTACATTGGAAGCGGAGACTCAGCTGAGGGCATTTCAGGAAACTTGTTGCTTCATGGCTCAGGGGCCCTGCGGTCATCCGGGTGACACTTAGCAGGGGAAGCTGGTGTCCCTAGGGGGCAATTGGACACTTCTGAGCACTTTGGAGAAGTGACCCCCCCCACTCCAGAGACCTGCCCCCATTCTTGAGATGAGCTTCCCAGAGGGCTGAAGTGGAAAGTTTTGGCACCCGGGGTGCACAGCTGGGATGAGAGAAATTAGCCCGCACACATTAACACAAGGCCGCGTGAAGATAATGTGCTCTCAAGGAAATGGGATCGATGCACCCGGCTCAGGCATAGGTCTTCCAAAGAAAACCAAGGCCGGCTCGGTTGCAGGGCTCTGACTGTCTACGAAGCTTTGGGGGCTTCAAACAAAGTGGTCACAGGAGCCTAGGCATGACCACCATCGCAAGTGGGGCCCCTGGGCTTGGGCAAGCATCTCTTCTAAGCACCATTTCCTTTGGGCCATCTAGCCTGCTTAAAGAGTTCTCATAGATTCACCTGACCACTGACGCCCACTTCCCTGCTGCCTTCTGAGATGCCTCCCACAGCATCCAGGCCACCACAGGTGAGGTGTGCACCACTTGGAGTATGTTGCGGGCCAGCTGAAGTTGTGTGGGGAATGCAAACAAGATTGGCTGACGGTGGCCTGTGACCCACACTCGACATTGTGCTTCCTTTCCAGGGGCTCATTCCATCCCATGACTGCCGTGGAACTCTACCCGTGTTTGAGAGTGACTATAGCTCCCAGCTCCCAGTCCTGGGCTGGAGTGAAGCCGACCTGTCCATCATCACAGTGGCCCCCACTGAGGTCAGGCTTAGTCGGGAGGGACACCGAGAGCCATCTGCAAGTGGTTCTACAGAACAAGCAAAGCTTGTCTGGAGTGCTCCTGCTGTGTGGAGAGGAAAGAGGGTTGGGGATGGGAAGGGGAGGGCCCAGGGAAGCTAGTTTCCCTGTGAGCCCGTCGGTCAGTCACATGCCAGCACGTTCTATCAAAGCAGTCACCAGAAGCAGGGCAGTGTGATGACCACAGTTAGAGCAGCCTGCATGCCACGTCAGCAGTCAGCCCAGCTGTGGCAGAAAACAGCTGGGTGTAGGGTTAAATGATGGTAGATAAGGCCAGGGTCTTCTTGGGATGTGGAGGCTTAGCTGTTTCTCTGCAGCTCAGGGTCAGGCAGACATTGTCACAGGAAACCAGTTGACAGGAGAACAACATGTTGACTATGTCCCGGGACTGAGCCAAGTGGACATGGCCAGGTTCAAAGACCGGCCTCACTCTGCCTGCATCAAGCCCTCCTTCATAACACCTTTAGTGGATCGTCCACTAAGGTAAGGCACTGTGTACAAGGTGGTGGGGCTCCTGCACCCACGTGGGGCTTTCCACAAAAGGTGAGAGACGAAACCAAACAAGCAATCGTAGCTTGTGTGGAAGGAACATGGTCTAGGCCACTCCACCAAGTGCTACTTGCTCAGTTTCAGGGCCATGCTCCATCCACACTTGATGTCATCCAAGGGCAGGGCAGGACCTCCATCAGCCATGACACAATGGCAATGGTCTCTTCACACTCTCAGGTGCTTCCCTCAGAACCCAGACAGACCTGGAACCTGTGGGGAGACAGCCAACTAGCAATGGTTACGTATCCTTTCTGCCATGTTCTGTACCTACAGCTTTAAGAGGTGGGGTGGCTGGCACCATGCCGGCTACGGTATGCCCTGGATATGAAGCTACTAAGAATTTTATTAAGTAACCCCTGTCTGTTGCCAGGCGGTGGTGGCCCGAGCCTTTAATCTCAGTATTCAGGAGGCAGAGGCAGGCAGATCTCTGAGTTCAAGACCAGCCTGGTCTACAGAGCTAGTTATAGGACAGTCAGGGCTACACAGAGAAACCCTGTGTCTAAAAAGCAAAACAGGCAAGCAAGCAAGCAAGCAAGCAAACAAACAGTCCCCATCCACAAGAGCAATTTGTAACAGAAAAAGTTCAAAAGAAGGGTGGTTGTCACACCTGCTAAACCATCCAGTGGCTCCCCAAATCCTTAGCTCTCATGAGAGGTCACAGCCCACTTCTCCCCCTGGAATCATGATCGCTGGCTTAGGTTGTTCTCTCCACCTCTGTGACCCTTGTTCTCTCCTCTGTTCCCCCCCAGTCTCCTATCTCAGCTCACACAAGCAAAGAGCTTGCTGCTGGGTCAGCTGTATCTCTCTCTGTAGGGGCTGTGCTACAGGTGTGAACAGCCGTTTACCATTTAACTGGGTTTCTAATTAACGTGAAGTTAGTTAAAGTTATCATTAGGGTTGGGGCGATGGGTCGGTGGCTAAGAACACTGTCTAGTCTTGCAGAGGACTGGGATTTGGTTCCGAGCACCCATGTGGAGACTCACAGCTGTCTGTAACTTCAGCTCCAGGGATTCCGGTGCCCTCTTCTGGCCTCCACAGGCACTGCATGCAGGCAAGAACTGGGTTTGGTGGCACACACCTTCAATCCCAGCCTTGGGGTGGCAGAGTCAGGCTTATCTCTGAGTTCGAATCCAACCTGGTCTACATAGTGAGTTACAGACTAGCCAGGGATGCATACAGAGACCCCGTCTCAGAAGACCAAATGAAACATGCATGCATGCACACACACACTCACTATATACAGGCAAAACTCCCAAACGCAGAAGATAAAAATGAAACAAATATATTTCAAAAGTTAACATTTAAGTTACATATTCAGAAAGCAAGTCCCGCTTATTTGAAAAGCTCACTGGACTCTCAGTCAACTGATGCCTGTCTGGTTAGTGTCTGTCTTTCAAAATGAGCACTGAGTACCCAGAGATGGGGGGCGGGACACTCCATGGGACTGATTAACTAGGCCCTTTAAATCGAGTTGACTAAAACCAGTAGTTTAGAGAGTTTCTCTTCTCAAACCCCAAATGTCTGCCTAAGCATCCTTGGAGACCTAGAGTGAAACTCCTCTAAGGAGCCCAGCAGTTCACGGTGACATGCCCTGGCCACTATTCTGCCTGATTGGAGGTCTGTTCTATTTTAAGTCGCCATGACTCAGTGTTGTTTTTAAAAACTTTTTAGTGCACCCCCTCCTGGTTTTCAGGAAGTTTTTAAGAGATGAGACTAGATGGCTGTAGATGGGGAAGTGTTGAGATTTGTCTGATGTCTTAGGGCATAGTGGCTTCCAGGTCCTTCTCTCTCATGTGTGGTGCTGCCTGTGGGGTTTGGGAGTTGAAGGGATAAACACATAAGAGCTCAGAGGATGAGTGAGCCTCTAGTGAGGGGAACTGTGCAAGTGGAGTTCTGGCCAATGGTCACAAAGCCTCCCTCCCTCCGAGAATCCCTGCGTCCACAGACATGAGACTTTGAAGTGCTCAGCCACAAGCCTGATGATTCTATCAGCCGGGATTCAATAGCCTCTGTGTGAGCCGTGTGGAAAAAGCTGGGTTTGGTGGGTTCCTCTTCCACAGACTGATAGACGAACAAGGCAAAAGCTAGGGAGGAAGGAGATCACTTCCCTAAGAGTTTGAGTTACCATGACTCACTCCATTTGTTCTGTCAACAAGGCAGGCACTAAGGTTTGAATGTGGAATATCTCTCACAGTCGCATGTTTTTAACACACATTCTCCAGCTGGGGGCACGATCTCTAAGCTGTGGGGCTTACTAGGTAGAAGTAGTCACTAAAGGCAAGTGATACTGCACCTAGGTCTCGGTCTCTGACTGTCTCTGTCTCTGTGTCTCTGTCTCTGTCTCTCTGTCTTGGTCTCTCTCTTCCTCTGTGTCTCTGTGTCTCTGTGTCTCTCTCTGTGTCTCTCTCTGTGTCTCTGTCTCTCTCTGTGTCTCTGTCTCTGTCTCTGTCTCTGTCTCTGTCTCTCTCTCTCTCTCTCTCTCTCTCTCTCTCTCTCTCTCTCTCTCTCTCTCTCTGCTGTGATGCCAGACTCCTCTACCACACTCCTGTCATGGAATGGGCTGTGTCCCTGTATTGGACTGAGCCCTGTGAGACCATGGGCTTGATTAACCCCTTCCTCCTTAAGATGTTTTTTCTCAGCTTTCACGATCACAGCAACACAAAAAGTTAATACAGAAAATAATACAAGAGAAGTGGGGTCTGCCGTGGTAAACCAACCACACGGGCGTCTTAGCCTTTGGAATGGTTTTGCGAGAGGGGATTGGAAAATTCTGGAGACGTGGGCTAGCAAATGCTGGAAGTGGGGTTTAATGGAGGATTCTGGTGGATGCTCAGAAGAACAGTATGCCAAAAGAAACACAGGCGGTAGGCACCAACCTTGGGAAGCTTTGGGGTGAACAGAAGTCTTTCTTGACATTGGGTTAGAGGCCATTTTCATGGCAGTTTGATGGTTCTCTATGTGGTGCCCCTGTTCTAACAACTTGAGTGATGCTGAACCCCAAGTTTTGGTGAAGAAATTTCAAGACCTCATAGTATACAAACTGAGTTACTGCTGGCTGCTTTTAGCCAGATTCAAGAGAAATTTGGAAGCATAAGGCAGAGCAAAAAGATGTGAAAATCACACAGTTTGGTGAGGAAAATGGGATGTTTAAAACTTTACTAGTTAAAGAGATTAACAGCATTAAACAGCAGCCAGACACTTGGCACCAGTCAATAAGAAAGGGTCTGGGGGTACTTTAAGAATTGGAGAGACCTCAGCCATCCACAGACACCTCGTCTTGGGTAAGAGGGGCTCCCTGACATTCTGTTCAAGCAGGGCTGCCTAAGGACTTGTTTCTTAAGGCTCAGCTACCCAGACACCCAGAGGCCCTGCAGCCATGGTCTCAGGGGGCCTGACGGCTGCTGGAGTCAACAGCAGAACTTGGCATCTGCTTTTGTAGGTGCACAGGACACCAGAGTAGCAGATTACAGAGCTCCCTACCAAGATTCCTCAGGAAGAATGGTAGGATCAGGCAGCCTGCAGCTCAGATTCCCCATGGGAGACCATAGCGGCCCATTCAAGAACTTGTGAGCTGCAGTGAGATCCCAGGATAACTGGAGGTGCCAGGAACTTGGGGCATCCACTAAGGAAAGTAGCAAGTTTAGCCAAGCAAAGATTCTTCTGGTAGGATAGCCCCTCAAACCCGTGGAAGCCCACCACACACCATATGGCTCAGATGCTGGACAGCGCCACAGGATTTAACAATTGTCCTGTTGCCTTTCAGCATCCTTGGTCCCCTCTCTCCTCTCCGTGCTTCATTCCTCCTTCTAGGATGGGAGTGCTTATTCTGAGTCATTGAGTCTGGGATGTAAGTTTTTCTTTGGTTTAATGGGGGCTGAAAGTCTTGAGTCTCAGAGGACTTGAGCTTTGAACTTCCGAAAAACAGAGTTGGAACTCTAAACACGCCAAGGAGTTGGGGCTGGAGACATGGCTCAGTGGTTAAAAAAGTGTTAGTGCTTTTGGCAGAGGACCAGTTCACTACAGAGTACCCACATCAGGCAGCTGAGAACTACATGAAAACCCAGCTCCATGGGATACAGTGCCCTCTGCTGGCCTCTGCTGGCATTGCGTGTGTGTGCGCAGACACACACACACACACACACACACACACACACATACACACATCTTAAAAACAAACAAACAAACAAACAGACAGACAGACAAAAACAAGAAAGACGTTAGGAATTCTTGAGTTTGGATGGAAAGCACTTTGCTCTACAAAGTTGCCTACGAATCTCTGGGGCTCAGGGGCAGAATGTTCTGATCTGAAACATCATCCATAGAGTCATGTTTTGAATACCTCATCCTCCATTGATCATGCTACTTTAGGAGGTATAAGAGGTGAGACCTAGCTGGAGGAAGTGATCATGTTGGATAGACCCTCGAAGGATATGTCTGAGCCTGGTTTCTCCCCCTTCTCCATGCTTTCTGATCTGCTCGCATGAGAACAATGTGGACCATGTTCCATCAGCCCCAACCCTAACTGATCCACTTTGCCCTCCCGACCATGGTGGTCCGATCGCTCTAAGACCATGAGACAAAATAAACCGCTCTCCCGTAAACTGTTTGTGTCAGGTGTTGAGGTCAAAGCTCTGCAAAATTAACCAGGTGGCGGCTGTGGCCCTGCATGGCATTGTGGGTAGTTGCCCCAAGAACAGCCTCAAATTGAAGCCACTTATTCAATGCTGCTCCGACAAAAGGGATGTTTGTTCCCCTGTGTAGAAAGGGGAAACTGAGGTTCAGAAGGAGGGAGAGACGAAGGGTCCTGGTGGCTGACACAGATGCAGGTAGAGGAGGGTTAAGAGCTGGCAGGAGACTGAGTCTGGGAGAGGTTAAGGTTTCAGACCCCAATTAAAAGCAACAAAACAGAATTTCAGACTCTCTCGCCCAACCTACTGTGACCTCCATGTTACCGGTCTAAGCTCAACGCTGCTTCTTGTAGCTGCTTGAGAGCTCCTGGCTCTCTCCTCAAGGCCACTTCCCTCCTCTGGCCTCCTGGGGCCTTGGGCTATCATGCTTAGCAGGAATGAGCAAGCCGATTAATTGTTCCTGAAGCACTTAGACACTCTCAGGCGACAAGAGCCGAGTCACAACAGCATTACTTCATTACTATCCCATAGAGACAGGGTCATCAGCCAGGCTTGAAAACAGGACTCAAAGCCAGCAGCCAGAGGAGCCTTTCTCACAGGAGTGGTCCTGGGGGACAGTGGCAGTCACTTAGCACCTTGCAAAGCCCTGGGGACATCCTAGAGAGTAGAGTTCCAGGCAGTCGACCTCTCTGGGGACTCCTGCTCTGGCCTGGCCTTGGTCTGCTGCACTCTGAAGAGAGGGGAGCGGTGGCCCGGCATGCATGGGTGGGCTGAGCAACTTGAGACACATATGACTCTGTGTGCAGGATGCCAGAGGATTTGTCATACATGTGGCAGGCTGGCTTCCATTAGTCTCACTCAGAACTAACAGCAAGTTTGTTTAATCCGCAAATCCAGGACGCCTGCCAGGCACCTGGCTGAATGGGCACTGGTGAGTTCCGTCACTCATTCATCCTTTCTGCGACCCTCCCAGCAGTCTGTTGACCTCTGGATGGTGATGGCTTCCTCTTTCCACTGAGGCCCTCCTGCCTGCCGTACCAGTGTTGAGGACACAGTCTGATACCGTAAAGGCCATAGTACCTGCTAATCATCCAGTCACCTGAGCCCTGCTGTGGTTTGTGTCCTAACTGTTTCCATCCCACTGGCTCCTGGCACCAGGTCGCCATGGGTACAGATCTGCAGTTCCTCTCACATTCGTGCCATCCTGGGAGTCAACAGCACCCCCTAGGCACCATTCCGCAGCACTGCCACCAGCATCATCCCTCATCACTGACACCCTGGGCTGCCTCCAGCATCACCAGAGGACCAAGCGCTGACCAAGCACCTCAAGGACTGAGTAGTGACCATGCACCTCCTGCAGATCGAGCAATCGCCAAGAACCTGTCATTCACCAAGCATTCGCAGAGTCCCCTGGGTGCCGGCCAGTGCACAGTGCAAAGGACATAACCCACCCTCTGACACTAACAGCCTCTTTGGGCTCCTGTTGAACAGATATTGCTGCCATTCTACTGGCCCTGAACTAAGAGGGGTGCAAGGGCAAACGTTCTTCCATAGTTACCGTGGGCATTGCACTGCCCGAGAGTATGGAAGTCCCAGCGCAGGCCACTCCATCTTCAGAGGAGATCTGAGGAAAGCCTGGGCTTTCCTGGCCATTCAAGCATCTCCAGCAGCCAACAAGGAGGGTAGTTTTGTCTCTGTGCCCTTGTTAGGATCTCCCAACCCCCATGCTGACCATCCAGTTCATCCTGATGTCCTGGGGGGAGGGGAGTGACTGGGCTTGGCTTCCATTTGCGCCCTGCGGCCCACAACCCATCCTGGAAGGATGCGGGCGCGATCTGTCCTGTGAGTGAGGTAGAAGGTGTTGGTGGACAGTGACTTCTCCAGGCAGCTCAGGTGCAGAGCAAAAGAGGGCTTAGACAAGATGCGAGCTCTTGTGTGCCAGTGGTCCAGGAGCTCTGGACTCAGCAGCTGCCTACAGATACCTGTTAAGCCCATGTCTGTGAACCAGGTTGTATGTCTGCACAAACTATCAGCCACAATCCGTGGTTCCCGTGAAACCAGCACCAAGGCCCTAAGTTTTTCCAGGGCTGTCTGGAGCCTCAGTGCCAGAACCCGGTCACCCGGTTCAAAGACAGGATATTACATCATAGCCCAGTGGAGGAGCATAGGCCACTGGACAGAAACCAGGTGTGCACTCCCAGAACCTCATCTGTGGTGTGCAACCCCTACTTGCTCCCAATCCAAAGTCTGGGCACTCACCCCAAAGTGGAGTCAGGGCTGCTTAGCAGTCAGGCTCCTGAACTGGCCAGCTCTGAAGTCCAGCCCAGCATGGGGCCGGGAGTGAGCTGCTGACGGCTAGTTAGACATTATGGCTGGGGGTGGGGTAACAGGAACAGAAGCCTGTATGTAATAGAGTTGACCATAGTCATACATTGACCCTACACATGTATTGCCTGGACACAACATGACACGCACGGCTCCCAGGAGACCCCGTTCCACCTCTCTGACTTCCCATATCTGAGGACATGAGCTCCCTTCGATCTCAGCCAGTAAATCCCATGGATGCTGTCCCCAGTGGACACAGAAAAGGTAGCAGAGCCAACAGCCTGATCTACTTGTCTCTGGCAAGCCTCCTCAACTCATGCTAAGCCCCTCATGCCTTGGGTCCTCTAGAATGGAGAGGGTTACCCTGTCCCTGTGATTTCAGAGGACCTATCACAAGCCATGTTTACCTGGCAGAGTGGATGAGGGGCTGTGAGGAGGCTGCAGCTCCACCCTGCTCCCCTTTGCTGGGTGTGAGGACCCCAGCTCTGCCTCAGCATAGCTGGCCTGTCGTCCCCCACAGTCCTGCTCTGGACCCCACTCTTCTTATCCACACAGTAGGACCGAGCACAGATCCTGTGACGCCACAATCCTAGAATACTGTCCAGCATCCAGAACAGACCTTTCCCCTACTCTGGTCCTTCAGGGCACTTTGCTGAGGGGCGGGCACTCTCCAGAGCTTGCACCGTCCTGCAGAGAGCAGAGCTGGGGCCCGGGAAGCATCTGTCCTTGTGGCACAGAAGAACCTGGGAACAGTTGTGGCTGTGCCTCCAGCAGCTGGACCCGCCTCCCGGCAGCACAGGGCTGATAATTAAGAATCAGGTTTCCACTGAGCTCTATTACCGAGAGGGGTTGTAAATCAACAGAGAACATTTTTATCGTAGGACGAAAATTAATTATTTAGTGTCGAACATGTTTGTGCTCACTTAACTGCCAGCAGGGGTGGCAGAGTGTCAGCCACACAATCCCAGCTCAGACAGCTTATAGAAGTGGCCTTATAAAACCCTGGGAGCAGAGGGAAACTGAGGCGCAGAAACGCAAAGGGCCTGTGCAGAGTTCACCTGCCACAAAAGACAGCCCTCCGACAACGATGCAGAGTTCAGGGCCTCTTGCTTTGTCTTTGGTGTGCACACATTACTGGTGGCACTCGGGGAGTGGGGTCCATGTTCAGACAGGTAAGCAGGCAGGCAGGCCCTGACCCTCTGCTGGCACCCACCCTCCTCTCCATTGCCCCCTGACTGTGTGGGCAGTGCTGCAAGATTTGGGGAGCTATGTCCACACTGCCAAGAAGTAGAGGTGGGTCCTCAGAGCCTCAAGCCATTGGAGAATTTCCAGTCTCCATCAGCCTCTACCATTGAGACCGACAATCCTGGTGTTCTCAGTCTGATGGTCTGTCTGAAGAGAGAGGGGTTACTTAAGGATAGGGCCCTGAATCCCACTGATGGATTGTAGATGAGAAGGAACCTACCTTTGTACCAGTCGTGTGACCAAAGGACCCCTGGATACTCCGAGAAGGGCTGTCCTATGGTTCCTGGGGGTCATCCCTGTCTCACATTCTCCTTCCCTTGGCCCCACACTTAAGCCTCCCATGAAGGGAATCAATGTCCTCATGGCCACACCCAAAACGGAGCCTGCCCTCACCACAGTCTCCTAGGATGGGGCAGCCAAAGGGCCCAAAAGGAGTCCCCTAAAATTTAGAATCAGGACAGAAGACTCAGGCACAGGTTAACGCAAGGCTGGCTTCAGGCTTTCGGTGGCAGTCTCCCCCATAGGCCACAGTATCTGGTGGAGCGCCCAGAGCTGCTCCAGGAGGGGCAGTCAGGGCTGTAATCCCAGCATCTGCCTGTAGGTTTGCTGGAGAGGTAGGAAAAAGAGAGAACTCATGCTTCTGAGAGAAGCCAAGGAATGAGCTCCTTCCCCACATACCCCTGGTACTTCTGAACCTGGACAGACCTGCTAAAGAGTTATATCCTTCAGAGGAGCCATGACTGTGCTATGAGAGAAGCTGGACAAGTCACTGCAGAGGGGACATACATGCTGTGATGTGAAAAAGAACCTGAGGTTTGGGGGTTAATTGGCCTCTCTGTTCTTTGATTCCTCCCTGAAAACGCAGTTCATCACAGCACCCTGGATGAGAGCCAGCCATGAGCACTGAGCCTAAGAACAGTTTAGAGCAGTGCCTGGTGCCAGGGAAGGTCTCTGGTGCAGGCCTGTCATGTGGTACAGACTTGACTATCACCTTATGACCACACTCCCTACGGCCTCTGGGACAGAGCAGGGAGCAAACAGGAATTGCCTGAGGCATCACTCTCTGAGGAGCCTGAATCTTGCCATCTATGTTGTCATGGTGCTGATGGTGATGGTGAGGCTGGGAAGTGGTAACGGTGATGGTTACTATGGTGGTGGTGGAAGTGGTCATAATTGTGGTGACAGTGGCAGGTGGTGGTGAGAGCAGTGATGGTAGTTATGGTGATGGCAGAGACCACTCACTCCGATCTCCCGTCATAACGTTGGTGGTGGTGATGATGGTGATGATGATGGCAGTGATGGGGTGACAGAAGTGAAGGGTGACGGTAACAGTAACGATGATGGTGACAGTGGTCATAGAGGCTGTCATAGTTAGCTTCAATTGTCAGCTTGACACAAACCTGGA
Source organism: Rattus rattus (assembly GCF_011064425.1). NCBI lineage: Eukaryota > Metazoa > Chordata > Mammalia > Rodentia > Muridae > Rattus > Rattus rattus. The sequence goes on from NC_046164.1 coordinate 69,644,233, forward strand.
GTCTCCCGGGGAGAGGAAACCTCAAGTGAAGACTGGCTTCCATCAGATTGGACTATGGCCATGCCATGGGGCATTTTCTTAATTGCAAATTGATACAGAAGTCCCCAGCTCACTACGGGTAGTGCCATCCCATGAAGGGGAGTCTGAACTGGATAAGAAAGCTAGCTGAGCAAGCCTGAACAAGCAAACCACTGAGCAGAGTTCCTCCATGGTCTCTGCTTCAGTTCCTGCCTCTGGGTTCCTGTCTTGAGTTCCTGCCTTGGCTCCCATCAATGATGATCTGTAACCTGTCAGCCAAATGAATCTTGTGGAAAGCTGCTCCTCGTTAGCGTTTTATCACAGCCACATGTGAGGCAAGGAGCGATGCTAGGGTGGAGGTGGGCCAATGGCCATGGCAGTGGTGTTGATGGGAGTCAGTGGTGGGAGAGGATGGTGCTTGTACTTGCTGTGAATAACACACCATGACCAACAGTAGCTTACGGAAGAGGTTTATTTTGGCTACAGAGGGATAAATGTCCTTCATGACAGGACAGCAGGACAGCAAGCAGCAGGCATGCTGGTTGGAGCAGGAAGCTGGGATCTCACACCAAAGCAAGCTGGAAGTAGCATGAGGCTTTATACCCTCATTTGTCCAGTGAGCGACACGCTTCCTCCAGGAAGAATGAATCTTCTAAATCTCCCCAAATGGCAGCACCAACTAGGACTGAGCATTCGAAAACTGAATGCTCGCTCTAACCGCTGCCGTCCTGGAGATGGGGATGATAGCAATGGTGGTGACTGTGGTAGGCTAAAGTTAAGAGGAATAGAGGAGGGGAGGCCAGGCAGGGCAGGGGCTATGGGACACAATTTTGAAAGCTGGCATACTCACCCTTGCCTTGGGGGCAGCTTCAGTTTACATGCATGTGCTCTGAAGATGGCAGGAGTGGTGGGTGGATGAAGATTTATACCAGTAATACTAGTACCAAGAACTGGTAGGCTAGGAAACTCACAGCTCTTACCAAAAGCAAGGGACCGGATTTCACGCTAGACACGAGGCGCCGTTGCTGCCCTGAATGCAGTTGCTGCCAGGCCAAACTCCACACCTGGTGTGGACTTGCTTTGCATCCCATGTCCCCAAGCCTTCTTCCCCACCTTTAAAATGGGGCCATAACCCCTTTGTGTCACCTTCCTGGTGGATAGATGTACAATGGCAGAGTATGATTGCACGATGTGGCTTGAAGATGGGGTTGGTACCACCAGCGTGGTCCTGGTGATCTAAATGCAGTAAACTTCCTCGCCAGTGCTTGGGAAAGGATACTTTCCAACTTGGCAGGTGCATGTGACATCGTGAGACCAGGGGGACCTGAGAGCACCTCATTACCAGGGTCTGGGGACATCAAAAAGGACTCCACTGCACATCAGAGGTCCTAGTTATGAGCATGTATTAATATTTTCAACACGGGTATTTACAAGCTTCCCCAGAGACAGCCCTGATGGGTTGCAGGGTCGCACTGGGCTGAGGAGAGCATATTGATCTGGGGGAGAGGTCAGTGGATCCAGACCTGAATCTATAAGACACTGAAATCCATCAATCCAGTTCCCAGGCTGCAGGAGTGACACCCAACCCCACTGTGGTCTTCACAGCCTGGTCAATATGGCTCCATTAGGGCCACCACCCTAAGTCCCCCACCCGGCTGTCACCTCTGTGCTGTCCAGATTAATATGTTTCTTGGCATTTCGTTCTGTGTCCATTAGTGTCACATTGCCAGCTGACCGGTTGTTCAGTCATCGATCCCAGGAAGGCCTCCTCAGTGGAGCTGAGCCCTGTGAGGTCAGCAGGGGACACAGTGACAGCTTCTCCTAGCCTAAGGGCAAAGGCCACTAAGCTTCCCAGAGTCCATCTTCTGGGAACAGAGTCTGGTGTCCTGACTGAAGCTGCAGGGGCCAGAGTTTCTGTGTCCACTCCTGCTAAACCACCCTGTCTTGCCCAAAGGTGATCATGGCTATTGAGTTCCAGGCAAGCCCTGGGGGGCACTGTCATTGTGTGGAGGTCGTAAACCCAAGTGTCTGAGATTAGCTGTCACTTATCAAGTTCACAGTTGATGAGCGAGACAAGCTAATAAGCGGGGCCATGTCTGTGTGGCCTCCCAACCCCCAACCACATTCTCCCCACCTTCCATTGGGTGCACCCCCAGCTGACAGGGCTGTGCTGCATGGTGGGTATCGCTGCCAGAGGGCACCAGGCTGCCCCATGGTAGAGCCCATGCATTTGAAGAGAAGCGTGCTGAGGGACAGGCTGCAGGGCTGAAGCAGGGAACCAGAACCAGCTTGGGCACAGGTGGAGGCCTGGACTTCTGACCCAGGGCTGGGTAGGACAAAGAATAGGAGAAGTAAAGGGTGTTAAAAAAGTATACAGGTGACCCACCATGAGCCGTCAGACAGGAAGACTGGGCAAAGTGTCTCTGGCTTGTTCAGCCTCATCTGCACTACCTTATCTCAGCCCTTGGGCTTCATGCTGGCCTCATCGGCTTGGAATCCCCAAATAACAGGAGGGACAGTAGCTGTTAGAATTCCTATTGTGCCATGTGTCCTTCTGTGACTATAGTATGGTCTCATGACAGAGACACAGTCTGGGGAGGGGGACCAGATGGCAGTGCCACCCAAACCCAGCTCCATGCTCCCTGACCAGCCATGTGTGGCCAAACAGCACTCAAAGGGCCTTGGCTTGTTCAGAGCCAAGGTCCACAGCTCATCCCTAAGGAGCAGTCGGGAATGTCTGTCCTTCTGTTCTCCCACTTGGCAGGTGGCTTTTCCTCCTGCTCCCTGGTGCGGCAGTTGGGGACTTCTGCTGAAAGACTGTATGACAGCTGAGATCCCCTTGTCCCCAGGATACCTGACATTTGTGACTGTGGATCAATGAGTCACCAAGCTGCCCCCCCCTCAGAGGGGCCCCTCTCCGGTTGCAGAATTAAAAGGCAAGCTTGTTGTTGGTGTTGTTAAGGGGCCTGTCACTGGCTCTGTTTACACAGGGCCAAGGTGAGAGAGTCCCCTCCCAGGTGTCTGCAGAATAAGTGGTCCCCTCCTTCCTCCTGGAGGCTGTAAGAGCCCCGGTGATTCCACTTCTAAATGGGAAGTGAGAGGCCCAGGGCAGGGCATGGAGTTAGCCTCAGTCACTGGTAAGTGTAACTTCCCTTCAGTTCTAAAGGGCCTAAGCTTAGCTCGTAATCTTGATGTGAGAATGCTGGACTCCCCCGTCAAGTCACCAACTGTACATTGTGCCATGGGAGATAAGGGCAGATCTGCAATGATTGTCCAAGATCTCGCCTCTCCCTCCCACCATGAATTGAAATGGAACCCTATGTGTCAATCTCAGTGAAGAATGCTGTAGTGGCGGCCGGGTGATATGCAACACAGAGACCCTGCAGGGCAGTGGCTCAGTTGAGCTAACACCTGCCCATGTCCAGGGAGTATCCTGCAAAGAGGAGGCCAGCACTCAGGGCAGTAGGTCACCAGGACAACACACAGGTTCACCATGATGAGGATTTTCCAAGGATCCTGGTCATCACCATGCATCCCACATATACCTCAGCTAGAGCGTCATCTACAGAGGAAGGGATGGCTCTAAGAAAAAGCTTTACCAGTTCCCTGTAGCTGGCATACACGGATACCTCAGAGCTGGAAAGGGACCCATTGGGTCTTCTCTGCAAAGTTAGCTTGTGGGTGGCAACAGGAAGCCAGTCTATCCCGTAGGGTGAAGCAGACACTTGCAGCAATCTTGTGTCACCTGGAGATGTGCAGGCATGCAGGAGCTCCTGGCTGGCACTATCTCTATGCTTGCCATGTTGCAATGTGTGCGTACATGTTCCTGGGTCCATGAGGCCCATCTCTCTGCATTCCTACACATCCTTTGCAGGTACGGCAAAGGCCAGACTCCTATACTAATGTTCTCTGATGTTCACTGGTGATGCCCTTCCAATTTATGTAATGCCTCTGGGGAGTTGGCTTGCATATGTACCAGAGAGCCCTCTGCAAGTGGCCAGCATCCCTGGAGGCTCCACTTTCTTAGTCCCACTTCATAGATGAGAACCCTGAGGCCAGGCAGCTGCCACCAGTAGCCTGATACGAGGGGGATCCTGAGGCCTGCTATCCACCAGGAACCCACCCATCCTCAGCCCAGATGCCAGACTTCAGATGCCTTTCCCATCCTGCAGGCACCACCAGCTTTCAGCCTGTAAATGTCCCCCATCAGCCAGGTCATCAGAGTGGAATTGTGGCCATCAGCAGGCCGGCCGCTGGCCTCCCATTATGGCCGAATGAATGATTCCGTTTAGAGAAGTTGTTCAGGGCAGTGTCGCAGACAATGACTGCTGTCAAAAGATTGACTGGAGCTTGCAGAGATGAGGTGGGAGGCGAGGCGGAGCCCCGTGGCCTGGGCTCAGCGTTTACTCACTCACGCGGAAAGCAAGGATTGCAGTGCTGAGCGTTTTGCCGCTGAAATCTGTGCCTTTTGACCCCAGAGGGCGAGATAATCCGGGGCCTGTTTCCACTTGAGCTTGGGGCTGTGTAAACAGCTGGCTCTGAGTGCAGCCTGGTATGGACCTGTGTGAGAGACAGTCCCCTGTTGGAGACACAGCTTTACTTCCTGGCTACAGGCCTTCACTGTATCCCCTAGGCTCTCAAGTGTGTACTTGGTGTGATGTTCCCTGAAGGAACTCAAGAGAGAATGCTCCCTCCAGCTTCCTCCTAAGACTTTGAACTTGGCTGTGACTTATTTTCTCCTGGGTTGTCAAGCTCAGAGGCCAAGGGAAGCTTAAGTGTGTCAGCAGGAAGGACAGTCCCTTCTATGGCCTTCTAGTTTACTGTATTTCTGCAGATTCTCTTTGGGCTTTCTTACGTTAATTAATGTGCCTAATACTACAGCACCTTTGAATCCTCGGCTGGAAAAGTGTGTGTATGAGCAAAGAGGTGACAAAGTTGACTGCAGAAACAGGGGACACAGGCCAGGGTCCAGTGACCTTCTTTCCTGAGGCTGACTTCGTTCTTGACAATCTCATAAAGTGAAGGGCCCACCTCCCTCCCACCCAAATACAGCCTGCGCCCGACCAGTCCCAACCAACCTGAATCATGCGTCTGGTCACTGGTTCCCAAGGCTGTCCTCAGGACCTCTCTGCAGTAACAACCTCTCCCAGGTGTCACCACAGCTGCTGCCGGTTCTCATGGTGCTCAGAGCTCTCTTATGGCTTGTGCTGGAGTCTGTGGGAGAGGCATAGGCCCTGCTTGCCAACCTTGGTAGTCACATTTACACACACACTCACAACTCATATGTGTGTATACACACATACAACACACTCATGTACATGCACACACATACACATGTATATGTGCATTCTCACTCATACACTCACGAGGCACACGTGTGTGCACACCCTGACAACAAACACGTGTGTGTTCACATAAACACCCAACACATACATGTGCATTCACACACACTCGCATACACATGTGTATGCCCACACACACACTCACAGTGCACACATGTGCACACACATACAACACACACACACACACACACACGCACCCACACACACATCTTAAGTGACAAGGATTCATAAACCATAGTCAAGAAGAGAAGAGTCATAGGGCAGGTGGTATTATTTCTCCTAACTCATCAGACTTTCCACACCGATGTCCCTGAGTATCATGGGAAGGTAGAAAGAAGCCTGTGGCCAGAGTGGCACCATCACAAGAAGCCTCGTCCTGGGGTAAGGCAAATAGACAAGACTTCACAGTTCAAGGAGCAACCATGTGACTGCTGATGCAAACAGATCCTCATGGCTGAGTCTCAAATCTTCCCAGCAGCCTCTGCTGCTCCACTGACCCCACCTGAGACATATGGCTTTAGGTCACCAAATACAGCTACCATCAGCACTGAATGGTTGCTTCCCTTGATGCTGGGACAGAGAAGCTGACAGAACAACCTAAGAGAGTCCTTTTTGTTGCTCACACTTTCCAGGAAGATGTAGTCCATCGCAGAAGAGAAAGTGCTGTATGGGTCATGGCGGCAAGGAGAGTGCCACCAGAGCGCATCACATGTCAGTGAACAGGATGCAGAGAGAGAAAGCTCAGGTCAAAACAGAAGTGGGTGTAACCTCCAAGGCCTGTCCCCAGTGACCCACTAAGCCTCATGCTACAGAGGTTCTGCAATTTCCACAAACAGTACCACTCCCTTTTGATCCAGCTCTACCTGGTACTTTCCTTGACAAACGACCTCCCCTCACCCCCTGCAAAAGAACAAACCAAAACCATCATAAGGTTTCGCCCATACCGCTTCACTTCACTCACTGAAAGGTCTCTTGGGACCTCCCTGCACAGAACCTGACTTTACCACACACTCTTGGTCTCATGGGATTTTCTGAGAAACTTCAGTGCAAAGCTCAAATTCCCGTTCTCATTCAACGTGCCTCTAAAACGTCACCATGTGGACAATGCCAAGTACTGCTATATCTCAAGAAGTATCTGGGTATCAGACCGTGACTGCTGCATCCTTCAACTATCAGGGAATACATACATGCCCTCCAGGTGGCCCCATTCGAGCATCAAGCCCTGGAGGTTCATCTCTGTGTCCAGGCACCACTCTCATTTCAGATACTCCTGAGCTCCCTTGTAAAGGGAAGAATTCTCTCAATGGAACTTGCTCTTTGACATGCTGGAGCTTTCTATGGGGAGGGTCTGTCCACTGAACCGTAGTTTTCATTACCCCATCCCATGCTCATGGTTGTTTATGTTTAATGCCTTTATTCTCTTTAAAAATGATCTCTTTGCCCAGGTAATTTCCTTTGTCTGTAACTTGAAACACATTCACATCCCAAACTGTAGATTTCACATCTTTTATCTCTGCTTTTCTCTCTCCACACTGCCCAAAACTTGGCTAAATGTAGCCAATAATAATCATCCCACGGCCTGGCTGTTATGCCATTTAAACTTTTCCTCCAGCAAATAAACTAGCCATAGCTTTTGGATTCAGGTATATGGGCAGCCAGATGCTTTGGCAGGATGCAACCCAAATCTCTGCTAGTTCAGTTTTAGATAGAGTCCTCATTGCCTTCTGAAATCTCCTGAGTCCAGCCTTGGCACTCTGCATTTCTGTCAGCATGTGTTCTGTCCTGTCACCAGCATGGCCCATTAATCTCTGACTACAGTATTTGGGGGCTTCTCTCACTTTCAAATCCTTCCATGTTCTTCTTGCAAACCAGCTGCAGGCTTCCACATATCACATGCTTACATTATGGTAGCATTAACCCCACTTCTGGTACCAGTTTTCTTTTTTTTATGCTTTTTTAAAAAAGATTTTATTTATTTACTTCATGTATGTGAGTACACAGTTGCTGTCTTCAGACACACCAGAAGAGGGAATCGGATCCCCATTATAGATGGTTGTGAGCCACCATGTGGTTGCTGGGAATTGAACTCAGGACATGTGGAAGAGCAGTCAGCGCTCTTAACTGCTGAGCCATCTCTCCAGCCCACCAGTTTTCTTTATTGGCTTCTTTTATTGTTACTGTGATCAAATACCCAATGGAAGCAGCTTAAAAGAGGAAGGGTTTATTCTCCCTCACATGTTCAGGGGAGCTTCACTTTGTCAAGACAGGGGAGGTACACCAGTATAAATGGCTGTATGCATGGTGGTGGGGGCTGCTGGCGGTTTCTCCCAAGGCTTCTCACATGATGTCTTGGTTAGGAAGCAAAGAATGGGACGAGAAAGGGGCTGGGCTCTAAGCCAGAGGACCTACTCTGTATTCTTTGTCCACCAGCTCAGTCTCATAACTCAAAAGTTCCACACATTCCCCAATCAGATGGGGACTGAACCCGCAAACACATGGGCTGGTGAGGGACAGCTCACGTGTAAACCACAACATGTGGCTATAGGGCAGAAAATCTCTATGTCCACATGGGCACCTGCTGTGACAGGCTCAAGCCTTCACCTTTGCCCCTGGTGGTGAGAAGAAGCTGATAAGCCTTGAAGAGGCAGGCAGTGAGGGCTGAGAAGAATGAGAGGAGACCTGGGGCCACGGAAAGTAAGAAGTATGTCCGCTTAACTCATTGGTGAGGACACCTCTGCAAAGGGCCACGTGACAAGCGTCTTAGATTGATGTGACCCAGTCTCTACTGGGATGTCTCAAGTCAGCAGCTATGGCTCTGACGTATCTAGGACAGTGTCTAAGCAAAGAGCATGGCTGTGCCACAGTGAACTTTGTTCACAAAGATCAGCAGCACTGGATTTAGTTCGTGTTTGGTGGAGATGAGATGCTAGAAAGAACAGCAGATTTCCTCAGAAGAACAGGGAGCAAGCTGGTTTGCCGTCTAGAGACAGTGGGAAGAAATGAGAGCTTGCTGGGTAAGGAAGATGGTGGTGGTGGCGGTGATGGTGTCTGTGGTGACATTGATGAAGGTGATGGTATGGTGATGATGGTGGTAGCTCGGCAATGATAGTGCTATGACCGTGGTGATGGTGATAAAGGTGGTGGTGTCGATGAAGATGGTGGTGATGGTGACATTGGTGATGATGATGGTGGTGGTGTTGATGATGTTGATGATTATGATGGTGGTAGTGGTGGTGGTGGTGATGGTGTTGGTGTTGATGATTATAATGATGATGGTGGTGGTGGTAATGGTGATGGTGTTGTTAGTGATGATGATGGTGGTGATGGTGTTGATGATTATGATGATGGTGGTGATGATGATGGTGGCCATCCTGGTTGTGATGATGGTAATGGTGACAACAGTACTAATGGTAGTTGTGATGATTGGGGGTGATGGTGTGATAATGGAAGCTGTGGTGATGACTGTAACAATGGTGATGATGGCGCTGGTGACGACAGAGATGGTGGTGGTGCGATGACTATGATAGTTATTTAGTTAAGGATGAGGATGAAGGGAAGGAGATGTCGGTGTTATTAATGGGCCAGGTTAGCCACCTTTGATAAGTAGCTTGAGAAAATTGAGGCAGGGTTACACTTTTCCTCTTACCTGAGATCTACCACATATTGGAGCTTCCCCAAGAGTAGCTACAGCATAATGCATGCTTACCAACCAGGCTATAGAGTGTTGATCCTGAAATCAGTCACATGGTATGTACCCCATGAGTCAGCCATATGGGGCCCTGGATTCTGGATCCCAGCCCCATCCAACAACTGTATACTCACCATCAGGCCAGGTTAGTCTGTCCCACCAGTGACTCTGAGTGTTCTTGTGTCCAGGTTAGGTGGAGGTCAGCTAGTCTCCACAATGTCCCCACCCCCGCTGCCTCACTACTCCATCTTCCTCTGGGGAGGATCCCTGCCGCCTCCTAGAGCACCTGCCTCTTTCCCCCTGCACAAGATCCTAATCTTGCCATAGCACCAGAAACAAGTCAGGGGTTTCTCTTGAGCTATCTTCTCTTTTCCATTGACCTCCCATCAGCATCATGGGTTCCAGAATGTGGCATCCTCAGGCTGATAGGACTGGTCCATCTTTCCATCTCACTACTCCATCTTCCTCTGGGGAGGATCCCTGCCACCTCCTGGAGCATCTGCCTCATGACCTTTCCCCCATGTATCCCAGGTCCCTGTTCCCTTCTCCAAATCACCTACATCTTAGCTTACTGATTCTGTCAAATTCCCACTCAAACTCACCCCCTGGGGCTGCATCTGACTCAGGGGACTCTAAGTAAGGGCACACTCATGGGTTGGATCTCTGTGCCTTCCAGGGGCACAGTTTAGATAGCACAGCATCTCATGCTGAGTGTGACAAATGGTAGAGTCTCTTGGCCGGCTCAGCTTCCTATTTCAATTCTTCTGCCTTTTTTTTTTTTTTTTTTTTTGAGACAGGATCCTGTGCTGTAGCCCAGGCTGACTTCAAGCTCATGAACCTCCTGCTTCAGCCCTCTGACTTGGGGTTTCAGGTGTGAGCCCTCACATATCTCCTATCCATTTTGTCATCTAATTAAGAAGAATGCCATAAGTTTGCTGCTTGAGATGAACCGCTCTTGACAGACCTTGGTCCTCTCTATACTTCAAGCTTCCTAGTACAGCATCATTTCGTGTCTCTCTGATAGTCACCTACAGTAGTCCAGCCATTGTCAGCTCTCACAGCATCTTCAAAGCCCCTTCTTCTCTAGGACCCTTCTCCATGCTAAAAGGATTGTGTCCTCACCTGATCTGCTGGTGGCCTCCGTCAAGTCCTTACCTGGTTCACCTGGCTGGCCCACCAGCCCTCTGGCCACATACCCAGAAAGTAGGCCTGGCATACTTTTTCCTGGGCTGAGTGGTCTTCTTGGTCCCTTGCTCCTTGATAGTTCTCCTTTCCACTCCTGTCCTGCTACTCCAGCCCCGAAGCCTGCTGCTCCTCTCCAATGGCTATGCCAACTCTTCAGTGTCTCCCAACTAGCTCTCCCTTAGGAAAGCATCAGGTCCCAGCTGTGGGTGTATCCAGTCCCAAGCATTATATGGACCAAGGCCAATATGCCACAGAGTTGGGTTGAGTAAGGGAATAGGATACTTTGGGGCCTGTAAGGACTCATCTCTCAAAAATTCATCTTTCATGAGGGGACTACCTCACCTGTTTCTTCATCCAATCAGCTCTCAAAACTAGAAAATGACAGCAGGCATTTCTGGGGTCCAGTAGGAGACATGAAGAAGCTGCACGAGGTACTCAAGACCAACAATGTACCACACATCCATCTCTACCTGCCTCTTTCTACTGCAATCTTGACCAGTTGTCTTTGGTGCTTGGTTTCAATCTCTGAATAAGAAGTTGGCCTTTGGAAGTAGCCTAGGTGTTCCCATTTAATGGGAAGGACCTCTGCTCCTGCCTTTCTCCTTTCATTTGCCTCAGACATCTCTATGCCACCTGATAAACAGGCACCTGGAGCACAGAACAGTAAGGTGACCATACACACAGCAGCAAACCAAGCCCAGATTGAACCTGGGTCTGCCTGGGGTGCACACAGATCTTACTGAGGGTCTGATGCTGTCCTAAAGGTGGTATCGTAATCTCTGGAGCTGTCCCTCCACCCCCACTGCACATGAGCAGTGTGCAGGAGCAGGAGCATGCTGCTTTTGTGCTGTGTCCCAGTGTCCAGCATGGGACCAGAGACCTGCTAGCTACAAGGATGAACACTAGCCTTCCCTTCACCATGGACCAATGACCTCCTTCTCATACCAGCAAGCACACAGATCCCAGCGCCCGTAGTCTGGACAACGGTGCTAAATGCTGGTGGAGTGATGCCCACAAACTGGGAGCCAACCTGGCAGATTCATGTCTTGAACACTGCATGTGCTCGGCAGAGCCATTCAGAACAGGTCACTGGGGGTTCCCTGCTGTCGGCCGTAGGCTGTTTCCAGAAGCACCCCCTAGTCAGATGGCAATCTGTCTTCCTGCTTCCATTCTCATCTCTCTGTCCCCCAAGAGGCAGCACCTTCGAGCTGTCCCTTGCTGTAACATGATCATGACAGGGCAGGATCTGGGCCACCAAGCCAAGAGACATCTTAATTAGTGGCTTTTCCGGAGTAGCAGAGCCCCCAACATTCCATAACTTGTCTGGTGAGTCTGAGCCGGAAATCTAGGCTTCCCCACATCTGTGGGACAAGTTGGTAGCTCACCAAGGCAGCCCTTAGTGTCCTCTCTGCATATGAGTCTGCAGTGTGGAAAGGTGCTAGCCTGTTGGCCACACTGTCTAAAGCACACACTGCTCTCCCTCCCTAAATTCTTCATTGAGCTCCAATCCCCCAAAGTGTCACATAGACGTCTACACTCTCAGCACCACCTCTCTCACAGGAGCTGCACTGACAGCCTGGAAGACAAAGGTCAGACTGAAGCCAGCCCTGACTGGAGACCCAGGTCAGGTGCCCGTTACATGCCAGCCTCAGGTGCCTGAGCCAGTTTCTCATCGGCACAATGGAGTTGCCCTGTGTGTGCCTCTTCTCCAGTGCCAACTCCAACCATGAGCCCCACATCCTAAAACTGAACTTTTATTGGGCCAGGGGCCAGTCTTGACCACAGCCCAGTGCTAGGAAAAGTGATCACAAGAAATTGTGGAGAAAAGTCGGGACAAAAGCCCCATACCCCTGTGTTCTGAACTCCCTTATCATTATAGGTGTGACTGAGCCTCTGAACCGACGTATGCAGAAAAAGACGATTATCAGAAAGAGGGCGGGATAGGGCAGGCTTCACAGAGCCCGGAAAGGTTTCATGTTGTCAAAGGGTGCTTGGGTGTTTTGTTCGATTTTATTTTGCTTTGTCTTCTTTTTAATTAAGAAAAAAATGTTTACTTTATTTTCAATTATTTGTATGTGTATGTATGTATGCATACATGCCTGATGTGTGTGGGTAGCTGTGGAGACCAGAAGAGGATGCTTGATCCCTTGCAGTTAAACATACAGTCAGTGGTGAGCCACCCACTGTAGGTGCTGGGAACTGAATTCAGGTTCTCTTGAAGAGCAATAGACGCTCTTAACTGTAGAGACATCTCTCCAGCCGTATTTTTGTTTTTTTGAAATGGAGTCTCTGCAGCTAGGGCTGGCCTGAGACTCATGGTACTCCTTTTGCCTCAACCTTCTGAGGGCTATGGGACTCTAAGAACGAGCCAGCTTTATTTTAATTAATTAGTTGGCTGGTTAATTGGTGTTTTGAGAGAAAAACCTCGCATGTTCCAGTTAACCTCAGGATGTCTTTGAACTCCTGATCCTCCTGCCTCCACCTACCCAAATACTGAGATTAGAGATGTTCACCACCACTCCAACATCGGGAAGCTTTGTTTTTGAACACCAGAACAAACCAGCCACCACCATGTGGCAGCATCCTCACCAGCAGGAAAACAGCTGGAAGCTCCTGCAGGGAAGTTTGTCACCTTTGAAGTCACTTGCTGTGGCCACCCCTCTGCCGAAGCATTTCTCAAGGGCTCTACATTCTCTGCTGGGTCTGGCCTTGCTTTGTGGGTCACCCTGGACGCCAGGGTATCTGCCTCATGGGGTCCCTGAGGCCACGCACCACAGGTTCATTCTCATGAGGTGACTGTGTTGAGTGGCTGTGGCGCTGGGATCTCTGGGGTTGGTCGGTCGCTCTGCTGGAGCCACGCCTCCTCTCTCTGACAAGCAGGTGCAGTGAGGGGAAGAGAACGCCGAGGCAGTGGCAGGATACTCGTGGGGCCGCTGGCTCAGTTCAAACAGCAAGTGTTCAGAGGAGAGGCTGGTGGGGGGCGACCAGGTCCCTGCAGCTAACATGTGGCTGGACTTTGCCTTAGTGCTGCTGAGGAAGAGGGTCTCTTGGGTTTGGGTGGTGACAGCTGGAGACAAAGCTGCCCCTTGAACCCTCAACAGGTCCCAGAGGGCCCCGCCTCGCCAACAGTGACATCTGAGATCCCACCTAACCATCATGGCTGCACCCAGGACTCGTGGGATCTGTTAGGAGTGCTGAGGTCAGGACCCTTGCCCTGTCCAGATGGGCCTGGGCTGCCTCTGTCCATACCAGGAGAGGACAATGGCCCCTGTTGTCAGCCAGCCGCCCTCGGCCATGTATTTCAGAGACCTAGTGACCCTGAACAGCACTGTGAAGAGGTCCCCGCTGACTCAGACCCATGCCTCCTCACTAATGAAGGGCTGTTAGTGAGGGCATTGACCTTGGTCAGCAGGCAGGAGCTCTCCATCCAGGGATCATGACAGGGACCAAGAGGGAAGGGGATGTTCTGGCCTCCCTGCCCAGAGAACTTACTCAAAGGCCAGGCACAACTGACCAAGGGCCAGCTGGAGTTAGAAACATGTGCACATCGTCCTTGCTGATAAACGAAGCAGTGATAAGCACGCGGTGCCATTGGACCTATGTCCAGGGATGCTCTGGGTGTCACGGAGAGATGGAGTGGCTCCTAAGCCAGCGGGGAGCCCCAAGAGGCAGCTGGGACGAGGATGAGAGAAAATCACGGAGGGTGCAGGTTTCAGACATGAGCATCAGAGGTGAGAGAGAGTGAGATGTCAACTCCTTTCCTAGGTGCAGCAGGTGACGGCTAGAATGGGAGACGCTGGGCACCGGAGAGGCAGGCAGAGGCAACATAGCAGCGAACCAGCAAGAAGAGTTTGGGGAGGTCAAGCATGCCCGCTAGAACTGGAGCATCTACAGATTGCTTCAGCCAACAACGGCAGCATATGCTTCCGTTGCAGGGACCGTCACCAAGATAGAATCCACTCTCAGTCATAAAATGCACCTTAGCAAGTGTAAGACATACAGGTCTTAGGGCAAGACATGCCTCCCAGACGAGGCCCAGGGAACACCGATGGGGAAACAGACTTTGAGAACTGGAGGGTAAGAAGTGCTGTGAGAGAAGCCAGCCTGGACCAGCTGCTGCCTGTGGTTTCACCCACTCCGTGTCGGCAAGCAGCAGCGGAGCCATGGTGGTTGCCAGGGGCTGAAGGGAAAGTGACACACGGGACTCTGCTGTGCGACATTTTCAAGGGGAGTGCATGCCATCCCCATTTGTCTGAGCCCAAAAGAGCCTCACTACTGAGAGTGAGCCCAGAGGTGAATCACAGACTCTGGAGTGACAGTTACAGTCTATAGGACACTCACTGTCACAGGGATGCTGCTCTGTGGGGTGTTGGTAGCAGGCTGGGGGCGGAGGCCGGCTGCCTCTGTAGGTATCTTCTGCTCTGTTTTGCTGTGAACCTAAAGTGGATGTAAACAATACAGTCTACGGACCAAGCAGGATATAATAATTAAGTCGATGTGAGTCAGCGTGGGTCACATGAGCCAGAGAGATGAAGGAACGGACCTGTGAGACAGGCACCTGGATGGTGTCCAGGGCACAAACATCCGGGGAAGAAAGTCTTCATCCACAGGACGCCTGCATTCGATGCTTGACACTAGGAAAAAGAAATCGAACCCCTACCTCCCACAACACACAGAAGCCAAGTCACAGTGGAGAAAAGAACCTCAGGGAAAAATTAAAATAAGGTCTTTATGGTCCCACAGTAGGAGGACTTGTAAGAAATGATGGAGGTGGTGAGAAAAGGAGGGGAAGGGAGGGGGTGCGCACAGGGCAGAACACGCTCAAAGTGTATCGGGTACTTGCATGGAACCGATCTTATACCACCCCGTATAATAGAATAAATATGCTTTTTAAAAAAAAGGAATTCCGAGCACTGGGATTTCCTTATAAAGCTAGCCCTGGTGAGTCTCTCTCAGGAAGCTCCATCGGTGTGTTGGTGTGCATTCTCGCTTTCCGCACGCTCTGCCTTGATGTCTGGGCTTAAATCCCTGTTAAAACCTCTTCTGGTTGGGCTATGACTTGAGCAGCATGGTGAGGACCTGCCTGAAAAGAGGAAAGGATGGAGGGGAATAAGGGACAAAAGGAAGAAGAGAGAGAGGAAGCAAAATAGGGGAGGGGATGAAGAGGGGAAGGAGAGAGTCACAGCGAGAGAGATACAGACACACACAGAGAGAAAGACACACACATAGAGGGGAGAGGGAAAGACAGAGAGACAGACAGAGAGACAGAGAGTGAACCTATGGAGATGTTCATTGTTCATGGACAGGAAGGGGCGTTGAGCTCTCATCTCTTCCTCAGTTGACCTACAGACCTAATGCAATCTCAATCAAAACCCTAGAAAGCTATGTCATGGCCGTCAACAACAGAGTATGAAATTTACGCCAAGTGCAAAAGCCAGAATAGCCCACACGCTATTGAAGGGACTCCCAACTGTGCTTAAAAATTTGACAGTGCCTCTGGGTGTGGCTGGAAACTAGGGGGTCACATGCTGCATCGGTCCTGTCATAACCTGTTGCCAAATCACAGGCCTTCAACCTATAGGTGGGGAACCGACCACACCCATGGCTGAGGCTACTGCAAAGTCACAAGGCCAAGGTGTCCCCTGTGGAGAAAGATGGGGGATTGGGCACTGCTGGGCCTCAGCCTTGTAAAGAACTGGATTTCAGCAGAGCCAGGCCCATCAACCAGAAGCAGAGAGCCTGGGCCGTGCAGTCTCTGCTCACAGCGAAGGTGCCCTAACCTGGCAGTAACGAAGGGGAGCCAAGGGTACCCCATCCAGCCAGGAGATTGTTCCTGGGAAGACTACCCTCTTCACTCTTAATTCAGACTTACTTCCCAAATTTGTTGATGTGACTGCGCTCAAGACAGGAGTCGGTGCTCAGCAGAACAGGAAGCTAATGGCAGACACAGAAGGCACCTGTACAGCTTCAATGGCCACACTGTGCCCATCTGTCCCTGGCATCCAGCTGTTTGGGAGAATAACCTGGGTGCTGAGGTCGGAGGAAGCAGTAGGGGCCACTTTTGATGTGACTAGTGTCTTCAAGAACAGTTTCCTAGTCTGCCACAGGGAGTTGGGAGTTGAGCACCCAGCTATGTGCAGGAGCTCTGGGAGTCTCTGAGCCCAGATGTGAGTTTGTGCTGCAGTAGAACACTCCCTAAGTGGATGGACAGTGCCGGAAGCACGTAGGGGGCAGCAAGGCATTGTGGGTTGCAGGGTGCTAGCTGAAGACAGTTGGAGGCTCTTCAGGGCCACTGTGGAGCTCATGAGCCAAAGGGGCCCCACTGACCTGGAAGCCATGCACACAGCATGCTTGAGGCTGTCACCTTTCTGGCAGTCCCTCCACTGGTTTCTGCCTTCCCCTGGTTGGCCCAAGTTCCCCCTAGCTAGACTACCCCAAGGCACCAAGCACCCCATCACCACTTTCCCACGTCTGTGGCTACTGCTGTTCCTGACTGCTGAGACCGCAAAGACTCTTCCCTGATCACTCCCTCAGCCTTCAAACTCAGAGAAAAAAAGAAATGACCAGGTCCTTATCTTTTCTTCATTCCTGCTTGCCCCAGACTTTTGGAACTGGACCTTCGAGGCCCACACAATCCTCTCCATCCAAACCTCTGGTCTGCTCTCCTCCCACTGGGATCGTGGGCCACAGGAGCCACCCACAGGCCTGAGGGACATAAGAGCCATCTCTCTGCTTCCGATTCCCATTGCCCCAGGCCCCTGCGTATCTAGCAACCTCCAGTTTACAACTGGGAGTCTCTGTAGTGATGCCTCTTCCAAGCAGTCTTCCCAGCAGCACCAAACAGTTGACCTCCCATTTTTAGGCTGTAGTGACAGCCCCTACTACAGTTTCCTAGTCATGTGCAGGTTAGACATGGCCTTGGGTGGTAGTAAAAGGCAAGGCCTGCTCTACAGAAGCAGGTGGTGAAATAAGGATTGTTTAGAGTCTGCCAGGCTCCTTACAAGATCCACAGAAGCCAGCACTGCTACCACCACATCAGGCTCAGCGTTTGGTCACAGGGAGAGGGTGAGAATGGAGCCACTAGCATCTCAGAGCTTCAGGGTCTGGGCAGGGCGGCTGAGGGGTGGTCAAGCTGATAGGCCCTCGGGTGCCAGTCTACCTCATTAGGGCATCTGACCACACTGCAAACTACCAAACTGCCCCTGCCTCTGTGGTGAATTCAAGTGGCACAGAGAGGGCTTCTGAGCCTTCCCAATATGTGGCCTTAAAGCCCCCCTCTGCCTGGTTCTGTGCCCACCCCACACCCCGTTGCCCACATCGGGGCTACAGACACTGCACCCCTGCTCCTGGACCACTGGTCCAATGGGAGTGTGGGGAAAGGGGGGGGGACGGTCTGTGGGAATAGAAAACTGGGATGGCTGAGACAGAATCAGCGATGGGGAGGGGTGACATCCCCTAGAGGGTGCAATCCCCCCAGTACCACCAAGTTCTCTTTGTCTAATACACCCGGGGCAGACCCTGGTCTCCTTGGGGCCACCATGACAGCCAGGTAGATCACACAGACCTACTGATTTCTCAGATGAGGCCTGGGGCTGAGGGGACCCCACAGTGCCAGGACCCAAGACCAGGATCCTGACTCACAAACCCCACCTTCCTCCCCTAGCAGGGCTCCGAGAGCTGCCGGCTACCTCAGCACGAACAGCTGAAGGTGGGGACTCACAAATTCAAGCCTGGTAGTTGTGAGGTCACAAAATCACAGCCCTGATCGGTACAAGGTGGTTTGAGCTTTGTCCTCAATTTGCCCAGGTGCCTGGTGCAGTGTGACGGGAACATTATAGTGTCCCCACCCCTCCCCTGGGGTTCATGAAAATGAGATCTGGATTAAGGAAACAGACAGACAAGCCGCACAGAGTGTGAAACCAGAGCCTGGAAGGGCAAGGTTCTGAGCTGTGCCTTCCGCTTGCCTGAACAGCCTGACACCAGGCTAAGCGGAAGAGGACCTGGATTAATCCAGGTCCACAATTATCTCAATTGCCTCTCAACTTCTTGGCTTGGCGCTCTCCCCCTCGGCTCCCTGCCAGGAGGGTATTGTGTTCCAAGAGAAAATACTTTTCATTTTTCTACAATTTCCGTTTAAAAAGTTCCAAATGTTCCGCCATATGATGTGAAACCAAACTTCAAGAAACTCCTATGGGGTTTTTGCCAGTGGAGAAAACATGGGGTCTGACACACTGACCCCGAGGCGGTGAGGATCCAGCTTCAAGTCAAGTCTTTCTTCTCTGTGTCCTTCCTCACCACTCCCAAGGAGGTAGCACTAGGCCTCCTTCTCCAGGATAGGAAGCTGTCAGCAGCAAGGCAGAGCCTGTCTGAGCTCCCTCCTCGCGGATTCGTCCTGCATAGATTGTCCAGGGACATGCAGGGAAGTGAGACCCAAGAGACATGGGGGTTGGCTCAATTCTGTCAGCTTTGTGGACCTGGTATGCGTGAGACCCAATAACCAGGCTGTGTCAGTCCTCTTAGCTGCATGATTAACTCCGCCAACTTCCTAAAGTTCTGAGCAGAAAGTTCTTTCCAATTTGCATGTGGTTAAACTAAGACCCAGAGAATCGAACATGATACTGGGGGGCGGCCACAGAAGGCAGGTGTAGTTGGATCCCTGTGATAAGAATCTATAACATTGATTAGCCAATAGGTGACCCTCACTGTGAGGGATCCTGACCCCTCTACAGACCCAGCTGAGAAACACCGACTTTCTGTAGATGAATGCTCCTTCTGTGCGAGCAGGAGGGAGACAGCCGGTCCATCTGGGTCCTCCTGCCACTGCCTTCATCATCAGGACGAGGGCCTCCTGCCCCAAGCCTGGTGCAGCCTACCAGTCTAGCCCCAGCATGGGGAAATGGGCTCAAAGCCCAGCCACCCACCTATTTCAAATTGCTCATGTGGGACTAGCTAGTGGTCTGTAAAGATGTTCAAAGGCAAGGGCTGGAGAGATGGCTCAGGGGTTAAGAGCACTGACTGTTCTTCTGGAGCATCTGGGTTCAGTCCCTACCACCAACGTGGTGGCCTACAATCATCTAAAACCTCTAGTCCCAGGGGACCCAACACCTTCTTCTGGTCTTCTGGGATCTCTTGAGGCAGGAGGGATCACCTGCTAGGCAAGATGTGCACGACTGTTGGAGGGGTAACCAGCCCCTTTCTGGGTTTGATGCCTGCTCCACAGGAGAGAATTCTGGGCTGGTCATATACACCTAGTCAATGTCCCACGACTAGGGATGTCATGAGCCCTACGGTTGCTTTGCTAAGTGGGCCCGATGTCAAGCTGCCCTCTAAAGACTCATGTTTATCCCTATAGATTAGGGCTGTGCTCGGCCTTCGTCAGAAGCATCTCTCTGCAGTGAGAAGTGCTTAGTGTAGAAACCCACAGCCAGCCAAAATGCTGGGGAGAAATGGTGGCGGGGTGCGTGGCTCTGAATGGGACAGCTATGAGAACTTTGTGGATGAGGAGGTAGGAAAATTGGAAGAGCCAGAGGATGGGACACCGAGCAGCAAGTGATACCTTCTGGACATGTGGTACCATTGCACTCACTGCACTGAAGTGGAGCAGTTACCTGCACAGACCTTGGGTGGGCCTCTAGACATTCCATCATGGGCAAGGAGGGGACCATGAGGAGACCACTCCTACCTGAGGGACTACTGGCGGAGTTTCTTGTAAGTACCACTTGCCCCAGTCAACGGCCTCTCACCTATGTCAGCCAAGAGACTCTAATTAAACTCAGAGGGTCACTGTGGTGGTTTGTATTTGCTTGGCCCAGGGAGTGGCACTATTTGGAGGTGTGGCCTTGTTAGAGGAAGTGTGTCACTGTGGGTATGGGCTTAAGATCCTTGTCCTAGCTGCCTGGAGGCCAGTGTTCTCCTAGCTGCCTTCAGAACAAGAGGCGGAACTCTCAGCTCCTCCAGCCCCACATCTGCCTGGACATTGCCGTGCTCCCGCCTTGATGATAATGGGCTGAACCTCTGAACCTGTAAGCCAGACCCAGTTAGATGTTGTCCTTTATAAGAGTTGCCTTGGGGGTTGGGGATTTAGCTCAGTGGTAGAGCACTTGCCTAGCGCAAGGCCCTGGGTTGGTCCCCAGCTCAAAAAAAAAAAAAAAAAAAAAAAAGAGTTGCCTTGGTTGTAGTATCTGCTTACAGTGTAAAACCCTAAAAGAGTCACAAACAAGAAGGTGACATGGCAGTAGGAGATGGGGCGTGGGGGAGACTCTATTGGAATAAGGGTTCCACTAGGAGAAGGAGCCATGAAAATGATTAAAATTCATTATATAAATGTATCGAATAATTCTAAAGGTATTTAATTGGGGGAGGGGTTCTTGTAGAGCTCTGTGCTGAGGTATTAGCCTAACACAAAAGGCCTTGGCTTTCACCTCAGGCACTACCAAATGTAAGAAAGGGGAAAGAAAAACAAGCAGCACCAAGCAGTGTGCGGATGGTGTGGGTGAGACTAGGCTCAAAGCCCAGAGAACAGCATGCCTTCCATCGAAGAAGCTGGTCAGGATCACCACCCTGCTCGAGCCCCACCCAGGGGAGGTGCTGGCTGCTGTTCAGTCTGAGGAGTGAATGATGTCATCAGTTTACATCACCTACAACCAGATGGGACTGGAACTGGGGATATAGCTCACTTAGTCAGGTGTTAGCCTAGCAGCTCCATCCCCAGCAGAAAAGCAGGCATCGGACAGTATTCGTACAGTGCCAGCACTGGGGAGGCAAGAGGATCAGAAGATTGAAATATTCTTTGGTGAGTTCATGGGATACAAGGAACCTGGACAACAACAACAACAGCAGCAACAACAACAACAACAACAACAACAACAACAACAACAACAGCGCTGGCCCTGGAATGTGATCTATCCAGGCATGTAGCTTAAATGGCCGTGGTACAGGTTATTAGCTGAATTTGTGCATGGCTTCTTTGCCTGAAATTATGTTGCAGTATTTCTTCCCAGGGCCCCTATGACTTGTCTGGATTCTCTGGGGGCCCCAGGGCAGGTGGGTACCCCACTGCCTCTCATCAGGCTGAAGTCTGGGCTCCAGAGACTCTGTTCATCGAGGGTCAGGTTCCTGTTCAGAAGAGCATGCAGGCTAGAGTCAGGTTTGCCCCAAATGTGGCTATAATTCAGACCAGGCCTGAATGCTGGACTCACTGGAGGGCCCCAAGCGGTCTTGAAGCCTGTATCAAATGAGGAGCATGCTCCCAGCACTGGGCCCTGGCAGACAAAAGAAATTCCAGCCTCTGGGTGGGTTTCAAAGCTTCTAACCACCCATCCCACCCACTGCTGCTACCACGTGAACAGGAGCTGCCTCACCACCGCGAAGCACGCCGAGAGCGCTCCTTCCCGAACAGCGAGTTAGGGTCACTGCCTCACAGATCTATCACATCTGCTGTCACCTCCAACCCTCCTAACGTTCAGGTGAAAAGTCTCTTTCCCTGGCAGTGCCCAGCGCCCGCTCAGGGACACATTCACCAGGATGTGTCTTAATGGCCCCAAGGTCTGATATCCCTTTCCCTGAGAGAACACAGCCTGGATTCTGCCATTGTCTCATTCTGGGTGAGGGATGAACCCAGGTAACAGAGAATCAATCCCAATTCCTGAGTGACTTTGAGGCGTCCAGACAGGTTGGTAAATTGCCCCTCTGTGGGGTGGCAGGCCAGATCCAACTCTGACCTCATTTGCACACACCCCCGTGCCATTGCCACCCCACGGGGCTTCTGGGGTGGAGAGCCAACGCAGAAGATGAACGGGTGTTCTACCATACCTGTGAGGACACAGCTCAGAGAGGGCTGGTGAGTGGCCAAGCTCATGGAGCAGGTGGGTACCTAGCTGCTTCTCGTCAGGGTGAAGCCTGGGGGACCAGAGGCTCTGTTCAGCAAGTGTCAGATCTCTGTTCAGCAGAACACGCTGGCTGGAGCCAGGCCTATGTCAAATGTGGCTGAAATCCAGAGCAGGCCTGAGCGCTGGACTCTCAATAGAGAGCCCTGAGCTAAAGTTCCCATTTAGAACTGAGGAATAAATGGACTCAGGTTCTGCAAAGGCAGACAGGAGGCTTCTGCTGTGACAGCTGTCTGAGCACCCCTACTGCCAACAGCCAGGGCCCTCTGCCTAGGGTCTTCGTTATTTCTGATGTCTGGCTACACGTGCATTCAAGGTAGGCAGCCACAAGAGATAGGGAGTTCAGGGCTCTTCTACCTGGAAGTGACCCTTGACCTAGGATGGACAGGACTGGCTGCGAAGTCAGGACACAACAGTCCCCATAGCTCTAAGAGACAAAGCCCCAGTGGCCCACAGCCGCTAACCGCCTCTCACTGACCCTTCCCCTCCCAACATTCCCCACCCACCTCTGCTTCCTCTGTGGGCTTCCTGAGAAACCTGCCCCTTCATCTCAACATCAGCTGTTGAGACTTGAAGCCAGGAGAGGACCTACCTGACTCCCCCATACCTGAAGGGCCTCACATTTGTTTGGCTTACACACTCTAGAAAACATTCTGGGGTCTTCTTCATTTGCTCAAGGTGAAAAGAACTTTACCCAAAATGGCTTGACAATGCTGGGATTGTTCAGTGGACTATAGCTGGCTCTGGGACATCACCGCAAGGTGGCATTCAAAAACATAGCAATAATCCTTGGCACGAGTGAGTGTCTGTGACCCCTACTGAAGTCAACCCAGGGCACACTCTAGCCTTGCTTCTGACTCTTTTGATCCCTGGTTCCAGGGAGAGAGGTGACCTGGGATGTTGACTTCTGGATTATGTGGCAGCGAAGAGCAGATGTCCTGGGGACCAGGCCACGCCAGGGTCAGAGAGAGACCCAGAGTCCGGGGACCTGAGGCAGCCACATGGTTTTCACAGGCCTCAGTTTCCTTCTCGGTATGTGGCAGCAGTTATAGCCCAAGGTCTGTCACAAGGTCTGCCACCTCAAATGTGCTCAAAAGACAGATCCCCCGACTCCTGCTGCCGGAGTGACTGAGGTCTGAGAGAGGGTCAGCAATAAACCGGAACAAGTCATTTGCTGCAACCTAACCGAGGACCATAGGGTGAACAGTCCACAGTAGACGTGGTTATCGGTTATTCGCAACCTCCGTTTTAATAAGCACCTACTATGTGCTGGGCACTGTGCACACTAGGGGTCCCACATCACCCAGCTGCCTGTTCTCAGCTGACACCTCCCCTGGAGCATCTGCCAGAAAGGATTAAGAAGTTGCCTCAGGAAGCCCCGGCTTAGTTCTGGAATGTTCCTCCAGCTGAGAAGGAGAGGCCAAAGAAGGAGAGAAGGACCAATTATGTGCTGCTGCTGTGCCAAGATGAAAGGCGCTTTCTGGGGCTGCCCTCTGTCCTGTTTGGGCTGTCAACAGCAATTTGATGAGGAAGGCTGCTGCCCTGACCTGCTTTTTAGGACTTCAGGATGCCCTCAGCCAGGAGGTGACCAGCCAACATCTTCTTCAGGACAGTCCCCAGTCGAACCTCACTCCTAAAACTAGGAGTGCTGATTGGAACAAAATTCAGGGCCATCTCCCACTAATGGCGTCTGAGCTCAGAGTGATGGCGAGTTAGCGTGGCTTTAATCTGCTGCTGGACGTGGCCATCCGCGCTGAATGGTTGATTGTTACTAAATTCTAATTGGTTCTGGGTCACTCCCTTCCAAACAGCCGCTGCGTCCTGTTCATTTTTTCAATTAAATCTTAACAATTCACATCTGACAAAACTCAAAAATCTTGTCAAAAATGGTTCTGATTTGTGTGGTAAAAAGCACACGGGCAAGCAGCGCTGGAGCGCACGCAGCAGGCCAGCACAGAGGGCTGCGGCTGGCTGGCTACAGGAACCCTAAATTGTTCCTTAACCAGTGTAAGGCATCTTGACTATCAGTTTGCACACAAGTGCTTTTCCTGACCTGTGACTGTTCAAACCTTTTTTATATTTCATCTCTGATTAAAAGTTGCACTCTAGGGCTGGAGAGATGGCTCAGTGGTTAAGAGCACCTGACTGCTCTTCCAGAGGTCATGAGTTCAATTCCCAGCAACCACATGGTGGCTCATAACCATCTGTAAAGAGATCTGATTCCCTCTTCTGGTGTATCTGAAGACAGCTACAGTGTACTTATACATATATAATAAATGAATAAATCTTTAAAAAAAAAAAAAAAAAAAAAAAAAAAAAAAAAGTTGCACTCTACCCCCTCCATATATATATATATATGCATACATACTACATACATGCATATATACATACACATACACACGCTACATATATACATACATACACACATGCATACATACACACATACTACATACATGCATACACATGCACACATACTACATGCATACATACATGCATACATGCATACATACATACATACATACACACACACACACATCGGGAGGTGAACTAATATGGAAACAAAATCAACAAAAGCAAAGGACTGGAGAGTGGCTCAGAGGTGTGAGTACCCAAGCCCGTGGTTGGAGTCATGAGTACAAAGCTACAGACTTTCTCCTCTCTGTCTTCCTTAAAAGTCTTCCAGCTCAGTGTTCACTGCCCCACCCAGTCCCAGCCAGGGATTCCCTTCTTGTCCCCAAAGCTCCACCCCCTTAGTCAGAGCCTCCCTTGGACTCCCCCATGCCAGGGTACATAGGGCATCTTGGTCAGCACTCTATTAGGGCTGCATGAACGGCTGAGCCACCAACACTGTGGGTCAGGTTGTGCACTCCTCTAAGTGCCCGGCCAGGGTTTTGGGACAGAGCTTTGGATCAACTCACTCTGCTCACTGTGTCCTGGAGGCTCTCCCAGGGCCTTTGGGCATGAGTTGCCTCCTCCTTGGTCCCTACACCTTGCACCCAATAGAGTCCCCCACCCGTGATTGCCTTTGTGTGTACAAAAGCCCTTCCCCAGCCCTCACCCTGCCTCTCAGGGTACATGAAAACTATGGGCAGGCATCCCCTGACATGCAGCAGATTTTCCTCATCCCCCAGCACACCGTTCCCTTCCCTACACAGCAGCATGCCACTCTGCTATTTTAATCAGTGGTCATTGCCAGGTGCCTGCAAACGCTCTGGTGTCAGCCAGGTGCCCAACGTGTGCAAAGGTAGTAGAGGGACCCCAGGGATCCACAGACTATTGGGTTCTTATCTCAAATGTGCTGGCAGTTCATGGGCACAGTGACACTCCCCTGAGCATCTGAGCTACGTCCAGGCTCTGAGAAGTCCTGCAATTACAAAGGACAGAGAGCAGCTTCTGAGCTCATTTGCACCCTCATGAGAAGCTCGGGACCTGGGTCTCTGCTTGAGTATCACCTGTTCACACCAGGCGGAGAACGTCCTTCTGCATCTGAGGCTTGGGAAACTCTCTAAGGCAGTGCACATCTGCCAGGAGCTTCTGCATCCAGCCCACTCCTTGGGACCTACTGAGCCCTGTGCCTTCTGCTCTATGAGCCAGAGAGGTCTATGGGAGCCAGCCACAGAGCCAGCCTGCTGCACAGTCCCCTTGTTCTCAGTTGGCCTCATTGGCAGGGACAAGGCAGGGGACACAGGGGGCAATCAGAATCCTGAGGTGGGGCAGCATCTGAATTTCCACCCTTGCCTGGGTCTTTCTAGAATATGCTACACCCTGTACACAGCTGGTAACCCATAAGTGCTTTCTGAACACAAGAAGAAAGAATAAGTATTTTGAAGACACGGCCATGAGAGGAAGTGCCTCAGGTGGGGCTCCCAGAGGACCTGAGGTGACTTGGAAAGGAAGCCCCCCTCCCGGGGGTCCGGATTGAACTGTGATTGGAGGAACCATGGTGTGGATGGAACACTCACAGCCATCCTCCTTCAGAAGCAGCCTCGTCAGTGGGAACCTGCTCTGACTTAGCCTCCAGCAGTTCAAAGCCAAGCCAATGCCTGTACTCTCTGCTGAAGCTCACTGATACAGGACCGGCTCCCCAGCTCAATCCGGCAAGGAACCTCAGTATTGCCATCTGTGAGATGAGGTATGAACCCCAAGGTGCTGTCCCTCATATGAGATGGAGAGTCAGGAGAACGGAAAAACTTAACAGTGGTGGCTGTCGGGGGCCGTGTCCCCAAATCAGCATCAAGTCACAACTCTTAGTATCTCAGCTTGTTTGAAAGCAGCCCTTACAGAGATGGCCAAGTGCTGGGCATGGCAGCTCTCACTTGTAATCCTAGCACTAGGAAACCAGAGGCAGGGGGGATGCTGTGAGTGCAAGATCAACCTAGGCTACACTGTACTACTTTATCTCAAAAGAAAATAATAATAATAATTATAATAATAATAATAGTAATAATAATAATAATACCCCCAACAACCCAGAAGTGACTAAATGACAAGGAAGCTATGCTGGGGTGAGTTCTGACAGACCTGGACACTTCAGGAGGAGACAGGAAGACAGAACACCTGAGAATGTCAGGGAACGGTGGCCAGCTTCACTCCAAGGAGTCTGTCTGCAACTGTCTCAATCCCACAGCCACTGCAAGTCACTTAGCGGAGGTCACCTTGTCCACTGGGACTCCTGCCTCCAGGAGTCAACTTGCATCGTTCATTGCTGACTCGTCCCTTGGAGATTTTTCTTGCATTCCCCAACTTCTAACTTCCTCGGGGCTCTGGCTTTCCTGGGCTAGGATGGGAAGATGTGGGAGACCCTGATAAGGAGACCCTGGGCATGACAGTCCCTTTCTGTAAGCCATTCAGGGTGTGGTCTGCAGCTCATCACAGCCTGGTTCTCAGCTGGTTGTCACCAGATGAGGTGCCCTGTCCTTGTTTCCTTCCCCATGGGTCAGTGGGAGAGACAGATGGGAGGCCACTTAGATGTTACTCAACTCTTGTAGAGCCATGGTCTTGCTGGACCTCCTTAATCCACAGTCCACCCTCCCTCCTCCTTCTGAAGTCCCACATCAGGCCTGGCTGCATGCAGGGAGGGTCTGCTGAATGACTGGATAGATACAGATTTGCAAGCCCCACCCAGTCTGGTGAGGAACAGGGCTACTTGGGGCTCTGTTTGCTGGTTGTGGCTTCACTGGGGCCCTGGTCAACAATGCATCCCAAGACCTCACCTCTCAGCCCATCAGAGAGTCCTCTACGTGCTCACACCTATCTGGGGCCTCCACGCACCTTTTCCTGGGCATACCAGTGGACGACCAGCTCTGCCTTATCCCTCCTGGTCAGGGTTTTCTTAGACCTTTGCCCAACATTCAGGGTCCTACTGAGGTGACCACCAGAGCCTGGGGCAGAGGACCAACACTGCCCCTTCTCTGCCTGAAGCCTTAGGATGAACCCACACCCCTGAAAAGTTGATCCAAGCTACTTCCCCTCTGCCCTCTCTACCCAGCCCCAGCCTTCAAACTCTAAGGCTCCACCCATGATCACCACTACCAGGCTCACATACCCTGAACCTGAGCTTGGTTCTCTCCCTGGTCTAGAACTGTCCCCAGATATCTGCCCATCTAGGTGATCCCACCCCAGTCTGCTCACTGTTGGCACACTCCGGTGACCCACTGGATGCCTGGCCCTGTGCTCATCCAGACTTACTTGGGCTCCTGGATCTCCGTCTCTCCTGCCTGGCTGGGCTCTGAGTCAGTGGCTGCAGTGGGCAGTGCCTGCAGGTAACAGGCACCTCAGAAGGCTGGTCACACCAGAAGTCCAGGTTCCAGGGCCTCGTCAGCAAGAAGAGGCTTCTGGGATAGAACTCTCCTAACTCCCAACTCAGGGCCCAGTGCAGGCTTCCTTCTGTAGGCCCCAGGGTCTCAGGTGAAGAAACTGAGGTTTTTATCAGCTGGTCCAGCAATGGAGGGGCCAGTATTACCAAGCAGAATGAAGCTCTGAAGTCTGTCCCCAGCTCATCCCTGCCTGTGAGAAGAACTGGGCTGGATCTGAAGGGGGATGGGCCCTAGTAGAGAAACACTGAGAACTATGAAGGCTGGGCTCCTTCCCTCCCCAGGCTCCTCCCCCAGTCCTATTTAGACAGAACCAGAGGGTGGCTCCAGCATTCATACCACACCCATTATCTGTGCTCCACTGGGCTCGGGGTCCTGTGACATCAGCTTTGCTCTTTTGGTTACACCTGTCCACACAGCAGCCACCCTGGATCCCCAGACTCCACCTGCAGACCCTGCAGACCAAGGCTTGAAGCATGAATGAGGCTTGGATAGGTCCTTTCTGTAGCCATGGGACAGTGCTTAGCACTAGGACCCTGGTTTCTGGCTGGAGAGGGTCTAGTGCCCTCTGGGAACCAGCTCCAGGGTACAGGTATCACAGGCAAAGTGACACAGGGCCCCCGGAGCTCTTTGAAGTTTGCCTGGACCTCTGGTGAGGACTCCCAGGCCCTGGCTCATTGTGGGGCTGCTGTGGACCTGGGCTATTCTCAGAGTTCCCAAGTCTGGGATGGTCTTCTGTGAGCCAAGGGGACAGAGCTTCACAGTCTATGCTGGGACCCTCAGTTGCTTAGCAACAGGCATCTCTGAAATGTTGGACAAGAATACCAGTGTGTGTTGTGGACACACACATGTGCATATACACAGCCTTGTGTGAACACACACACGTACATGCACATGGTCTTCTGCTGACACAGGTGTGCATGTGGTCTTCTGGATGTACATGTGTATGTGCATACAGTCCTTTGTGGGCACACATATGCAGATCCATGCAGTCCACAGTGGACATATGTGTGTTCACACAGAGAGGGTTTTTGCTTGCTCACTGAGGCTGGGACAAGATGATGCTCAAGAATGCACCACAGGGAGGTTATGGGGACAGAGGTGGTCAGAGCTAGCTCCTCCCTGGCGCTCCAGTGCAGTCAGGGAGCTCTCCAGATCAAACCTGCCTAGTTCCTTCTTCAAGCCCTGGGTCTGGCTCTGAGGAGCTGTGGACAGATACAGTGGGGCAACCCAGTGTGTGTCAGGCAGTCTTAAGTTAACTGATAGAGTGAGGAACTGTAACAGAAGTTAGCAGATAGGCTGCCCACCCGGGAAGCCACCCAGCAGTGTGGACGGGAAGGACTTAAGTTTGCCCTCTTGACCAAGTGTCACAGAGCAGCTGTGATGGCAGACTGGGTCTTTCCGGTGTCTGCTCTGCTCTGTGGTGAAGAGACACTTGCTTGTTGGGCTATGCTCTTTCAATGCCCTCCACTGTATCAGTCACACAACATGGGAGATACCACCAACCCACCCACCCACAGTCAAGGAACCCTGAGTGACTATTACACATGCACGTCAGGAGCCCTTATCAGTCTGGGTACAGCACTGGGATGCCTGTGGGGGGCAACAAGCTTTGGTTCCACAGAACACTGGGACAGATCCACGCTGGCTGCAGATGGTGGGTCAGCCATGCCAGCATGTGCCTGTGCGTTTTCGTTTGAGAGAGGGTGACTGAAAACCTGTACTGGTGGGTGCTGTACACCGTTGTGGCTGAGGCATGGTCCTCATGTGTCTAGCTGTTGCCCCACTGGGAAGAAGTTTTTTGCAATGTGACAAATATTTAAATGAGACACTGTGTAGACCCAAATGGCTGCCAGGGCGCAGTGGGCTTCTTACACGTTCTCACAAGCCAAGATGGAGGTCATCTGAGGGGAAGGGATTCTCCACTGACTGCAGAATGAAACCTCTGCCTGGGTTTCATGCCCACTCATGAGGTTCATACACACAGGACAGCATCAGCCCTTGTTTGAATTTCTAGCGCGTCTATCTGCCCATGTAGCTTCTCGATTGCCTGTCTGTCCAGTGTATCCGGGAGTCCCACTTGCTTCAGAGAATCCTGACTGGACAGCAGCAAACACAGAGCGTATGAAAATCAGAGTTCCAACACTATACACTTTCATCCACATCTGTTAGCGGTAAGGTAAGTGTGCATTCTACGCTTTATGTCCTGAAGAAAAGCAAGGTCAGTAACCGCTGCCCTCTCCCTGCTTGGACGCCTCCTCCTGTGGAGACACCTGGCGAAGGTTTCCTGGGGCTCACAGTCTGGGTGCGGTAGGACCACAAGCCAAGATCTTTGCTCGCCCCTTAAGGCTACGAGCTAAGAGTGCAGTGTTGTAGTCACTGAGTCTGGGAGACAGAATGGCCGGCAGACAGGCCATCCCTGCTGCTCTGGTGGGGGCTTTGGAGAAGAGGACAGGGGAGAAAGCTTCCAAGTGGCAGCTTGCCTGTAGAGAACACGGGGGTTGAGGATTTCTGGAGCAGGATGCAGTTAGGACCTGAAACAGCCCCAGTATGGGCCAACTTCACCGGCTCACCTGGACTGAGAACTCCTGGGTGTTGACACTCTATTCGAGAGCTTGGGGACAGACAAACAAGGAACCTAGAAGAGCAATCCTTCAGGGAAGGACTTAGTGCTGAAACAGCCAAGTTCACAGCCAGCCATGAAGTACAAGCACGGGGGTGGGGGGAAACTAAGTGGCTGGGTTCCAGGGAAAAATGATGGGCTGGTGACAGAGTTCTTAAAAACCATAAAAACAAACAAACAAACAAACAAACAAACAAACACCCTGAAATGACAAAAGAGCACTTGGGGGAGGGAAGGACTCTGCTCAGAGCTCAGAGGTAGAACCTGCTTGCCTGGTATGTGTGTGTGTGTAGGGGGGGGACCCCAGCAAGGTAAGAAAGCAGGAAAGGAAGGATGGGAATAGAGGGTCCAGGTACCTTAGGGTTGTAGGAGGAAGCCAGGATGCAGGTTAAGGACTCGCTGAGGTTCGCAGAGGTACAGGATCTTGATGGGAGTCTTTTCTGCTCTTTGTGGAAGCGGAGAACATTTAACATCGAATGCATTATGATTTTACATACGGTGCATTGGTAACTTTGATAAAACAGAACCGGTGGAGGAATAGGGAGCCACGATGACATACTGGAGTTTTATTGCTGTTGCGTTTTTTTTTTTTTTTTTCTTTTTTTTTTTTTTTTTTTTGGTTTTGGTTTTTGGTTTTTGGGTTTTTTTGTTTTTGTTTTGCTCACAATGAGCCAGTCCCACCTGGAAAGCTCAAACCCCCAGCCTGAGGGTCTCCCAGTTTAAACCTTCACCGTATCCAGGTGAAAACGATTCTCTCTCTCTGTCTCTCTGTCTCTCTGTCTCTCTCTGTCTCTCTCTGTCTCTCTCTGTCTCTCTCTGTCTCTCTGTCTCTCTCTCTCTCTCTCTCTCTCTCTCTCTCTCTCTCTCTCTCTCTCTCTCTCTCTCTCGGATTTGGCAAGAGGTTCCACAACGTGCTAGTGGATTCTGTACTCTACAGAACTGCTGGTCTTGTAAGCCTCCGGTGGGGTTTGTCACACCAGCATTTAGGAGGTGAGTGAGGTTAGGAGAGTCAGCTTGAGCTACATAGCAGATCTTCTCTCAGAAATAATAGTAATAGCAACAATAATAAGTGGGCTTGTCTGGACTGAGTTCTCATCTTGAAAGCCTAAAGAGAGTTTCCCTCTATCATGCTTGGTCACACCTTCAATTTTTCTGCTCTGACAATACATTTCCTATTTAAGATCAAACGAACAAACAAATGAACCGTTCAGTGAAGCCTGAATCTGTGGCTCGGGCCTGAAGCCTGCTTGAAGCCTTGGATTTCATCGCCAGTCCAGCAAAAAAGAAAATATATTAAAAAACAAACAAACAAGCAAACAAACCTCAACCAGAATTGGTGGCGGCAAACTTTTAATCTCAACACTGGCAAATGGATCTCTGAGTTCGAGGCCAGACTAGTCTACACAGAGATAAGGTGTCTCGGGGAAACAAAGTAACAAAGTGGAAAGAAGAAAGAAGAGAGAGAGAGAGAGAGAGAGAAGAAAGAGAAGAAAGAAAGAAAAGAAAGAAAGAAAGAAAGAAAGAAAGAAAGAAGAAACGGTCTTTTCTCTGGGCGACTGGATTTGGAAAGCCGCTTCCTCTCGTGTGTGTGTGTGTGTGTGTGTGTGTGTGTGTGTGTGTGTGTGTGTGTGTGTGTGTGTGTGTGTGTTTAATTTTCTATAACACCGCTTCTCTGCGCAGCTGGGGACGCGCAGGACCGATTGGCTGGCGTTCTGGAGGCCAGCGGGCCTGGGTCCTGCTCGCCCTAGCAGAAGGCCAGAAGCGTGGGTCCGGGTCCCAGCGCGGGGCCCCAGCGGTCACTGTGCTTCGGAGCTGCCAGGCTCATCTCTGGTTTGAACTGGAAGGTTCGAGGGTCTGACTCCGGAAGGCCCGGAAGCTCTAGTCTAAGGTGAGCGCCAGGTTCCCCGCGGACCACCGGGCACCTCACGCCGCCCTGCGCGCCTCGCCGGCTCCGGAGCGCGTCGCCTCCCCGCGGGCTGCAGATCCCAGAGGCGAGGTCCTCGGCGCGGCTGAGGGTGGAGGGCCGAGGGGCGGCTCTTAAGGAAAAGAAGTTGAATCATCAGAGAAACCATTAGGCTAATGTGATGTGCTGTAAGGCGCGGGATCAATGCGGCCAGGCCGCGGTGGGGGGCGCAGGCCGCTGCGCATGCGAGGCTCCTACTCATTTGGGGGAAATGGATTTTAAAAATTTCTGAAAGAAAACTCAATCCAAATCTAAAGAAGCCTTGATGTAAAGACAAGGTGGTTGTCAGGCTTCAAGAGCCACTCAGAGAGAACTCCCTGTGGTGTAGGGACAGTGACCTCGGTGGGTGAAGCCAAGACTGGGGTTCTAAAGAAACAGATGAAAGAGAGCTCAGACATTGGATGAGGGAAGAAAGAGCTACTGGGGAAGTGCCGGTGGCTCCTCCGCCGCAGATTTTGGAACCTTAGATTCCCGTGAGCCCTCAGACACTGGCTTCTACCCCTTCATGTAAGGGCGGAGAGAATTGGATGCAGAGACACCCAAACGTGTGCAGAACCCACTCTGAGCATAAGAGTTAGGTTAGGCTTAGGGGCATGATGCTCTCCCAACTAGTCCTATGTTGTTATGAGGGTCTCGGAGCCCCGCGTTAAAGGGCAGGGCCTGGGCCCTGGATCCGAACCTGGGCACAAGGCTCCACCAGATCTCATGGTATTAAGGTGGGTGACTAGAGGTCCCAGAAGAGAACGAACTTCTTCAAGACTTGAACAGTACAGCTTCCCCATTCGGTCCTCTCTGTCCCCAAAAGCCCTTCAGCTTGCTGGCCTAAAGTATTGTTCCCTTGTAGAGAAAAGAGGAGAGGTGTGGCCTGGGACCTGTCTTGGGGCCACAATGGACGTGTATATACAATGACCAGTTAAGATTGGGCCTGATGGTTGCTGCGGAGTCGGGATGCTCAGATGTAAGCTTCCTGTTCTACACATCCACCCCCAGGAGGTAAAGAGGGTCTGGAAAATGTTGAAAGTCCTTTCTCTACAACCAATTTCGGTCAGCCCCAGTGGCACGTCAGCACCATTCTGCTTGCTTGCTTTGGGGGAGCCCTGCTAGGCTCCCGGTGAGTCCCAGCTGCTATCTCCAAGCTTTTCAAAAGGAAACGGAATGAATCCCAACGTGGGGCCCTCAGAGGTACTCCCTAGTTTGGAGATCTCTCTGAGATCTTGAGAGGCGGTGGGCTCTCCCACTTCTGGTCCCCTCATTTCTCCAGTTGAAAAGAAATTCCAATTTTGCCTCTGTCTCCCTAGGTCACTGGGTGTGTGAGCTTTGGAGTCAGGCTGGGACAGATTATTTTTCGGTGCACACAACTAGGATAGCACCCCTGTTTTTTGTGGGGGCACGGTGCAACTGTGAAGCTCAGGTCGCACTCCTAAGGGAGCATCTCTACGAGTGAGAAGCGCGGTCCCCATCCCAGCCACCGAGATCCAGGGAAGACAGCGTAGTGAGCTACCCTCCGTTCCCTGTGTGCTGGGGGGTGGTCTCTGTCCAGGAGCCAGGCTCGGCTCCTCCCACCAGGTGGGCCCATCCTCCGTCCAAGGCCAAGGCGAGCGTTTCGGGCCTGGACTCCGCCAGCACCCTTGTTCATGTAGCCCCCTGTTCCTGATACCCCGGCGTCCCCACCTCCATCCCCTGCCTTCAGCACGGAACGGGACCTTTACTAAGCGATGCTGGGCACCTAGCCCCCGTAGGGACACGGAGGGTGAGGGGATGGGAGACGAGGGGTGAAGACGGAGGGGATGGTGTGCAGACCGCAGCAGACTGCAAGACGCCAGGTGAGCGGCCTAGGCGGGATCGGAGGGGCGCCGCGGGCCGGGCGGGGCTGGACCCGGCGCGAGGGCGGGGCGGGGCCGCGAGCCACAGCGTCCCTTGGGACTGCCCGGAGCGCAAAAGCCCAGCAAGGCTGGAGGAGGAGGGCGGGTGTCTCTTCCCGGGCTCCGCAATACGCACCCCCCCCCCACCCCTTGTCTCTCACTCCTACCTGATGGCGAAACAGGGCTTCAAGGAACCGGCGGAAAGGTGCTGACGCGGGGTCTGCCGCCGCGTCCACAGCCGGATGAGTCGAAGTGCGCAGAGTCCGGGATTCGTAGCGGGAGGTGCAACTAAGAAACCCGAGCTCCGGTTGTAGAGAAGGAGTCACATCCTGAACGGCAGGACCCGTACAAAGGATCGCAGCCACTGGGGAGAGTCGAGCGGAGAATAACGTCGCCCTGTCCTGGGAGAGCCTTGAGAGAACCAGCAGGCGGAGGGCGGGGAGGGAAGACCTTCGCGGGCGGGCGCAGAACCGTGGCCAGCAGGGGCCCGGGCCCTTAGAGGTGGTGCCGGCTCAATCCGGGGTTGCTCAGAGCGTGCCGGTGCTCGGTCTGCTTAGGTGTCTTAGCCCTTCTCCCTCGTGTGTGTCTCCTGTGGGGCCCCCAGCCTCCTTCCCGCACTCTGCGCCACAGATCTACGTGCGCCGGAAACAGAAGACCTAAGATCCCAGACCCCAGAGGCGGCCGCGGGGCGCTACCCCACACGGCGTCGCAAGGTCGCGACCTTTAAGCCCTTTTGCCTCCTCTCAGGCGCCCGTACCCCGGGTGAGGAGTCCGGAGCAGTCACCATGACCAGAGTGAGAGGGATGAAACCCCCGGAAAGCTGCGTGGGAAAAAAAGAAAAAGAAAGAAGAAAGACGTTTGAGCCCAAAATGGCTGTAAAGCTAAATACGTGAGCTTTAAACGGTCAGATTCTGGCTAAGCCCCGAGGAAGCACAGCTTTTTAAAAGCGGAGTTTTAAGTGAACCCAGGTGAGACTCGATTGGGTCAAAATAAAGTTGGCCCGTACAGCAGCTTCTCTGGAGGAGAGTCACCCTTCCTCGACCCCCACAAGCACAGTTCCTCGCTTTTCCACGGCCTCGTTAAACAGGTTTACTTAGGTTTATTTTCAAGCCTGCTGCAAGTGCGGACTCCTAACCGAGCTCCCGTCTTTCGCTCTCCCTTTTAATTTTGCAACATATTTTAGATAAATCAACATCACATCGTCTCACTGGTAAACTTAGAAATTTATAACTTTATACAATTTATTGTAAAATTAAAGGCACTTTAAAAATCGTAGTCCCAATAAATTCTTAGTCTGGCTTTGATGGATTGTGGAAGGACACACAATTTTGTCGTTTTGTTTTGTTTTGTTTGTTTGCTAGCTTGCTTTTCTGTTCTGGTTTTATCGAACTGGACCAGGTTCGAACCTACAAACATCTTTATGATAATAAAACATTACACGACAAAACAAACAAACCGGGCTGCTGCAGGAACGTCCCCTTCCCTCTCTTCCCCTCATAACCCACAGGAAGCCCTAGCCTGTCCCCATGTTCCCTTAGTCCTGGAGCCTGTGGGCAGCAGACTGAGTGAGCATACACGGTGAGGACAGATGTGTTCTCACTCCATTCCAGAGCCAATGGGTCAGCCACTTCTCCTTTCTCCTTCCAGGACAACCAGACACCCAGGAGGTGGAGTTCCAGAGGCTGGGACCCTATGGTCCCAAGTCCTTTCTCCATAGCGTTTTGGTGAACGCCTGCTCCGGTTGCCAAGCAAGACGGTGGAAGCCAAGGGACCTCCCTCGTTCATTGGTACTGCCCAGCCCCAGAGAACCTGCAGTAGCCTCTCTCTGGCTGGTGGAGGCCACAGAGGCCTCATCCTTGCTAGTCTCTGGCCTCTCAGTGACTTTCCTGGCCCAGAGTCGGAGCTACAGGGAAGCACGGCTTTCATTTTCTACCCTGTTGCTCTGGGAAGGTGGGGGCACAGAAGAGCCTACGGGAGAGAGAAAATAAGGCTCCAGGTTTAGTTTACCTGGCCAGTGCCCAGCGCCTTGGTCTCAACCCAGCTGGACTGTTTTCCCCTGGGCTCTGGGAAGCCTCCTCCCTGAGCAGTCAGATGCGTGATTGAGTATGAGAGTGTCGTCTGTACTGCAGCTGTTAGGGTTGGGGTACAGTTCTCAAGTTTGTAGGAAGACGGATGTCATTGTTTCAATGCCTATGTCGTTTGCTCTGATTTGGGATGAAGCACGAAGAAGTCTTCCTGGATGTCCCTACACTCTGAGCCCCACCCATCCAGTACCTAGACAAATGAGCTAGCCTAGGGCTGCTTCCATACTCCTAGTAGAAACACTCAGTTGGACCAGGAATATTCCCGACTGACTGGTAACCCCACATGCCCTGCTCCAACATGAACACTGTTGGTTTCACATAGAAAAGGAAGAGAGCTATGTGCCAAGCGGCTTGTGATGGGGGACACGGGGGGGGGTCTTGAAAGTAGGGCTTGGCGGTGGGACTCCTCTTGCAGGGTCCACTAACTCAGACTATTTGGATCTCATGAGCAGGAGCCTCTGCTATTCAACTGATGGTGGCTCAACCTCACTTAGCTGCCCGTGGGGCTGGACCGGGAACGAGTGAGAGGGAAGTTCACCTGGCAGAGACAGATCGGAAATCATTCATCTTCTGCCAGCAACGGTCAATACAACGAACGAGGTGTGCCTGCAATCGATGCCAGCATCTCGGACTAAGGCCCTCAGCCAGTCCTGGCACCCTTGAATGTTGAGGGCTTGAATGTTGCCTGTTGAATTTGAATCAGGCTTAGGGCTGCCTTCTTACACCGTACCCCAGAACCTGGTGGATACTTATGGAGCCCGGTGAGCTTGCCCGAGTCTGATAAACTGAGCCAGTTTTAAGAAGCTTCCCCCTGCATCACTGGGTCCAGTTCCTAGCTCCAGGAGATACCACGTCCATGCTGGGTGACTAAAGACCTCCACGGAGGCTAGAGGATGATTAGGGAGGTAGGAAACTCTCCTGCCCAGCGTTGCTAATTCGTGTGTGTGTGTGTGTGTGTGTGTGTGTGTGTGTGTGTGTGTGTGTTCATTCCACTTCCTCAGTTGATGGAGTAAAGTTCCATTGCAGGTGCCCATAGAATTCTGTCCCTTGTGGCTCCTTGTGGCAAGTGACTCCCCTAGGGTCTTTCATGGTGTCTTGGTAAGATATTCTGATGAGGACACATTTGCCTGATTGAAGACACCTTGTGGTCAGTGTGTGATCTCAGCCCAAAACATTGCATAAAGACTGGAATAAAATAGTGGTCTCACAATGATTTCCTAGTGCTGAGTCTAACTGTGCTTTTTTGAAAGGGCTGGGAAGTGATGGGGCTAGTGACCTGAGCCCCCCTGAGACCTTGGCAGCAGGGTCAGCATTTCCACCTGGACCACTGGGGTGTAGGGTGTGTGGATAGAGGGGTGCCATGAGAAGCACCCATTGTGTATACAGGGAAAGAGTCAGGGAGGCCATCACTGCTGCAGGAACCTGTGTTGTGCCTGGGGTCTGCGAAGTACCGAAGTTCCACCGCTGGCTGCACCCGATCCTTTCCAGGATGGGCAGGTATTTATCTGAGAACAGTACAACAGCCACAGAAGCCATGGGCTCCAAAGTCTGGAGGTGGCATAGTGGAGAGGTGAGAAGAGGAAGATGTAGGCCTGCCCATTCTGTCTGGGGACAGCCTGTAGCCTGTGTGGCTGCTGACTGGGGCCCAAGGCTTTTGAAAACTCCTTTGAAAAGAATTAAAACTTATCTTTGTAGTCTCTTCCAGACAAAGCCAGTAGAAGCTGGCTTACTCATGGCAAAGTAGTTCAGAGTGTCCCGAGGCAGGAAGAATGCCCGGGCTCCAAACTCTGATTGGCTGACACAGAGATGGGACTGCTGGTCAAGGACCAATGTCCCTTCCACATCAATCTCAAAATACACACATCCTCTGGGTGATGCTCCACGCAGCGCTACCACCTAGGTCTCCGTACTGGAAACCCTTTGTAATAGGGTGGGGTCGAGAGAACACACACACACACACACACACACACACACACACACACACACTACTAAGATGGACTGACTCCCCCAGGCCCCTGGCGCCTTCTCCTAGGCTGTCTGGCGCCACCTTGGGCGCCCCTGGCCCCGTGTGGACTGATGGCTGCACATCTCCACTTGGGGGGGGGTGGTGTCTGCTTCCAGGTGGAGTAGGGAGGGAGACAGGTTTTCCAAGGTCCTCTGTTAAGACTGGGAGTGACCTGACCCCTTCAAATTTGGAATGCCCTCCCCCAATTAGGCTCAAAAGTCCACCAAATGAAGTAGACCAAATGCCTCACCTGTAGGCAGAGGCACTCAGTTTGGGGACAATGGAGATGTGTGACCCCGGTGGTCCACACTGTTCAAGCAACTTCTCCTGAGATCACACAGAGGGTGCCAATGACCAGGGGAGGCAGGAGCAAGAACCCTGGTGCCCAGAGCTTTGATTTAGATCAAAAAATTTTTACACACATCCTGCTGTGTGCCCCAAGTGCAGGTAAGGGCAGTGGCCACACAGCCTCATGAACTCTCACGGTTAAGTTGGTGGCCAGAGAGCCCTACCTTCATCTGCCATGCCTTTGGTTTCAGTCCCCAAATCTCTACAACAGTCGTCTTTACATCTCTACGCCTGGACCCCTAAGCCTTCCATGGAAGTGTAGCGGGCCTCCCCAACACACAAGGAGAGTAAAATTTAGAACCACTGACCAGGAGGGTGGCTTCAGCCTGACCCTCCCCTACCCCACCTCTACCTACCACCTACCCCAGGGCTGCCTTCCCAAAGTCCCTGGCCAGCTTTGGGAGAGAAGTACCCACTCACTCAGGCCTGCTACAAGCAGCAGCTCCGCTCTAGCGACCACACAGCTGCGAGTCCATCCAGAAAACGTCCCTTTTTATTCCATATGCAAAGAAGTAGATTCATCACAGAAAAAAAAAGTCTTCATCAAGCCAAGAGAACCAAGGCCACCCAAGAGTGAAACCCAAGATCAGTTGTCCCAAGGCCCCCCGCGGCTCACTGTATTGTCCCTTGGAAGGGTTCCTGCGAGGTCCCTCCTGAGAAAAGGACATTCTGAGTTAGGGGCAAGATTGCCTCAGGGATAGTCGCCGTGCGGTCCCTTGGCCAGCCCATTCCAAGTGTCCGTTTGCTGCTGCGGAGCCCGCAGCTGCTCAGCACTCGGTGCCGGCCACCGCTTTCTATCGGAACGGGTCTTCAGTCCTGCAGCTAGCTGAGAGTCCCCGCTGCCGCCGTCCGGTACACTCAGTACACTCGGTACACTGGGTACACTCTGGAGCAGCTGCCACAGAGACGGTCGCCCGAGGAACTGCGCGAGGCGCATGGCGCCTTCCTCCCACCGCCTCCTCCCAGCGCCCCTACGTGGAGGGCGCCGGCTCACACTAGCCCCGGCATCTGCGCGCGAAGGAAGGGCACCGAGGCGGCGGCGGGGAAGGCGGCCAGCGGGTAGGCAAGCGCGCCCGAGAAACCGAGCAGCGGCGGCGGCGGCGCGGGTGCAGGCGGAGCCAGCGGGAAGGGCAGCGTGGGCCCCGTGGCGGCCGGGGGACTCTCGTGGTAGAGCACCGGCACGCGGACCAGGCGCTGCGCGCCGGGCGGGGACAGGCTAGCCGCCTCCAGCTCGGCCGCCAGCTGCCGCTTCCACTTGTTGCGGCGGTTCTGAAACCAGATCTTGACCTGGGTCTCCGTGAGTTGCAGCGAGGCGGCGAGGCCTGCGCGCTCCGCGCTGCTCAGGTAGCGTTTCAGATCGAAAGTGGACTCGAGCTGGAAGACCTGGCTGCGCGAGAAGACCGTGCGCGTCTTCTTCCTGCGGCCGCCGCGTGCCTCCCCTGCCGCAGCCGCTGCCACCGCCGGAGCCTCCGCCAACTCCGCCGCTTCCTCCCCGCCGGCAGCCGGGCCCTGCGTCGTCACCTCCCGCGGAACGGCTCCCGGCCCGGGGCACCGTGGCCAGGCGCTCTCTGCGCGGCCCATATCCTCGCCGGTCTCCGGAGAGTCCCGGTCGCTTGCTGCAGGGGAGAAATGGGAATAGTGGTGGGCTCTAAGGGTCAGAGTCACTGAGACTGGCCTCCTCCCACCTTCAAATCCTTCTCACCCACAATGCTACAAGCTGGAAAATATTCCCCGCGTAGGAGTTGGGGAAAATCCACCACTGCGGGGGCGAGGGGGGGTGCGGAGGAAAGTAGCAGAGGTCGAAGGTGAAACCCGGGTTGTGACAAACACGTGGCAGCATACACCCAGAGAAGGACACAGAGAAAAATGCTAACCTAAAAGACAAACTGACATCTGAGATTGCCCCTGGCTCAGCTGTACCTCAGCCCCCTATCCCCACCCCCACGATCTCACAAAAGGCTGGCAGAGGCCCAGGACAAAAGAAACGATGTCCTTCGAATTTATGTACACACAGAGACTGACATTCAACCTATCAGCCAGGAGTCAAGCCCTCCCCATCACGCACCGGGGAGCAGACACTAGGAAAAGAACTCTTAGGAGACACGAATGCACATTCCCCGAAGAAACACTGCCGGGTCACACTGGCACAACCCTGACCCAGGCACCCTCAGAGGGAGGCCCTCTGCAGCAGCAAAGTGTGCTCCAAGAGACTACCCGGAGCTACGGAAGGAAGGCTGTTCTATACACCACAGCATCCCTACCCTGCCCCAAGCATCTCCTACACATTGCCCACAGAGGACTTCTGGGCTCATGCTCCAAGTCCCAAGCTCAGGGCTGACAAGGGATTTCACCAGGTTAAAGAGGCTCCTGTGGGCTCCTGGTTCTTCTCTAGACATCCAGGCCCATGAAACCGATTTAGGCCAGCCTGTCCCTCTGCCTGACTAATGGATCAGACAGTGGTCAAGGTGGATTTTGGCCCAGGTTATGCCTCAGCACGGTGGACTTGAATGTACAGCTAAACTCTGCCAGGTTTCCTTGAAAGCATCCGAATTGTGCTCAGCCTCCATGTTCTGTGCTCAGTGCCCATGAAAAGTCACCTAGCGGGGTGGTATTTATGTAGTCAGATCAGCGGGGAGGTCCCACAAGCCCCTACAGTCATGGAGGTCCATGTGTTGTCACAAAGTGCTAATCTGACTCACCTGCTCGCCTGATTCACCTGGAACAGAGAACTCTAACCCGCATGGCACGAAATAAAGAGGAGCCACCTCTGTGGGAGGTGACCAGTGGACTACAGGTGAGGATGGCCCAAGGAGAAGGGAGAATAAAATGGCCCTGCACGAGCCTTTCATTGGATTTCAGGATACTATGGACTCTGTTTAAGTTTATGTAAAGAAGACAGACATTCCAAACCTAGGCTGGGAGACTTGTCCTACTCCATACCAGGAAGGGGGTGGGTAGATAACAGAAAAGAATGGTCCCAGGCCACATTCTACCCCAAAGCTTACATACAGATGGCTCCCGGCGCCTCGGTGGGCAATCTTTAGTTTTGTAGAAGTCTGTGTGTTTAGGGGCAGGCTGGCAAAAGGGGCTGAGGTGAGGAAGGTTAAAATATGCTTCTAGTCTCCAGGGTTGCTCTCTAAAGAGCAGGTCCTAAGAGAGGTGAGGTCTGGACCCTCTGAAAACAGGCAGTCAGCGTCAGGATGTCCAGTCCAGAGGGG
Organism: Rattus rattus; assembly: GCF_011064425.1. Taxonomy (NCBI): domain Eukaryota; kingdom Metazoa; phylum Chordata; class Mammalia; order Rodentia; family Muridae; genus Rattus; species Rattus rattus. The sequence goes on from NC_046164.1 coordinate 69,686,267, forward strand.
TAAGTGAGGTCTGGGACTGAGGAATCCCACACCCCCATTCTCTAAACCCGCTATAGGAAACAAAGACCAAGGAGGGGGAGGGGCAAGAAATGAAGAGAGGGGTGGGATGGGCCCTTCGGAGTGGGCTCCTACCAACCTCAGCCTCTGGGCCTGAGAAGACCCAAAGGAAGGCCCAGGGCCAGCCCAGGCTCATACTGCAGCAGAGAAAGCAAAGGATATTTTGGGGGTCGCAATCGCAATCGATATAGAAGGTCTCCATCCAGCCTCCACAACTGTGGCCCCTCAGTTCAGCCCCCTTTTATTTTAGTGCTTGACCCCACTGTCTCCCCTCCTCTGCCACTCTTCCTCTTTCCACACTTCTCTTTCACCTTCCTTGTTTCTCTCAACGCACTCCCTTTCCCTCTCTCATCTTCCCGAGGCCTATTTCGCTCTCCTCTCTCCTGTCCGAATTTTCGTGTTCTCAGGCCCTAATCCGCGCCTTCGTTGCTTCCCGCATGCAGCACCATTCCTGGTCTCCCATGCTGGCGTTCCATAGGGGTCTTATACCACCCAGATCCCGGTACACAGGAAGACTAGGGACTCACAAGGCCGGTGTCACCAACAGAATGCGCAGGGAGGGAGCAGAGTCCTGCCCATTGCCCACCCCTTTCCCGCACCCTCACTCACTGTCAGGACTCAGACCACCTCCGTAGCCGCCGTGCGCCCGTGGGTACCACCGCGTCGCGCCTCCGCAGCCGAGAGCGAAGGGCGGCCCGGGCCCGGGAGGCGGCCGGGGCCCTAGGCCCAGCGCTCGGGCCCTCGCCTCTCCGCCCGGCCCGCTGCCTGCGCGCTGCTGTCGCCGCCGCTGTAGTCGTCGTCGTCGGGCCTGCTCCGGATCCTCGTCCTCAGGGTCGTCGTCGTCTTCCTCCTCTTCCTCGCGGACGCCATCGCCCTGGGCTGCGCGCCCCGCGCCCTTGGCCTCGGCTGCCAGCAGGTTCTCTATGAGGAAGGAGGAGGCGCGAGCCGGCGTGGCACGCCCGGGCTCGGTCAGCTCATCGGGCATCGCGGCCGCGGGCCCGTCGGGCAAGGCTGGGATCCTGGGGGTCCCTGATTGCCCGGGGCGCAGCCGCTCTACCCAGTCCCGCTGGGATTGTGAAGAGCGGTCGCCTAGCGCACGCGCGGCCCGGCCCTGGAGAACCGCTGCCCGGAGAGAGGGCGTCGGGCTCCACGAGGCGGGTGTCAGCTTCTGTGCTGTTCTAGGCTGGGCGGGAGCGGGTGCGCGCGGACGGCCGTTCCCGCAGCAGCCTCGCTCGCCTTTCTCGGAGCGATTCAGGTCGCCGCCCCGGCCGGCCTCACGGGGAGGGGTGGGGGGCGTGGCCGGGGGCGTGGCGGCGCGGGCTCTGTAGGCTCAGCCCCAAGGACCCGCTGCAGCCGGGAGAGAAGCCATTGCAGGAGACGCCGCCCGGCCGGATTCTGTGCGCAGGCGGCGGCGCGGCCCAGGGCAGGCGGCCGGGTGGTCGCGCGGGGACGACCCCGCGAGATGCGTGCCGGCGCCCCCACCCCCTGCACCCGCTCCGGGAGTGGGAGAGGGCGGGGTCTCGTCTGGGAGGTCGACCATTGGTTACAGGGTCGCTGTGAGGCCCAGGCTAGCCAATCGCATCCGAGGAGAGCCTTACTCACCCGCCCGGAGCGTGTCGGAACCCACCGAACGCGCGGTTTGTGCGTGAGTCCGTGTGACTGTGTATTTGCGCGCGTGTAAGAACTACTGCGGACTGGGCCACAGTCTTTTTTTTTTAAGACCCCGCATGTAATTTAAAAGGGGGATTCTGCCAAAAATAAGTTTGCAGAAATGCAGCATGTTTTAACACTTACGCGGAACGAAATAAGCTCATGGTGGCTTCGCGGTGCAATGGTATGTATGCTCTTGTTTCCCGGGCTCAGTTTCGGTGTGTAAAGAGACTCAAGCCCGAAGGTGCCCCATGGTATCAAGCTGGGTAGGAACAGATTACATCCTCGCTGGCACCTCCATGACCCGGCTCTCTCTCAGGCTGGTGAGTGCCTAGCCACTGTGCCGGACTGCAGGTCTTGAAGGACAATTCCTCGTTCTGCCTCTGTTTCTTGTCCTGCACAAAGTGAATTATCTTCTCCGGCTTCAGGAGCAAGGCCGCAAAGGGTAACCCAGACTTCGCTGAGACCCAAGGAGCTGTGACCCACTTCTGACAAGAACAGGGGGATAGCCTAATCACTGAGGGGGAATGCTTCACTTGATGCGGGTTATCACAGAAAGGCTTACCCAGCTGCTCAGTGCAGCTCACAGCCAGTGCCCAACAAAGTGTGTCCCACTTTACGGGAAGGCGACTGCAGGCCTGGAGCCCGCTTTGCCTAATCTTCCCAAGGAGTGAAATAGAGGGAGCATCACCCTGTACCTCAAAGGGGAAAACTAATGTGAAAAGAGAGCCTTTCCCCTCCCTCCCACGGTAAGTGGCTCTTGGAGCCCACGGCTTGCCATGAGTATGAGGATGGTTGAGCAGCCAGGCCTTTGGGGTTTGCACCCTGGCTGGATGGGAAGTGGGTTTTGCGCTCGCTAGAACTTGATTTCGGAGACATATTGGGCAAGGATTCATACAGAATCCCTGGCAAGCAGCCACATTTTATAGATGAGGGCTCTGAGTCAAAGTTGGGTGTCTCCAGGAAACGTTTTACTCTCCCAAGTGCTACTACTTCCTTAGTGTCCCAGCTCAGACACACTCGGGGATCTGGGTAGAGGGGAGGAGCGAGAAATTAGCACCACACAGAAATTCGTTTGTAGGAATCAGGCGCAACCCCTGGGCCAGGCATCAAGGTTGATTTTGCTGTTTGTTTGTTTGTTTTTGTTTTGTTATGGTTTTTTGGTTTTTCAAGTCAGGGTTTCTATGTTAGCCCTGGCTGTCCTAGAACTCACTCTGTAGACCAGGCTGGCCTCGAATCCCGAGATCCTCTTGCCTCTGCCTCCTGGGTGCTGGGATTAAAGGCATGTGCCATCACTGCAGGCTCTGGGTTGTTTTTTTAGGGGATAAAGGGACTGAGACCAGAAGGTAGCAGGTAGCGGGGAGAGCCGTACAGCTTCTGCAAGTTCCAGGCTCCCCTGTGAGCGTACCTTCCTTCCGGTAAAACCCGCAAACCTGTAAAACCGCAAGTCTGTTAGGTGGGTGCTGCGGTTACCATTTCTTTGCTGTCTGGGTGGGGGAGGGCAGGCAGGCTGCTTAGGCGCCTGGGTGGTAATTCCCTCCGCTCTAGGGCTCTGGCCCTCTGGTCTGGCCCCTTGCTGGTAAACTGGATAAGTACTGCTATGACACTCCACCGAGCGGAGAAGTGCCCACCTTGGTACCTGCATCTTACCCAGCATTCCCTCTGCAGCCACACACGCCTCAGCACTAGACCAGCAAGGGACGGAGGTCAGGAGTGGTGAGAGGGTACCCACCTCTCCTGGCACTGGCTTGGGAGCACTAGAAGGAGGATGACATCCATGCTACCTGGCACCTGGATCCTACAAGTGGATTGGTGTTGCCACGCAGGAACTCACTCAGGGTGTGTATGTGTCAGGAACTCCTGAGTTGGCCCACTGGGTGCTCACCCAGGCCCTGGCGCCCACAAGCTCAGCTCTCACACAGGGGAGAGCAGAGAGATACCGCTTGAGTCCTTGCTGCCAGAGGTTTAGCTCTGCCAGAGAGGCTAGTTTGTCTCAGTTGAGGGCCGATTTGGCTGAGGAAGTAAGACTGCCAAGCAACTTCTGGTGCTACCTTGCCGGAGCCCTACATCCCAGGGTCCCTTTATATCCCCCCACATCCCACTGCAGAGTTCTAGGGCTCAAGGACTGTCCCCCCCTCAAGCCACACCTATCCACGCTCACACACAGTAGCTGTGTAGGCTGTGGCTTCTCTCCCCACTTTGTCCTGGTGCCTCCTTTCTGTCTCACCTCTCCTGTGTCAGGAAACCTGCCAGGCCTTAGCAGAGTCTGCCTGGGCTGGAGGCTGTTCATCGCAGATGTCCCCTAAATCTGAGCGATTGGATCTGTGGAGCAACTCTGAGACCAGAGTGGCCAGCTGCAGGGCCACCTAAAACCTTTCAACCAACAAACCTTTTCATTTGGAAACATTTTGCAAGATGCCCATTTAAAAATTTTTTTTAAAAAATTACCATATTTTGCTTTCTTCATCTCTTGCCCAACCCCATTTCTTCCCCCCTCCAACACACCCTACACAACCCAGGTGCCTGCCCACTCGTGGGTTTTTGATTGACAAAGGCCAACACTCCATGTACATTCTCTCCACATCTTATTTTCAAAGGCACACTGTATGTGAGGGGATTGAATCCAGGACACCCTGAGATGTCAAATCTGTGGACGTCCATTTAGCTCAGGCTAGCCCTGTGTTCTAGATAAGGTTCCCACCTCCACCTTCTCAGTGCTAGCATTTCAAGCTTGCACCACCACATCCAGTTATGTCCACATGCAGTAGCATTTGCACCCACACCCTACTGTGTGCTTCCAATGTCTCTAGATGACTGATAGATCTACTAGGATGTGGATGTTGTGGGATGGCTGCTTTGCAGCATCAAGGGGGTCATGACCTAAAGGTCTGTGCCAGACATGGGATAGATGCAAGTTTTCTCTTGAATTTTCGTTTTCTGATGCTAAGAATAAAATCCATGTAAAGATAGTTTTGGTTTGGTTGACAGATAGGTTGGTTGAACCTGAGGATGGGGAATCTGTATGCAAAGACTATCACATAGTCACATACCCAAGCTTGCCACATAGCCACACACCCAGCCTGGTAAACGCAACAATGGTGGAGTTTCCTGTTGTTTGCCAGTCCTGTTTCTCAGGGTGTTGTGTGTGTCTGGCACACCTCTACCAGCAAGCCACAAGCACAGCCTTTTTATTTTTATTTCTTTATGGGGTAGAGGGTGCCAGGGTGCTAGGGAGTCACAAGCAGAGCCTAAGGAACTGTACCTTGTCCTGCTCTGTCATCTGTATCCACCGTGACTGACTCGCCATTCCCATACCCTGAGTTCTGTCACTGTGACCATGAGGCATGTTTCCCAAGCCCTGAGCAAATAACAGACAATTCTCCAGAACACTCAGGACTCCTCAGGCGCGGTGTGTCTTCAATTCCTGAGTGTGGGCTGCTGTTGAACAACCAAGGGCACATAGGCCCCACTCAGGCTCTTTTTCTCTCAACGGAGGGATCCCTTCAAGGCCTTTTTACTGAGGGTGCCAGGCAGAGTTAGCCCAGGAACCACATCCATTGCTCTGCGGAGAGGGAGCAGTCACAGGTTCCAAGAGAGCTCAGTGGGAGGGAATCACCCTACCCTTCTGTAGAGGCAGTTGGAGAAATGCACAGTAAGGGACTCCTCCCTCCCCTCCAGTGGATGTGCCTCCTGGGGGACTTGGGGTGCCTCCCTTTCTGTGATTATAGATACTGGGGCAGACAATACAGGCACGTCCAAGTCACTGCAGACAGCTATATTCTTTCCTCACCACTTCCCAGTTCATCTCCCAATCTGAGCAAGAGTTGACCCCCGGTGAAAAGAGAAGATCCAGGACTGAATGAGTTAGGGAGCTAGAGTCAGGTCCTGGAAAGACAGCAGGAGAGAGGGGGGGTGGGAGGACGACAGCAGGTCCTCTGCAGGGCTAGATAAAAAAAAATGGGCTCTTAATTAGAAAAGCAATGGGGAGCCATTGAAGGTTGTTAAACTAGAAACTATTAAAAATGGGAGAGTGCTGGGCCAGACTGACTCTCGCACCTTTGATCCCAGCACTTGGGAGGCAAAGGCCGGTGAATCTCTGAGTTGGAGGCCAGCCTGGTCTAGCCAGGGCTACACAGAGAAACTCTGTATGGCAAAACTAACCAACCAAACTAGCAACATGGAAGAATGATCCGAAGCCTTCAGCACCAACGGAGGTGCCGCCCACTGTCCCTGGGATTTGCAGCAAAGGACTGTGGTCCTTCCTAGGCTGCTCAGACACTTAGCCGGCCTAGCTAGCTTTGGCTATAGATACACCTGTAGTCTGGCTGTGTCTCCTCTCCTCTCCCCTCTTGGCTCACAGTGCTCAGCAGTCGGTCTCCAGGATCTTTGTTGACAGGCACACACCCTCTTCCACATCGCAGCCAGCAGGGCACAGTCTCATGCTCAGGGTTGGGCAGATTTGAACCAGGCCCCCATGCTCTGTGTCTTCCTTCACTGGTCAATTCAGCATCTTCAACTGCAAAGGGGACTTAAGACACCCACCGTCCACTGAGTTGGATTGTGGGTAGCTCACAATGTAGACAAACCTTTGTTGTGTGTTAACAAACAATCTCTCTCTCTCTCTCAAAAGATGCAATATTGGGGGAAAGGGTTTGTTTGTTGTTTCTGAGACTGAGTCTTGCATAATCCAGGCTGGCCCCAAACTCACTATGTGGCTGAGGATGACCTCATCCCTACACCCCACTGGCCCCTGCACTGGGATTACAGTCTGGTGCTAGGGATCAAACTTGCTTCTAATGAGATAGGCAGGTCCTCTACCACTGCAGCCCTTGGCTGCATGTAGGAGTCTAGTTACTTCTGATCCTGTGAAAGTCTCCCTTTAAAACTGAAAATAGGAAATGGGGGGGCTGTGTTAGGAGGCTGGAAGAGAAGGGAGGGGAGGGAGCAAGGAGGGAAGGCAGAAGAACGGGAGGAGGAGGGGCAGAGTGGGTACTGGTGTCTGGAAACTGAGATGGGCCAGGACCCAGAGCTGGGGAACCAGGTGGGGAGGGAGCTTGGAAAAAACACAGCCTTGGGGTCCTCACCTGCTCTGCAGTGCTAACAGCTGGGTGGGCTTTGTCCTCTACAGGACTCTAGGACCCTAAAGCTGAGTTGTAGCTGGGGCAGCCTGTCAGTCCCTTGGCTCTGTTCCTCTCCTTTGACCCCTCCGTGTTTATGTATGCATGCGTATGTTTGTGTGTATGCATGTATGTAGCTTGAAACCCTCCTAAGGCTGCAGAAAAGCCATTCTGCCCTCTCCAGGAGCAAAGAGTTGCCATACCAGACCCAGGGAAGACAGCCCAGAAGGCAGCACCTGCCCTCTGAGTGGGGACACTGGACAGGGCAAAGCCATGGCCCAGAGAAACAAAGCAGCACCGGAGACTCATCTCAGTACAGGAAGCTTCAGAGCCCTGTGCCAGAGGAGCAGACAGACCCTGATGGCCTCACCTTGTGCTCACCCTGTGTAGGCTGTGACTCTCCCTTAGGGCAGGAGAACATCTGGATGTCTCAGACCTATAAAAGTGGACTGAATACCACCTCCCTCTCAACACAGGTTCTCCCAGCTATTTCACTGGCCCATCCGTTTCCCCATCCAGCCAACTGCTCCTTTTGTGAACTCCGCCATCCCCCCAAGTAGCAGGTCCCACCGTAATGTAATCTGTAGTTAGAGTCTGGAGGTGGGGCGGTTGCTTTGGTGGTTTTCCTGGAGGCAGAATGCTATATCACGAAGAGCCAGAAATGCATGAATTTGGTCCCAGCTCTGCCCGCTGACCAGTGGAGACTCCAAACATGTCTTCCATTCTCTGCAGGTGGTCATTAGGCTCCCAGTGCTTGTGGCTGAGGTGGCTTCAGGAGTGTGGAGCAAAAAAGAGAAAAGGAGGCAAGAAGAAATCATCTGCGATGGATGATGGGCAGCCAGATGGACGGATGCTTAGCAGGGGGGCCGCCTTTCTCCTGGAACCTGCCTGGCGCTGCCTGCCCAGTCCTGCTCTCCAGACCCCCATCTTCCCCCAGCTGTGGTCACTTTAACACTAGTGGGATGTCTGGTTTTAATGTGAGGAGCACCTCGAAATAGGAGCAGGTTTGGTTTCCACAATGGAGCCCAGATTTCTGCTGGAGTTATCCAAATCCCAGGGGATCATTAGACAGCTCTGGCTGCCTGTGACCCTGATTGGAAGTGACTTGAGGTTGGGGAAGGAGGTTGGAACAAAGGGCTGGATGGCCATGATGCAAGAAAACTTTTCCTCAGGACTCAGAGAGGCAGCATCTTCTGGAAAGCAAAACCTGTGTCCGAGCAGCGAGGGAACCTGAGGTGTTAAGGACTCCACCCTCCACCTTGGAGAGGATGCTCGTGGCGTCTGAGCTGGGTATGCTTGGCAAGGAGTCGTGCTATCTTGGGAGAACCTGAAGACTTACTTGTCATCCCTCTCGATGGCCAGGGTGGTGAGGGATTGGTCTAGAACAAGCTCCTCCCCTCGATTTCTAAGAGTTCAGCAGCTTCTGGTGAATACTCAGATCCCACAAGGTCATGGGAGAGATTCGATGGTGTCTCAGTTCATGCACGATGCATTCGTCCATGCATGTATCCATGCATCCATGTATCCATCCATCCATTCATCCATCCATCCATCCATCCATCCTTCCTTGCATCCATCTACTCTCAGGCATGGGTTTAGCACCTCTTAAAGTTGCTTGAAAGAGTGGGTTCACATCCCTTTTTCCACCAAGTGAGGTCACTGAAAGGTAACATTTTAGAGGCAGAGGGCCACCATCCTCAGCCTCGGAACCTGCTGGCACCTCAGTCTTCAGCTCTGGGACCGCAGAGCTGTGGGAGCTGTGGAAGTAAATCTTGATTCCTAAGGAAGCACCCAGCCTGAAGTGTCTTTCTATTAAAACGCAGCCACCATGGCGGGGGGTGAGGGGAGATGTGATGCCATGACACTACTCTTTCAGTGCCATGATAAAATACCTGACACACGCAAGGGAAGGGAGACGCAGTTCATTTTGGCCCTGGGCTTTAGAGGTTTCAGCTCATGGTCAGCTGTCCACATTGGTTTAAGTGGTGGTAAGAGACTTCCACAGGAGGACATGGTGGGACAGGTGGAACACAGAGCTCAGTTCATGGCAACCGACCAGGAAGCAAATACAGAAACCAAAAAACAGCTGAAGTAAGACAGCCCTAGTTACTCCTTCCTCCAAGTAGGCTCCACTGCCAAGCTTCCCCCACCACCCAGAAGCATCATTCAGAAATAATGCATAGTTCAGAGGCCCCAAAATCCAGGTACTCCACAATGTCTGGGATTCAGGAACCCCAGGTAGATCCACAATATCTGAATCTATCAGCTGGGGCCCAAGAGTCAAAAAAAAAAAAAAAAAAAAAACAAAACCATAGCATGGCCCCCCGAAGCTGAGGTGAGCACGATTGCATCGTGCCTCACTTGGAACCTGATTAGAGCCCCTCGAGAAGGATTTCAGGACCTGGCAGGGTCAGGAAGGTAGAATCCCCTCAGTGGGGAGGTGAGTACCAATTATCAAAAGTGTTCTATTAAGACTGGGGCCAGCCCTCTTAACAGCCCACACCTGAGGTGCAATGGACTGTGGGACTTGTGCTCCCAGGATTCATAGCAACCTTGGTGTCATGCTTCCATGCTCCTGTAAGAAGATCACACTGCACAGACTCACAGCTCTTCTCCACAAAGGGCCCAGACCTGCACTGACCAGTGAACTTCCCTCTCACTGGGGTAGAGGTCTTCAGGGAGACTGTGACAAATGGTGGCTGTCTACCCAGGGTGGGTCACTGTGTTCACTATGCATGGTGACTGATGGAGTTTTATTTTGCATCCCAACTTCTTCTTAGCACCTCACAAAACATAGTAGGCCTGGTTGGAAGAAGGGACGTCTCTCTTGTTTGCCAATGAAGGGAAATAATAACATAGGGGACAGTTTGTGAGATGGACCCTTGCTCTCAGCACTGAGGTAGAGGTGGGAAAGATAGCAGCGTTAATAACTCTTGAATAAACGTGTCCACAAAGAGCCTCCAAATCACACTAGCGTTGTCCTCTTGGGACCAGGAGAGGATGCACTAAGTTCAGAAACAGCTTCTTGGATCAGAACCTTCCAAACACAAACCACCGGACTCATGTCTATTCATGAGTCAGCCTTCTCTGGATGACCCGTCCCCTCAACACACACTTCTACCTAGTAGAGAGAAGCCTTCTTCGATATCTGGTTTTTTAAAAACCTGGTAACTTTTAAAGAGCCAAAGCAGAAAACAGAGCCCATGGGTGCCACCTGCAGGGGGCTTGTGGAACTGACCCGATAACTGCTTAGAGCTGTGGAAATAAACATTTCCTTGCGTCCCACATTCCTTCCCAGACACGTGGTACCATACCCAAGACCTCTTAAAGCGTCTCTAAGGTTGATTGGGAATCTTCTTGGTGTGGAGCCAAAGTGAGAGATTCAGAAACTCCCCATTCCCACAGCGCTTGCTTATTGGACTAGAGATTTTACAGCACAGCCTGAGGTGCTGGAATGTGGAACCTAAGGCGTGAATTAGCAGCCCACGTGGACAGAAGGACTGGGCAGCGGAGAGAGACTGAAAGCCTCCCTGAAGGAGCCTCCCACCACACACCAGGCAGAACCTTCATCTTCCCCTTCAGACTGCAGATTCAGGCCATGCCGCTTCTGCTGTGTTGCTTACCATCAACTGCTATTGCTCTGGACTTGACAAGACCCCAGGAGTCTGCATGTTAAGCTAGCCACACATCATGTCTAAGTAAAGAGAAATGGTTGCCCTTCGTAGAAGTGTGGGGAGTGGAAGGACAACACACACACACACACACACACACACACACACACACACGCACAGCTAACGAATGACAGTCCTGTTAAGGAAGAAGTCGGAGTATCCCAGTCCCCTGGGAACTAATATGTCCCTTCACAATCGAACAAGATGTTCCTATCACCACTTAGACCCATTTTTCAGTACAATAGCCAGAGGTCTGCTTCAGGGATTTTGACTCACCCACTTTCTTGATCTGCACTTGGGAAAGGATGCCAGCAGGGGGCAGTATCCATCCTCTAACTCAGTGGTTCTCAACCGTCCTAATGCCACGGACCCGTTAATACAGTTCCTTAGGTTGTGGTGATCCCGAACCATAAAATTATTGCTACTTTTTTTTTTTTTTTTTGAGACTAGTTTTCTCTGTGTAATAGACCCTTCTGTCCTGGAATTTGCTTTTTAGACCAGGCGTGCACCACCACTGACAGTCTAATGTCCTTAAAACAGGAAACCAATATCGAAACTGGAGGACTGACTGATCTTGCCAGGAGCAGCTTGCTGGATCCCAGAGTACCAGTTTGGGGACCTCATATTGAGCACAGTGACCATGGCTGTTTGGATGCTCAGACTTTGCCCTCCATGGTCCCCATACAGAAAGGGCATGCTGGGTCACTAGAGAGGTGGTCCCTCCCTTGGAGGGACACAGAGACAGACAGGAAGAACCAGTCCTAAACTAAAAAGGTTCACACAGAGAATTTAACATTGGGTGCCTTGGCTGAATTAAACTTTGGGTGTGATTCCAGGTTAGGAGATGTGATCGGGATTCCGAGCCTTGGAAATCATTTTTGTTCAAGTCTGGGTGACTGGGCAGGGGAGACGTGTGTGTCTAGGTGGGGTAGAGAGGGCTTATTTTGCCTCCTTTTGGAGGAGGGAAGACACTCCTTCAGGAAGTCTTTGGGGATGACCTGCTTTGTCAAATCTCAGTCAAGAGATTTAGCCTCTGCCTAAGCTCAGGCCTCTGTCCAAACTATGGTTTTCTTAACAAACACAGCAAAGCCAACCTTATGAGGGTAACAGCCAGCAGCTAGGTCCTGACAGGGTCCCAGATGGTCCGCGTTCACAGGAGCACTTTGCTCTGACAGCTCAGGTTCCTCTAAACCAGAGGCTACACTGCCATGGTGGACCCCGTGGTGGAGACGTTTCTTAATGAGAGAGCCCCATCTCTCTATCCTAGAGGGAGCAATCAAAAGAAGCTGGACCTCCCTGGTCCTCTGCGCTGGGACCAGGAACTAAGGCACAGGCTGATCCTGTGATGCTGGACAAGCAGGTTCCCCAGCTCCACTGATGCCTGAAAATGAGGAATCCTTGCCCTGTTCAACTAGAGAAAGAGAGGTGAGCTTAGACAGGCAGATGGAGGAGGAAGGATAATGGATGGACCCCTCTCAGAAACACCCAGCATTCTGCCACTATCCTGCACTCCCCAAAACCTCCCAGATAAGTGGTTTTACTTGGCCCAGGCAATTGGGACCCTGGAGCCGCTTCACACCAGAACTGCTTTTCAAAGCGTCCAGCCTGGCTGTGGGAAGGACCAGGACCCCAACAGACAACAGACGCAAAGCTGTTAAGATTAAGAAAGTTTGCTTCTGTCAGCTGTTCTTGTCCTCCGCATACCCAGGGTCCCTGCGTGGAGCTCTAGAGCTGCTTTTCTACGGGATTCCCTAAGAGCGGGTCCAGGGACCGAACCCGATGGAGGAGAGCTCCTGGGCCAGCAGAAGCTACTGAGGGAGCACCGAGGTGCGTCCTCAGACAGTCCTGGCTCCCTCGTGGAGGCAGAGGGGGCTCTGATTTGGGGGCCACTACAGGCAACTCTGCGACAGATCTATGGGATCTTCGGGCATCTGAGTTCCTTTTGCAGGTTTCTCTGAGTTTTTGGTGGGTGGAGGACACCTAGGTTGCTCCTCAAACCATCCCAATCGGCCTGCTCTTGTGCCTCCCCCCCCCCCCAGAACAAGGGAGCCCGCCAAGGGAGACTTGGGAAGTGCCCCTTCCCTGCAGTACCGCTGCTGTTGCCAGAGGCTCCCGGGTCATTAGCAAATGGGTTCCTCGTACCTTTGCAAGTCCCAGAGTCCTGTTGGCAAACCCTTGAGGATCTACTTCAAGCCACTTGGCCAGGACAGAAATTAGAGTTTGTTGGTTAGAAACCTCCCACCCTGCCCTGCAGGGCAGTCTCCAGAAAGTAGACTCTACTCTCTGTAGGGCGTTAACTGTCAGATGTTAGGAAAGAAGTCGTGTTGGACTGTGAGGTACTACACAGGCCAACCGCCCAGGACTCCTTCTGCAATTGGTCCGAGCACTGCTCACACTGGGCCTCAAGGATCCAGGCAAACTTGGCTAGTGATTCCTTTTGAGCGAATTACCTCTTAACTGACCCTTCCTCCAAGTCCCAGTGGGTGGCACCGATGGCCCAGACCCCTCCTCTCCCAGAGGCCCCACCCCCTCCCACTGCAGGGTCTGTAAAGTTTGTGCTCAGGGTCTGGGCAGAGGAGTCAGCCTCTTGGTTTTAAAATTTGAGGACCAAGTCTCAGCTCTCTGCTTCGGGGAATGGGGGCGGGGCAGATCCGAGATGTGCCCAACCCATACTTTGTGCGGCCCAATGCACATGAAAACGTGGTCTTTGTTAATAAAAACAAAAGTAAGTACAACAAAACAAAATATCAAAACGTAAAAAAAAATAATAAAAATAAAAAACGAGGAGGAATAAGCAGCAGAAGCAAACAGAAGGCACAAGTGGGCTTGGAGAGCCCAGCAGGGTCTGTTTTCAGGGTCTGCCTCTGAGAGTCTCACCTCAGGACATTGATGCTGTGCCTTTAGCCCGGTATACTGTGTCCCTTCACCTGGGAATCATCCTCTTCCTGTGGCCCAGGTAGCAGGATAGCTCCCTCCCACAACCTGGGGGGAGTAGACAATACAGAGGTGCCTCTGCTCTGGGAGATCATGGGCTAACCTTTGACTACCTTAAGTCAGCACTTGCTGTGGAATTCTGTGTTCCTGTACTTGATTCCCTTTTCAGAGCTGGAGAAACAGCTCTGAAATATGCCTCTGCCCCACACCACACACGCACACATGCATGGACCCACATATGCACACACATGCACCAGAACACACACTCACAGAGAGAGAACCCTGTCTGCTCCTGTCCATTTCTGCATTTACCTGGGGATCACTTTACCAGGAGGGACCCACAGTTTGCAAGGAGGCTGTACCTCATGTGGCCCAGAGCCTCAGTTTCCACAACTGGATAGAGATTGATGATCAAGAGCATGGCTTTCTTCTAGCTTTGGTTGGCCAGGCACAAGACAAACCAGTCCGGAGAGACAAGGTCCTGAGCCCTCTGAGGAAGGCTGGGTAGGTGTGTTTCCCCAGGTCCCCAACCCATATGTGACTAGACTGCAGCTGTAAGACAGCTTGGGTTATGCAGTTGCTGAAAGGGCCTATGGGTCTATGATGGTTCCAGAAGATACGCTGTCAGGTCTTGGACGGCAGTCGTCCATTCTAACAAGTGGTTAGTTCTAGAGTCTACTCAGCCCAGGCTCCTAACCTGGCCTAGCTCCTCGGGCTCTCCTGCTAGTTATGCTGTGACCCAGGGCCACCTCAGTCCCTTCTGTAGAGTATGAGACAGGAGCCTTGACTTGAGTCCTGGAGCAGCTGGGGCCACGTGATTCTCTACCTCACAAACCAGGTGTCTGGTTCAAAGGATGGAGGATCCTGGGGACCTGTGTCTGTGTGAGTTTGCTGCTCTCTTCCCACTCTGCAGCTGGTGGTGCTGCAGCAAAGAGGAGCTGTAGAGAAAGTTTTCCACAGCCCACTGAGTTCTCCCCAAACCTTGTGTGGTAGCAGACCAGCCTCTGTTAGTTGAAGAGGAAACAGGCCCAGAGAGGTTAGGGAAACTATTCAAGGCAAGACAGCCACCTGAAGAGGTGAAATTTGAATTCAGGACATCGGGCACCCTGGATCACCCTACCCAGCACTCACAGACGTGTGTGCTCTCACAGGCAGAGGACCAGTGATTAAAACGTGGAGGGTTTTAGAGAAATGCCCGCCTCTGAAGATGAGAACACAAATCCATTTTCTTCATACTGTGATTGATTTCTCTTCAAGAGCTCTTGCATTATGGAAGGCTTGGCTCTGAAGGTCAGCTGGTTTAAATAGAAATAAGTCCGGGAAAAACACGTCAACACCACCCCAAGTTCAATGCCCCGGAAAAGCGCATCTCAGGCTGCCAGTCACTTGAGGAATTATGAGGACAGATCTAGAAGCTTGGCAAAGCTGCAGACTGTCCCGCCATGGACCATCCCCTGGGCTGTCCCTTTGGACCACCCCCCATCGACCATCTCCTGGGCTGCTCCTCTGGACAACCTCTAATAGACCATCCTCTGAGCTGTTTTCTCAGGACAATCTTCCATGGACTGTCCCCTGGGTCTCAGTTCTGGAAAAGGCTGGTCCCTGGGTACTGGCTCTCCATCCTGAAGGGAATTTGAGTGTCACAGGGGAGTTCCTAAGGGTATCACTTCCCAGAACTCCTGGCTTTTCAGGTCTTCACTTTTGAGGACGGTCCCTCCAGCAGCTGAGGCCTTGGATGCTCAGGGAGTGGCATCTAAGACAGTTGTGCTACCTGTGTCTGAGTAGGTATTCTGACTTCTTCTTTCTTGTCCTTCCTCCCTCCTTTCTTCCTTCTCTTTCCTCCCTTCCCCCCTTTTTTTGTCCCTTCCCTCCAAATTCCTGACTGAGTTCCCTGGCTAGTATCTGGAAACAACAGTGAACCAGAGGCCAGGTCTTTGGCCTGTTGACCTCCTGGGCGTTGTGCCATTTGCTCACTCAGATGGCATCTGAGGCCAAGTCTCCATCTCCACTTGAGAAATATGGAAACTGAGCCCAGAGAGGTGTAGCAACTTGCCTGAAGCTGTCCAGCAAACAGGTAGGTCATTGGTCTGTCACTGACATCTCCCACCAGGCCTTTGCTTCTGTGGTGGTTGGTTTTTGTCAACTTGACACAAACCTAGACATATAAGGGACGAGTGAATCTTGATTGAGACAATTCCTCCATAAGACTAGCCTATATGAAAGTCTGGAGTATATTGGCTTGATTAATGATTGATCTAGGAGAGCCCAGCTCACTGTGAGTGGTACAACCCTGTGCAGATGGTCCTGGGTGGTAAAAGCAATCAGGCTGAGCAAGCCATAGAGGAGCAAGTCAGTAAGCAGCACCCCTCCATGGCCTCTGTTTCAGTTCCTGCCTCCAGGTTCCTACCTTGAGTTCTTGTTTCTTTTCATGATGGATTGTGACCTAAGAGTTGTAAGCAGGAACAAACCCTTTCTTTCCCGAGTTACTTTTGGTCGTGGTGTTTACCCCAGCAACAGTGACCCTCATTAAGATACTCTCCACACTGGGCAGGTCCATAGCTAGGCAGAGCTGGTTCAAGCCCTGATGCTTCTGCACCTACAATTTTGTCCTCTGCCAACAAGCCTTCCCCCAAGCCCAGGAAGGCTACCCATGTTCAGGCAACCCGTTCAATGATCATGAAGAGTTGTCCATCCTGTGTGGAGAGTCTCTGACTTCCTTTGGACAAATTCCCTTGGATAACAGGTTCCTTGCTCCCACCCACTGCACCCAATGTTGTCCTGATGTGACATTGGGCCCCAACCAGAGCATGGAGCCAGGCGGCTGTGTCCTTGTAGACTTCTCCTTGCCTGGAAAGTGTGTGAGCTGGGTGGAATGGAGGACGGGGAGGGAGGGAGGAGATATGTTTGGCACATCATAGGCCTTGAGATGATGAGAGTAGAAGGACAAACAGGGCTGTCAGGAGCAGGGGACCCTTTGTTGGAAGAGGGCAGCTGTACAGGCCTAGCTTGAATCATTAACATCAGCTCCAGTGAGTTAGCTTGTGCTCTCAATGACATGACCCAGAAGCAGGGCTACTGGGTAGCACCATGTGGAAGGCTAGTGGGACCCCAGCAGCAGGGATTTCAGATCAAGGCTTGAGTCAGAAGAATGGAATCTGGTCTACACTTCCCCCACCCCTTGGTTAATCCATCAATGCCAGTTGTCAGAGCACCTTCCTAGACACAGCTTCCAGACTGGTGTAGTTGGGTAAAGGGAATCTGAACAGCTAGGTCCTGAGCCACTTAGAATGCAAGCCCCAGGAGAGGAACAAGAGGACAGGGTATGATGTCATTACATGCAGGGTGCAACAGACCCACTCCCAGATCCCATTTACCTGTTCCACATCCCTAAGGCCAGAAGGCTTGGCAGACAGAGCACCCACCCCACTACAAGCTCCTGGTGTCAGTGAATCATACTTGGCAGGCTTTAAAAGAATAATTCTGTGTGCACAGGCACATGTGTGCACACATGTGGAAGTCAACTTTTGGGAGTTGGTTCTTTCCTGCCCTATGAGCCCTAGGGATGAAACTCAGGTCATCAGCCTTGGGTGCAAGTGCCTCTCCTGGCTGAACCATCTTGCCAGTCCTCGGGCTTTAAAACACATTACTGATTCCTGTCAGCATTGTGAATGCTTCCCTCTCTTTGTCTTGTTGATTTCAAGAATCCACCCTAAAGATACCCTGGTGAAGCTGCAGGCATCAGGTGTGCAAGGCTGGCCATCACAGTTCATCCTGCATGTGCTGGCATTGGGATTGCTGTCTGCCTTTGACTGGAAAGTCATACGTGGATACTGTATTGCACCTGACCATGAGGACCAGGATTGGGAAGTGTCCATCACTGGTGATAGTGATCAGAGTTTCCTTTCCTTCCCTTCCTTCCCTTCCTTCCCTTCCCTTCCCTTCCCTTCCCTTCCCTTCCCTTCCTTCCCTTTCTTTTCTTTCCTTCCCCTTTTCCTTCTCCTATTTTTCCAAGACAGGGTCTCCTTACATAGCTCTGGCTGTTCTGGAACTCACTAAGTAGACCAGATGGGCCTTGAATTCACAGAGCTCCATTTGCTTCTGTCTCCTAAGTGCCACCACACCCAGCTTCAGATTTCTTTCTCATTTGTGTAATTAACAAGGGTTTTTCAGGAAGGCACGTTGGAGTACCATAAATACCCCGTTGGGGTCCCATGAATACCCCATTTATCGTCATACTTCTGATGAGCTGTTTACTGATTTATAAAGTGAGTTTCCTGTTCTACGCAGTAGGTTAATCCATGACTACCATTGTTTACTTCCACGCTCAAATTCAAACTATACCCTCTTCCCTCGTGGCTGCCTCTGTGTCCCTGTGTCAAGTCCCACTCATTCCGTGACCACATCCTGACTCTCTGGGTATCTAGCTACAAGCCCCTTGGCTGTTTCCATGGTGAGTGTTAGGACCAGAAAGTTCTTCACATAGGGATCCCTTTTAAGGGTCATCAGAAATCAAGAGCAAGAGAGGGACTGGCGTGCTGGTTTTGATGTTGTTGCTTTAAGTGTTTGCCTGGCAGAGTTGGGGCCAGCCAGCAGTATTTACTCTACAAATGCACACACACACACACACACACACACACACACACACACACACACACACACTGCCCCAAGGAAGCAACTCACGTGTGCCAGGAGGATTTCCACTCTACAGTCAGTTAATTATCACAGGAAGTTTTCTCAGGGCTTTGACCAAGTCACAGAGGAACGATTGGTGGGGGTCAGTTTTATTTTGGCTCCTGGCTCCAGAAGGTTCCGTCCATGGTTGCTTGGCCCTCTGTACTTGGCCTGAAGGTAATGGTGGCAGAAGTATGTGGCAGAGGTGTCTCATCTAGTGGAGAGCTGGAAGCAGAAAGAGAAATAGGAAAGGACCCAGGACAAGACACTGTCAAGGATCAGTGTTCTACTTCCTCCACCTCCTAGAACTTCCAGAATGGTCAGAATTAACATCAGGGGCACAGGACTTACTGTTTTCCAAGCAACCCACACTCTGCAGTTACAATGGCCACCTTGTCCTTGGCTCTAGAGAGCCTCCTTGTCAGGGGCACTAAGGCCAGCATATCCTTTTTGGGCTAATAGAGAAAGTATGGTTGTGTGAATGAGATTGTCCCCATAGGCTCTTATATTGGAACTCTCAATCATCCAAGAGTGGCACTGTTTGAGAAGGATTAGAATGATTAGGAGGCGTGGCCATGGTGAAGGAGTATGTCACAGAGGGTGGGTTTTGAATTTTCAAAAGCCCATGCCTGGCCCAGGCGCTTTCTCTTTCTGCTGCCTGTAGATCAGGATGTGACCTTTCACCTTCTTCTTCAGCACCGCGTCTACCTGCAGGCTGTCATGCTTCCCTCCATCATGGTAATGGAGTAAACCTCTGCAGCTGTAAGCCAGCCCCAATGAAATGCTTTGTTTTATAGGAGTGCCTTGGTTATGGTGTCTCTTCACAGCATTAGAACATGACTGAAGCAGAGGCTTTGATATTGGGCAGGGTGATGTTCTGAAATCCAGAGACCACAGGGGCCTAGGAAGCCCTGGCAGGGCTGAGCCCCGAGGCCATTTTTCCCTTCAGCTTTCCGCCTCGGCCAACCAGAGGACAGAGATGCTTCTGTAGGAAGCAGGACCCATGGATGGGGAGGATGGACACTCTCCACTATCCCCAGTCCTGTAGCACAGGTGGGCCATCTTGTACCCACATGTGCCTGGCTGGCCTGCAGGCACTCCCTGTGTTTGAAGGCCTCCATCTTCGGTGAGGTCGAGACCTAGGCCGACGTGCTCTGAAGCACCTGGAGTCTGCAGTCTGTCTCTGATGAGCTGTGTTTGTTCTTCATCTGATCCTGAAAGGGGGTTGGAGCGAGGCTTTGGGGCCCCCACCTTGTGCTACACACCTGAGGGGCTGCCGGCTAATTGTTCCCACATCTCGTGATCTATGCCAGAAAAATCACAGTGGCTTGAAAGGAGTCTGCTAGGACGGCACAAGCCAGTCTACACTGGGCAGCACTGCCCCATCCTGGAGCAGACACTTGCTGGATGTCCATACGCACTGGCCCCAGGCAGAATCAATTCTTCTCTGGAAACCCTTCCCAGTGTGCACCTCTTCCTGCTTCTCTCCAGTTATGGCCTTTTGAGCCTCAGCACTGAAGGCTCCTACGGAGCAAGCTGAAAACCCTGTCACTGCTGGGCCACCCCTACTGTGGGTGTCCCTGAGTGCTTCTCAAGGAGAAAACTAGAGGTCACTTTTCCCTCACCTCATCTGCTTAGTGGTCACCTCCTCCCTCCCTCCCTCCCACTGCTCACAGCCTGTTTCTACTTCATGTATTATTCTTATTCTTATTCTTCCTAGCTTCCAACTATACCAGCATGCTAAGGCTGAGTTCCTTTTGCCCTAACATCCCTGTGCTTTCTGCTCCCTCTGTAACACCTAGGACAGTACCACTTCATGAGTCTAAACTTCATTCCCGCAAAGCCCCCTTTGCTGTGTCGGAGGATGTGTGCACAGTTGCAGGCAAGGTGCGTTTTAGCTACCACAGGTAAGCACAAGGTGGTTGAGTAGACTGGGGGGGGGTCTGTTCCCCCTTCCCCACGCCGGGAGCCGGGCTGTGCACCACGGATGCTCCTGAGAGCCAAGTGTTCAGGTGACCATGTTTTGCCAGGCTGCTAGACACCTCACCTGGTAGGCTTCCCAGCCCCTCTCTGATGTGCAGAGACAGCCCTGGCTGGAGAGGGTGAGCGTTGGCCAGGTGCCTTTATGGCTCACTAGAAACAGAGCAGAACCACAGATTACAGCATCTTCAAGCGATTATCATCGCTGAGGAATGGCGTGCAGCTGGTGCTGACCTACCAGCCACCAGGAGGGAGCATCTGCCCGTGCCTCTGAGCGGGTGCTCTGTTCTCCTTGCAAGGACCCTAAGACTCCCAACCACTGCCTCAGTTTACAGCCAATGCTTTCTGACCTTCCTTCGACCCAACATCCCACCATGATTCATTCAGTGATGCCAGAGTCTCTGTGGGGTTCTGCCTTGCCAGGTGCAGCGCTTAACTCTGCATCACCAAGAGAACAGAGAAGTTAAGTAACAGGCTTTGGGTTGCTCAGCAGAATGCCACCACACCAGGCCTAAAGCTTCTACCCTTCTGAGTCGAGAAGTTTCGTTCCTCCTGCAAGGGGTTTTGCCAGGACAGAGGACCCTGCTCCAGCAGCTCCCCCCATCAGCACACACAATCCACTTGGCCCATCTGTATCCCAGGGTAAGAAAGATGGCCTGAGGAATTGAGGGTAAGGCTAGTTATTACTGGTACCAGGTATCCTGGGTTGTCCCAATGCGGACAGAATAATGATGGTCTCCCACCATACAGGAAGTAGCTAAGGGTCAGATCTACGTTTTGCCAGTGTTAGAAACTGCCTGCTTTCTTTGGCAAATTGACACTGCTGTGGGTCACCTGGTTGGTGTGGGACCAGTAGTGTCGAGGGAACAGAGACAAAAATGGAAACCTTCTTAGAAAGATTAGTAGTATGTGGATGAGGGGCTGGCGAAGGTGCTGGGCCTGGGTGTTGAACAGAAGTGAGCGGCCCTGTGCTATTGGGATTGAGAGGTCCGCCAGGCCCTTCCTCATGTCAAGGGTATGGAGCCTCGGTCAAAAGACTATTCAGGCTGCAGGGATGAGCGTGGATGCAGAGGCCTGGAAGAGCTAGATGCTCTTCAGAGAGTTGACAGGGCTCCAAGGTGCCGTGAGAACTGTAATTTGCTAAGACAGTTCAGAGTGCTTCAATAAAGCAAGTGAGAAAGCACAGACTCCTGGCTTGGCTCACATCAAAGATACCACATTGTCAACTTTAAATTTATCTCTTAAAGAGCCGAGGGGAGAAATTAGGTAAAATGGCTGGAATGTGCAAGAGAGCCAGTCACCTAACTACGAAGCCAAGAACAGCCGTCTCCAGGAGCGAGGAAAATGGGTCTCAGATCTACTCCAGCCGTCATTTCAGAGAAGAGGTGTCATGGTAATGATGTGGGGAGTGGCTCTTGGATTGATAGTCCAGTTAATAGTGGGCCCGGAGAGCGTGATGGGGGAAATACAGACTTTGCCTTTTCCATTTTTTATTTTTTTTTTTTTGGCATTGTCATGAGTTCTGAAGCTAAAAGCAAAAACAAAACAAAACAAATTGTTTTTCTTTTCCTTAAGCAAGCAAAAAAAAAAAAGAGAGAGAGAGAGAGACCCAACAATAATCAAAACCAAATTTACATCAGGCTCCCGAGGGAAGGGAGGCAATCTTGCTTGTCTTTGTATAGAAAATGATATCGCAGGCTCGTCACGGGAAAAGGCGGCTCAGGATCAGACAGACAAAAAAACGCAGCAGCAAAGAAAACGCAAGCCCCATTTTTATTACCTGCCAGACTGCTAATCAAAATCACATGGTAGTTTTTCCGGGTTTTCTCCCTCCAATATCCGTGCTATTTGTCAATCGTGAGGAATGTGTCAATTCTGTGATTCTCTCTACTTGTAAGCAAATACTCACCTTTGTTCTCGGATTTCACTCACACTGCCACGGCCCAGGCCTCGGGTGTCTGCAGACTGACATCCTCTGGGACATCTGTGAGCATCAGGTAGCCAACAGGGCTAAGCACCCTTCAGAGCTTAGGGCAAGTTTCAGTGGCCCCTGCTGTGTCCTTGTACCTGGCAACCTCAGCCACCAAAAGTGCTTCTCACGGCGTTCCCAGTGGACATTGGATGGCACCTTGCTTGGAGGTCTCTGAAGGCGGTGAGCTCACTACCTTTCGAAAATGCTCTTTCGACAGGTGGATGGACAAGTTTGCCTTACCTACCATAGCAGGATGTGAACGCCAGCCTGCACCCCTGGACTTTGGTCCGTTAAGGTTTTAAGGCACTATGGCTTTTGATTAGCCCTTCTTTCCCACTACACTCTGGTTCCATTCATGTTGTTGGAAAAGTAGAGAAATGCTGGCACTCTGGGTGGAGAGTCAGCATCAGGAAACAGAGCTCTGTCCCTTCCGGTGCTGTGCTCCAGTGTCTGAAGATCCTCACCTCTGGGAGTAAAGGATGCTGACGAATAGTCCCCCAGGGCCTGAGCAGGGCTACACAGTCATGAACACAATCGTCATATCACCTGCTCAGAGACCTGCTGTGTGACAGGCGGTCGCCCACTGTGGGCATAATTCAGATGCGACAGGGCACCCTGAGAGTCAAAACTGGTTCCTTGTGGGGTCTTGTTTACTTAGCTGAGTGGATAAGTCTGAGCAGTAAATGCCATAAAAGAATCACTTTTCTATTTCTGAGCATGGCTGTCAGCATGATGGGGTTTTAAGTGGTTTGCTGGACCTGCCCCGTGCACAGGAGAGAAAGCCACATGCTTGTGGGGCATCGATTCCCTTTCTCCTTCCCCCGTCTCCCCAGAAGAAACCTCGCCCACTGCACGGAATCGGCAGCTTTTCCTGCCAAGACCTTCTCTCTCGACCATTAGTAAGCTACCTCCCATCATGGGCAGAAGCCACCAAAAGAAGCCTTACCCGTACCAGGTCACAAGAACCACCCCCCCCCCAGACAACAAAAATGTCTGGAAAATAGGATTCCTGTGGCAGGTGTCATATGTGAGATGCATCACACTGGAGCAGAGCAGCCCAAACCCAACACAACTGGTATACACACTCGCACATGCATGCAAGCATGACACACATACACACATGCATGCAGAACTGCAGCAATGCCCAAGGGATTCTAGCCCAGCCAGGGAGCCAGGCTCTATCCATTGTGTGACCCTGGACCAGGTCACCTGTTCCACTTGCTCCAGAAATCTGAAACACATTGCTTTTGCACAGGACTAAAATGTGCTTGGCTATCATTAACAGCCCAGACAGACATAAATGGAGACAACTTTTCATAGATTTCATAGAGCATCAGCACTTCACACTGGCAGAAACATGGGCAGCCTGGAGCTCAGTGCCTGAGGCCCTCTTGGAGCAGCATTTGGACCCAGGTTTCCAGTGCCTCAAAGTGTTTTTCCCCAGGGCTGTTGCTGTATGCTGAGAATTGCCCCTGTGGAAAGGTTCAGGCAGCCAGGCCCGTGGAGGTCATCTGTGTTGGGAAACATGCATGACAATTTATCTGACAGAGGAGGACCTTGGAGCTGTTGGATGATGCATCCTCTGGGGAACCACCTTCCTCAGCAGCCACCCATAACAACATGCAGCAGCCCAGTCAGTAGAAATATTGGTCCAGGACAGGGGCCCAGAGTATGCTTTGTCAGAGACACTCAAATGTTCCTCTGTGCAACCATGTGACAACTGTTCCCTTCACCGATAGCATGAGGAAGTCCCCACAGTTGGTCCAGGGTGTCTCACGACTGGGGTCTTTATCAATTACCCGTGTGGATTGGTAACCATAGCTGTGAGTCCTCAAGGCAGCTGCTCTCGTCTCTCAGCTCAGCTACAGTCAGTACCTTGACTATTTGAGGACAGCGTCCCCATCCCTTGCCAGGGCTCGGTGGGCTATCCCTGTATTCCTGTCCAGTGCCTTCTACAGACATGTCCTTCCTGTGTGCTCTGGTGTCCTTCTTCCTCCAAGGGCTCCAGCAAGGTTTGATCTCCTTCCTGGCTTCAAATCCCACTTGTTCCGAGAACCCCAGATTTCTCCAGGCTGCGGATCCGTGGCTGGCGCCTCCCCACCCTCAGCTGTCACATTGTTTGTTACAAAACAGCCTTTGAGTTTATATCCTGTGATGATTCATGGTTTTCACCAGTTAATGGGAACCAGGCCTCACCTCATTTGACGTCTTTCTGCAGGGGTGTCCTGGGAGGGAGGAACTTGGACGCTCCCAAAGAACCAAGGGACAGGAACTGGGGCGCTGGGGTCCACAGCAGATGCTTAGATCAGAGAGCAGTCAAAAACCAGCTCTGCCACTTGCCAGTCTGTGACCCCCAACAAGCCACCTGACACACTGGCCAACCCAGCTGTAAAGTGAGGACTTTGGGTGCCACCAAAGAGGTGGCACTCAGCAGATTCTAGACAGGACAAACGACCAGAGACAGAGAGCTCACAGGTGAGGTATGACAGATCACAGATAGGACCAAAGGCAGAGTGTAGGCAGATGGAGAACAGCAGATCTCAGACAAGTTCAAGGAAGCAATGTACTAGAGCCAAGTGAGGCAGGGTAGAGAGGGACAGGACTGTCGCTGGAACCATGTGGCTTTGTACAGTATCCCTTTGCAGCCCCTCAGGGTGCTGCTGTGGTGAGAAAGAAGATCCTGGAAAACATGGGCAGAGCATCCCAGGTGCTCCATCTGGTCCCCACAGGAACGATGGGGTCACAGACCTTAGGAGGAGCTTTACCACATAGAATGAACTATGAGGAGGAAGCTAGGGGCTTGCTAGGCCTTCGTGGCTATGCCCAGAAGTGGGATTTAGATGTGCAGAGCTCAGGGGACACAGAGAAAGTAGAAGTGGAATAGCTGGGCTGGAGGCAGCGTACAGAAGCAGCATACAGAATGAACGGTGCATGCCCAGGACACATAGGTGACTCCATCTTGGTAAGCCCCCAGGCACCATTTGGGACCACACTGAAGGCGTACCTGGTGGCTGCCTCTGGAAACCTTATATCCATCTGTGCCTAAGACCTTCAGCTCAGGATGAGGCTCAGGGGATGATTAGAGTATTATAGGATGGAGAGTCAACCTGCTTCATCGCACACACTCACCTTGAGATTCAACTGTTGTCTTAGTCTCTCCTTGTTACAAAATGACTTCTGGCCAGGCTGGGACCTGGAAGGGTGGACCACCAACAGCATAGCTATTAGCTTGGGAAAAGCAGCTTCCAGGGGACCCAGAGCTTTGGCTGTGTGGAAAGGACAAGGAGATGTATGTCCTGGCACAAGATTTAGGAACAACTTCCATACATCTGCATAGTGGGTCCTCTGGGGGCTGTGGGGAAAGTGCCAGCCATGCTGTGTTGGGGTATAAGAGCCAAGCTTCTTGACCTTGGATTGCCTCTGCCCTGGGTTCCTGACCACACCCCTCTGCCCTACTTAGAACATGAATGAAAACAAAACCTCCCTCCAGTTTTCGTGGACAGCCCTGTCTATATTATTCATGGAAGCTCCAGAACTCCCAGATCCAGTTTACCTTTAAGAAAAATGAGTAGAGCATATGCCTTTAATCCCAGCACCAGGGACTCAGGCATCCTGTGAGTTTGAGGCCAGCCTGGTCAACAGAACTGGTTCCAGGACATCTAGGGCTACACAGGGAAACCCTGTCTCAAACAAAAACAAACAACAAAATGAAACAAACAAACAAAAAAACCCACAAAGAAATAAAATAAAATGGGTAGTTAACACAGGCAGTTAAGGCCTCGGTGGCTTGGACCGGTTGGAAGATGACCAGGCACGTTGGGATGACTCTGAGGGCAGCAGAGGTGGGAATCAGGACCTCTTAGCTGAACAGAGTGGAAAGTGGTCTTGAGTATATCCTGAATGTGAGGGCCTGGGACTGAGATATAAAAGGACCCCCGCCCCCTACTTTGGGCATGGGTGGCACTAGGAAGTAATCACAGTGAGAAGGGTATCCTGCCTGCCAACCCCCAGGCATAGCCCTTCACAGTATGTAGAAGGCCAGAAGTGCTTAGCTCTCTGCACCTGACCCAAGGAGGGCCAGACTGGGGATTGCTGAGAGGAAACCTTGAGTGGTCATATCCCATGACTTCCTGTACGTGACAGGGGCTATGCCCACATTTGGGATTCTGTCTGCCCACACTAAGATGACAGACAGAATCCATTCACTTACCAGCTTGTAAGCCTCCCTATGAGACCCCCCACACACACAAGTTCCTGGTCCTCTGTGCAGAGTGGGCTCAAGCCCAACCTCCCAAGAATGCTGTGGGATCTTTGTCTTGTTTAGGCTCTGGCCCAGGGCTGGGCTTGGACACCCTGAATTCATTCAACTGCCCCCTCAGGGGCTTTCAGGTTCCACAGAGGTAAGAGCCCAAGGACCCCCAGCCACAGACACCAGTGAGTAAAGTTGAGGCAAGGACAAAGACCTTCCCCCACCCCACCCCCAAGGATACAGACAGGGGGATATACTCAGAGAGCAAGCATCATGGGTTCCCACCCTGATGTGGTAGGCAAGAGGATAGTTTGCTCTAGGAGGGCTCCAGCATCCTGGGTTCATCCCTGCCTAGGAAGCTCAGGTCTAGGCCTGCTCTTTCAGGATATCTGCCTAACAGTGATACATTTCCCACAGTGGACTAAGTCCAGATGAGGGCCTTGGATTCCAGACTTGTCCCCTGTCCAGCAGTCAACAGGATTCTCAGCAGGCATATGTGACGTAATGGTGCCACCCAGTGGCCACCTCCAAATAGCATCCATGGGCTATAGGCAGGAAACGGGTCAGAAGTGGGCAGGCGCCCCCTGCTGGTCAGCGGGCTCACAGACCAGCTTCCTCTGCTCTTGCAGGGGACGAGGTGGGTGAAGGAAGGGCTGACACCTGTGACTTGCACCTCCCAGAACAGACAGATTTTGTAAATAAAAACCACAGGCCCTGTCTTAGTTTCTTTTCCTGTTTTGTAATGAAATATCAGACGAAAGCAATTTAGGGGACGGTTGGTTGTGGCTCACTTGTGCAAGTCTTGGTAGCAGCTGATCACTTCACATTCAATCAGGGGACAGAGAGATGTGTGCTGCTTCTCAGTTCCCTTCTTTGTTTTTATGCCACCAAGGACTCAAGCTCAGAGAATGGAGCCATTCATATTCAGGCAGGTCTTCTCACCTCAATCTAATGAAGATAGTCCTACCGCATGCTAGGATGCTGACCCATGCTGTCATGCTAGCAGGCATGGCTGAAGGTCTGACTCCTAGGTGACTTCAGATCTTGTCAAGTTGACAGTTGACATTAACCATCATATGTGCTCACCTCAGATGGAGAGGCATGAGGTCCCATTCAGCAGGGCCTGAAACCACACCTCGGCTCAGCACCCAGAGTCCATTGTGGGAATATAGAGGAAGTCGACATCTTTCGAGAAGATGTCATGGGAGAAATGCCATGTGTGTGGGCTACAAAGTGGGGACTTTCCCAAGGAATTGTCTGGGAAGAATGCAGAAGAGCCAAGGAAGCTGGCCCCATGGCTGGGGATGGATTGGGGAGAGAGACGTCAGAAGGTCCTCGATGTCTCAGGTCAGCCACTGGGAGCATTGTCAAGGGCCAGGTATCTGGAACAGAAACAGTGGGAACCGGAGGAGAGACTGCAGGGAGAGGAGCTGGGAGAGGAAGGGGTGCTATGGATGGGACCCGGGCAGGCAGAAAGGTGGGGAGTGGAACAGCTGAGGCTTTGTGTCCAAGTCTGGTGCTGTCAGCTTGTGGAAGGAACGGGAGCCCCAGAGAATGCCTGGGCGAGTCTGACAGAGTGCAGATGGGGTGCCTGGGGCAGGTGGAGTGAGGGGTGCTCTCACATGCACTTCACGGGAGGCTGGCAAAGCCGCATCTGGGGGAGAGCTGAGCTTGGAGAGGTGAGCTTGGGCTGTGCCATATCATTAAGGGAAGTCTGCTAGCTGCAGAGATCCCCAACACTCCAGTCCCACCGGGTCCCTCTGGGCTAAAGCCATTGAGTCTAGCCTGGTGCCTTTTCTAGTGCAGAGACTGCTGTGTCCCAAGGCTCACAGATGTCCCTGTCATCTTCATGCCCCTGACACCGGCCTCTCACCATCAGACCCACACACTAAGACAGGCCATCTCCCTTGTTAGGGACAGCTGACCAGCACCCAAGAGTCCCCTTTGTTGAGGTCAAGACATCCACAAGGTTCATAGGTTCCAGGAGAGATTAGACTCTGTTGAGAAGAAGCTGGGCCCTGCCCTGAGTTGTTCCTATTGAATAAAATAGTGTGGTGTTGGGTGGCGGCGGCAGGGGTTGGGGGGAGATGGTTGTGCCCTACTCTGTGAGACTCCTATTTACAGGGAACTTTTGACTCTGTTGTGAGAATGGAGGATGATGGCATGTCTGGGTGAGCATGCAAACAGCACCCCATATATCAGCACAGACTAATAAATGACTTAGTCCTGAGTGGACTAAGTCACCTGAGCCACCCTATACATTCACTGGGATGAACTGAGACAGTGGGTCCACAAGAGTGTAAAACATCACATAGAGGAACCATGGCCAAGAGCTTATTGGATACACAAGATCTCAAGAACCTGGACCCCAGCACGGCTATGACAGTGCCCTTATCAGCCTGTCATTCCAGACGGACCGTTGAGCTTGGTTTGGTTGTGATATTGATGCAGCCCACTTGGGACTGTTAGCCCATTCTCCTGCTCGCCTGTTTGACCCATGGTTCATGTGTTTTCTCCATCTAGACTCTGGTTCTGTCCCTTTGCCCCTGCAGTTCCCTCAAGTTCATCCATGTCATCACTCCCCATCCTCCCATCCCCATCCCCCCATCCCCCAATCCCCATTCCCATCCCCATCCCCATCCCCATCCCCCATCCCCCAATCCCCATTCCCATCCCCCATCCCCCATCCCCATGTCACGTCCTCGCCCCACCTCATTCACAGCAGCAGCTTCTCTGCAGATGGTTTGGTTCCTTGTCTCATCCATACCGACTCCATTTACATTTCTATCAGCTCGCTTCTGAAATCCTGAGCTCTGTATCATTCTATAACTCACATATATATGCCAGCTATACCCTGAACTAGTAGGGACTGAGGGATGCTGGGAGAACCTGGTAGCCAGGTCTGTTTTGGTATGTTAAATAGACCTCAGCCATTTGTCCCTTCTGGTACCACTGGACCTGGGGTTGCCAGGGAACTGCCCTGCTCTGCAAACTCTCCTGTTGAGTGTCCTGGTTTCATTTCTGTTGCTTTGATAAAATACCTTGACAACAAGCAACTCTGGGAGGAAAGGGTTTACTTCAGCTTACAGTTCTTGGTTACAGCCCTTAGAGAAATCCGGGTGGCAGGAGCTTAGAGCAGCTGGTCACACCACATTCACAGTCAAGAGCAGAGAGAAGTGGATGCATGCGTTGTACTTTCTTGCTTGCACTTAGCTCCATTTCTGCTGATATAGTCCAGGAGCCCCTCTGCCTAGAGAACAGCGCTGCCCACAGTGGTCTGTGTTAACATCAGTTAACAATCAAGACAGGTCAACCCAATACAGACGAGCCCTCATTGAGACTCTCTTCTCAGGTGAGTCTAGGTTGTGTCATATTGACAAATGAAGCTGACCACCACAGTGAATAATTGTAAAGTCTCATTTTGATAACGTCTGTTTCCAAACTCAGTCACAAAAGGACCATTCTTGATTTCCACCCATTTAACCTTAGCTTTTTAATGTAAAAAATTTCTACTTATTTATTTTGAGTATGTATGTGCACATATGTGTACATATGTATAAAGGTCAGAGGACAACATGTGGGAGTTGGTTCTTGCCTTCCACTATGTGGGTTCCAGGAACCAATCAGATTTCCAGCCTTGGCGATAGGTATCTTTATTCACTGAGCCATTTCACCAGTTCACCATTGGTTTTTGAAACAGTGATTGTAGATTAACTACCATGCAACAGGGTCCTGAGCACCTGGGGGACAGAATGTGACTGCTCTCCCAGCCTCCTGGGCATAGGAATAGTTATCCATGGCACAGACAGAGGCAGTGGTACAGCCAGGGTGTGTTACCACCACAGCCCAGCTATCCTACCTACTACAGTCCTGAGTATTCCAACACAGCTGAAGCACAAGAAAGTGGCCTTAAAGCCAACTTTATGAAGATGATATAATCCTTAGAGAGGAAATAAACACCTTAAAGAAACCCAGGAAAAGACAAACAATTGGATGAAATGAATAAATCCCCCAAAGAAACTCAAGAAAAGCAAATAAATAGGTGAAAGAGATGAATAAAGATCTGGAAGTGGAAATAAAAGAAAAAAAAAAACAACCCACAAACTGAGATGGAAAATCTAGGTAAGCAAACAGGAGCTACAGACACAAACATCGTCAACACAATACAAGAGATGGAAGAGAGAATCTCATAGGTGTCGAAGATACAATAGAAGAAACTGATATATCAGCCAAAGAAAATGTTAACGTAAAAATATGCTTGACCTAAAACATCCAGGAAATCTGGGACACTATGAAAAAAGTAAACCTAAGAATAATAGGAATAGAAAAAAAATATGAGAATACCAGCTCAAATGCCCAGAAAGTATTTTAACAAAAATAATAGAAGAAAAAAGTATAAGAAACTTACAAAACACCAAATAGATTGGACAGGAAAGAAAGTATCTTTACTACACAATAAACAAAATGCTAAATATACAGAACAAAGAAAAATATTAAAAGCTACAAGGAAAATGGCCAAGTACCATACAAAGGCAGACCTATTAGAATTACAGCTGACTTCTCAATGGAGACTCTAAAAGTCAGAGACGTTCTGTAGTCTGTAAGAGACCACAGATGTCAACCCAGACTACCATACCCAGCAAAACTCACAATTACCATAGATGGAGAAACCAAAATGTTACACGATAAAGTCAAATTTAAACAATGTCTCCTCAAATACAGCCAGCCCTGTGGGAGATATTCGAAGGAAAACTCCAACCCAAGTAGGTCAACAAGACCTGAAAACATAGGAAATAGATAATTTCACACCAGCAAAACGAAAAGAAGGGACACACACACACACACACACACACACACACACACACACACACACTCTATCACCAACAACAAAATAACAGAAATTTAGCAATTATTGGTCATTAATATTGTTCAATATCAGTGGACTCAATTCTCCAATAAAAAGGCACAGACATGGATGTGAAAGAGACAACAGAATGGATGCGAAAATAGAGTTCATTGTTCTGCTGTACTTAAGAAACACACCTCGAGGCTGGAGGGATGGCTCAGAGGTTAAGAGCACTGACTGCTCTTCCAGAGGTCCTGAGTTCAGTTCCCAGCAACCACATGGTGGCTCACAACCACCTGTAATGAGATCTGGTGCCCTCTTCTGGCATACAGGCAGGCAGAAGACTGCATATGTAATAAATGAATACATCGAAAGAAAGAAAGAAAGAAAGAAAGAAAGAAAGAAAGAAAGAAAGAAAGAAAGAAAGAAAGAAAGAAAGGAACCTCAACATCTGGCATTATCTCAGAGTAAAGGGTTAGAAACAAAGTTTCCAAGAAATAATCCTAAGAAACAAGCTGTTGTAGACTTTGAACCAAAATTAATCAAAAGATACAGGGAAGGATACTTTGTACTCATCAAAGGAAAAATCCAGCAAGATGATCTTGCAATTTTTAGCATCTATGCCTCAAATGCAATGGAGCCCACCTTTTTAAAAGAAACACCACTAAAACTTAAATAACACTTCAGCCTCACACACTGATAGCGGGAGACTTCAATACCATTCCCTCAGCAGTGGACAGGTCATTCAAACGAAAACTAAACAGAGAAACAAGGGCGCTAACAGATGCTATGAACCCAACAGATCTAGCAGATGTCTACAGAACATTTCACCCAAACCCAAAAGAATATACCTTCTTCTCAGCACTGAACTTTCTCCAAAACTGACCACATACTTAGTCATGAAGCAAGTCTCAACAGATACAACAAAAATTGCAATAAAGTCCTGTGTGTTATCAGACTACCAGGGATTGAAATTGAGTTTAAACAACAGAAAGCCTACAAACTCATCTCAAGTGATCAAGGCAGAAATATAAAAAATAAATTAAAGATTTCCTATTCAATGAAAATGGACACACAGTACACTCAGACTTATGGACACAGTGAAAGTGGTGCTTGGAGCAAAGTTCATAGCACTAAGTGCTTACATAAAGAAACTGGAGAGATCTCATCCTAGCCACCTAACGGCATACCTGAAAGCTCTAGAACAGAAAGAAGCGAGCTCATCCAAGAGGAGCAGATGGCGGGAAATAGTCAGCCCAGGGCTAAACGCAATAAAATGTTGAAATCAAAAACAAAGAGAACAATACAAAGAATCAATGAAACAAAGAGTTGATTCTTTGAGAAAAGCAACAAGACAGACAAATCCTTTCCTGAACTAACTAAAAGTCAGAGAAAGAATACCCAAATTAACAAAATCAGAAACAAAAGGGGGATATAGCAACAGACACCGAGGAAATGCAAAGATTCATTAGATCATACTGTAAAAACTTGTGCCCCATAAAATTGGAAAATCTAAAAGAAATGGATAATTTTTCTTGATATATACCACATAGTAAAGTTCAATTAAGATCAGATAACATCTAAGGAAATAGAAGCAGTCATTAAAATTCTCCTAACCAAAACAAACAACCTAAGAAAACAAAACAGAGCATCAAAACAAACAAACGAAAATGCCCCACCAAGAACCAGAAAGTTTTAGTGAAGAATTCTACCAGACTTTCAAAGAGAGTTAATGTCACGTCTCCTCAAATTATTCCACAAAATAGAAACAGAAGGAACACTGCCAAATTCATTTTATGAGGCCACAGTCACCCTGATACCCAAACCACACAAATATTCAACAAAGAAAGAATTACACACCAATTCCTTTCATGAATATAGATGCAAAAATAATAAAATACAACCCAAATCCAACACATCACGAAGGTCATCCACCGTGGTCAAGAAGGCTTCATCCTAGAGATACAGAGATGGTTCAACATACAAAAATCAGTCAATATAACCCTCCAAAAAAAAAAACTGAAAGAAAAAACTCACATAATCATTTCATTAGATGCTGAAAAAGTCTTCGATAAAACCCAACACTCCTTCAGGATGAAAAATCCTAGAGAGATCAGGGATGCAAAGGACATGGTTAAATATAATAAAGGCAATTTACAGCAAGCCAATAGCCAACTTCAAAGCAATTCCACTAAAATCAGGAACAAGATGAGATTGTCCATATATATATATATATATATATATATATATATTCAATATGGCACTAGAAGTTCTGATAAGACAACTAAGGGAAGATCAAAGGGATACAAATTGGAAAGGAAGAAGTCAAACTATCACTATTTGCAGATGATATGACAGTATACACAAGTGACCCTAAAAATTCTACCAAGCAATTTCTATAGCCACTTTTAGTGAAGTGGCTGAATATAAGATTAACTAAGAAAGGAAATCAGTAGTCCTATACACAAATGACAAACAGACTGAGAAAGAAATCATGGAAACAATACCCTTCATAATAGCCATAAATAATATAAAAAAAATCTTGGGGCAACTCTAAAGAAGCAAGTGACAGATTTATCCAACAAAAACTTTGAATCTTTGAAGAAGGAAAGATCTCCCATGCTCATGGATTGGTAGGATTAGCATAGTAAAAGTGGCTACACTATCAAAAGCAATCTACGGATTCAACACAATTTCCAACAAAATTCTTTACAGACCTTGAAAGAATGATACTCAACTTCGTATGGAAAAACAAAAAGCCAGGATAGTTAAAATGACCTTGTGCAATAAGAGAACATCTGGAGGGCTCACCACCCTGATTTCAAGCTGTACAACAAAACAATAGTAATAAAATCTGCATGGTATTGGCATAAAAACAGGCACCTTGATCAATGGGATAGAACCAAAGATCCAGACATTAATCCACACACTTATGGACACCTGATCTTTTATAAAGAAGCCACAAATATATAATGGAAAAAGGAAGCATGTTCAATAAATGGTTTTTGTCTAACAGGGTGTCTGCATGTAGAAGAATACAAATAGATCTATATACGTCACCCTACACAAAACTTAAGTCCAAGTGTATCAAAGATCTCAACATAAAACCAGATACACCGAACCTAATAGAAAAGAAAGCGGGGAACAGCCTTGAACTCGCTGGCAAAGGAGACAGCCTCCTGAACAGAACACCAATAGCTCAGGCACTAAGATCAACAACGGATAAATGGAACTCATGAAACTGCAGTGCTTCTGTGAAGGCAAAGGGCAGTCTACAGAACAGGAACCAAGCCCACATCTGACAGAGGGCTAATAGCCAAAATATACAAAGAACTCAAGAGACTAGATATCGATAAACCAAATTATCCAATCAAAAACGGGGCACAGAGAATTCTCACTAGGAGAATCTCTCATGGCCGAGAAAGACTTAAAGACATGTTCAGCCTCTTTAGTCATCAGGGAGATGCAAATCAGGACGACTCTGAGATTCTATCATACACCCCTCAGAATGGCTAGGATTAAAACACAAGTGACAGCTCGTGCTGGTGAGAATGGGGAGCAAGGAGAGCACCCCTCCCTTGCTGGTGGGAGTGCAAACTTGTACAGCCACGATGGAAATCAATATGTTGGTTCCTCAGTAAATTGGGAATTGATCTACCTCCAGACCCAGCCATCCACTCCTGGGCCTATACCCAAACGTGATGTTCCACCATCCCACAAGGACACCCGCTCAACCATGCTCATTGCGGCTTTATTCACAGTAGCCAGAAACTGGAGTTGGGGGAGGGGGAGAGGGAAGCCTAGATGTCCCTTAACTGAAGAACGGATAAAGGAAAGGTAGTGCATTTATACAACATAGTGTCACTCAGCTGTTACAAATAATGACAGCAAGAAATTTACAGGCAAATGGGTACAGCTAGAAAAGATCATCCTGAGTGAGGTAACCTAGACCCAGAAAGACAAACGTGGTATGTACTCACTTCTAAGTAGACTTTGGCTGTTAGCTAAGGGACAGTAATGATTCAATCCACAGACTCAGAGAGGATAAGTGGCAAGGAGGGCTCTAGGGTGGGACTGATGGACCTCCCTGGGGAGGGGGAAATAGATTTTATGGGTGGATTGGGGGCAGGCGAGGATGGGAACAGGAGAGATCAGGTCGGGAGTGGGAGAGGTGGAGGGAGAGAGTAGTAGAGGAGATGACTGAAATGGGGGGGGACTTTGGGGTGTGGTAGACACCTAGTGCTGTGGAAACTCCCTATAATCTATGGTAATGACCCTAGAGAAGTCTCCTAGTAAAGGGGCTTACAGAGTCTGAATTGGTCATCTTCTGCACCCAGGCAAGGCTCCTAGAAGTGGGACTGGGACATCAACCCAGCGGAAACCTTTGACCTACAATCTGTCCTGCCTTCGAGACTGCGCGGGGTGGAGGGGGGTGGGGGTGGCACAGAACTTGTGGGAGTGGCCAACCCCTGATCGAACTTGAGACCCATGCCACTAAGAGGAAGCCTACAGCTGACACTGTCTGGATGACCAGGAATCAGAGACAGAACATCCCAGAACCCAGGACAGAACCAAACATGACTGTCAAAACAAACAAACAAACAGACAGACAGACAGACAGACAAAAACAAAAACAAAAACAAAAACAAAAACAAAAACCCAATGAAATGATTCCTAACAATTTTCTGCTGTCTGGTTGATTGGCCCAGTCGTCATCAGAGGGGTGTCACCCAGCAACGGATGGGAGCAGATGCAGATGCAGAGACCCGAGGCAAACACTAGGTGGCGCCAGGAGAGCCCTGCAGAAGACCCGGAAGAGGGATTGTAGGAACCAGAGGGTTTGAGGACACCGGGTTAACATGGCCACAGAATCAACTAAGCAGGCTCTCAGGGGCTCACAGAAACTGGAGACAGACCCTGCATGTGTCTGAGCTGGGTCCTCTGCATATACCTTATGGTTGTACAGCTTGGTGTTTTTGTGGGACTTCCAGCAACGGGAATGGGCTTGCACTTGGGACCACATCCATCTGTGACATGAGGGTTTGTGCCCAGTGTGGGCTGGGGACCTCGTCTTCTGGGCTCTGAGCCACTTGAATGGAATGGGTCTTTGGACAACCTGGCTACAATCTTGAGGCGTTTTCTTACATACCTTCAGGACAGGATGGTGTCCTTTTCCCTCACTGATAGCCTAGTTCCTACCTACCTTTGGCACCACAGACAGAGTGGGTAAACCACTCCATCCTCCCATCGAGGTCCCCCAGGCCCACTGTTCTGAATCCTCTCACCAACCTCACTGTCTCTTTCCCACAGGTCCCCATCTTCTGTCCCACACAAGGCCCACGGCCCTGGGTTTGAGGAAGTGCCTGATCAAAACTACTTAAAAGGACCAGAAATAGCCCAAGGCCAGCTCAAAGCACCTAAAGGTAAGAGGGGCATGGTGGGGGCTTGGCATTGATTGCCCACTTCAGACCCTACAGAGGACACTTGCAGGGTCCTTACATTCAGGGATCATCCTGGACTTACCTCCCCATTGGTCTGTCTCCAGGGCTGGTGTCCCTCTACACTGAATAGGGGATACACGTTAACCCAGAGCAGAAGATGTACAACAGCAGCCCTGCCTTGGCCTTTTCCTTGAGGGCCAGTAGGGATAGATGACTGATCTAAACAGCCCAGGTCCTCCTCACCTCTCCCCTACCCGAGTAGCTCCCTGTCCTATACTTTTTCCCCAACCTTTACTTTTTTCTCAGCCACTCAGCACTTTTTCAGTTAGTTTTGTTTTGTGGTACTGGATACATGTGAGGCCAGCATTCTCCATCTTCAGGCTCTGACCCCAGTGCTCAGGGTTCGGTAGGCAGCTGGCATGTGTTAGCTGGGTCACCCTGCGTGGACTTGGCAGACTTGCGTCTTGGAGCTGGTGGCTTCCTGCACTCTGGACCAGCTCCCTCGGTGTGTCTGCATTTGGAATTCTGAAGGCAGAGTGACCCAGTGTTCACTTGTGTCCTTATCACACGGATCCTTCTGCTGGGCTAAGGACAGCTGGTGAGGCAGGATAAGGTGAGCTAGGGCCTCTATTTCAGGTCTTACCAAAGCAACAGGCTTCTCCTCTTCCCCCACACCAGGGGCCACTAGTAAACCCATCTCTGTAAGCCCAAAGCAGCCCTATCTGGCTAGTACTCACCTTCAGTGGGACTTGAAGGGCCTTTGCTTTCGTTTCCTGATCCGATGCAGCAGAAGTAGAAGCCACTGGCTTTACATCTCTAAGCAGAACCTCTGGATACAGGAGCAGGGGCATGGGGCACCAGTGCACACGTGTCTTCTCCCCTCCCTCCTGGGCAGGGCTTAGCTCCCCTTCTGTTCAGTGATCAGGCCTAGTCCTTCCCTTCCTTCCTGCTCAGGGGTCAGGGTCGGTTCCCTTCCTGCACGGGGGTCAGGGTCAGCTTCTCTGCTCTCTTCTATGCAGGGATCAGGGGTCAGCCTTCCTGTGCAGGAATCAGGGTCATCCCCCTTTCCAGGGCAGGGGACAGAATCAGCTTCCCTCCTGTACAGAGATCAGGATCAGCCCCTCTCATTCCTCCCAGGGAAGGACCAGGATCAGTCCCCTTTCTTGTGAAGAGATTAGGCTCAGCTCCCCATCTGTGCAGGGTCAGGGTCAGCTCTCCCCTGCCTCAGTTTCTGCATACGGATGGAAGCACTGTGCATTCGCTCTTCCAAGGAATGCTGGGACATCGTCTTGTGCCAGAGAAAGTGAAAGGCAAAGATTCTCCGCTTACCTTCCAGACTCACACAGTCCAAGCCCCACTCTGTCCCAGTGCTATCCAGGCTTCCCTTAAGAATCCCTTCTTTTTCTTCACTCTCTTCCTCCTCACATTTGCAAGAGAAAAAGAGTCTATCTCCCCCTGAAGCTAGTCAGCAGGGGGCAGCAAAGCTCTCCCTCAAACCAGGGACCGTGTTCGCTTCAGCCAACTTGAACAGCCACCAGAGGAAGTAGATTCTGGGTGGCATGAGTGTGCAGGTCTCAGAGAAACACCAGGGGGAGGGGAGGTTCATGGAGACGCAGTGGGAGCTAAGCCAGGCAGCCAGACGGACACAGGCCTGCATTTAGAGGTGCTTTATAGACACACACGATACATAAAATAATGTTAGAATATAAGGGATATATAGACTATCATCTGTCTGTCATCTATGTATCTATCACCTATCATCTATCTATCTTCTATCTTCCTATCACTTCTACTACTCTGGAGGACTCTACTTAATACAGCCGGCATCACCATTGCTTTGGTGTTCAGCGTTCTGAGACCTGACTTCATTTACATAAAGCACCAGGGCAGGCGAACTGAAAGCCAGGGCACTGGTAGAAGTCAGGGTTGGGACTGGAGAAGCAGCTCAGTGGTTCAGTGTGTGTACTGCTCTTTCCGAGGACTGGACTTCAGTTCTCAGCACCCTCACAACCACCTCTAACTCCAGCTCCGGGGGGATTTCACTCCTCTGTCCTCTACAGGTGCCTGCACCCGTGTACTCGCCAACCCCCAAACACATAATTAAAAAGGCTTAGGTCTGCCTTGGCAGACAGGTGACTGGGGGTGGGGGTGGGCAGAGAGCCAGGCTCTTTTCTTTTTCTCTTCTAACATGGCCTTTTCATCCACACACTAGAAGCAGAGAGAGCGAGAAGCCGGCCCCCAGTGACGTACGTCTTCCAGCCAGGCTGCATCTCCTCAAGGCTCTATAGCCTCTCCAAACACTGCCACCAACTGGGAAACCACATGTTCAAACACATGAGCCCATAGCAAACATTCCGCATTAAAATGGCTGCAGTCGCCCTGCCAGGCAAGGGTAGTTGTTCCCTTTATGTTCTTGCTAGCTGTGGACGTCTGCAGAGGGGCTGGCCTGAGGTCATGTACTGTGTCTAGGGACTGTACCAGAAAGGGTACCACTGCACAGGCCACAAGGTACAAGGAGGCTTGTGTCTCGCTCCGACGGTACGTTCAGGCTCATGACACTTCATGCTCTTGCTCCTGTGCAAATGAGCAAGTTTCCTGGTGGTTAGTTAAAGCTGGTAGGTGGCCCTGTCACCAGTGCCCTGCCCTCTGCTGTGGCTATACATGGGCCAAGTAAGACAGCTTCACACAGCGCCGCCATCAGGTGGTGATGCCTATGTGCCCAGCCTTGTGCCAAGTGATAGTCACCTAAAATTCTCCTGAGCCTAGATGGTGGTGGCTAACGCCTCCCCTCAAGGAGAGCTGAAGTTTTTAGGGGAAATGGCTGACTCTGGCTTGGGACAGGAGACACAAGATGCCCAGACACCTTGTAGGGCAAGAAAGTAAGAACAAGGTCAATCAAGATCACTAGAGCAAGCTGAGAGTCCCCATGACTACAGCCAGAGTGACAGAGAACAAAGTACCCCAGGACTGCCATCGGGATGTCAGGGAAGGAGCCACAAGCCCAGGCCATGGTAAGTGGTTGAGTTAATGAAAGGGAAGACAAGATCGCCTCCTACACAGAGGGATGCCACATAAATGTCACCAGGGCCCTGCCCTCGAGGAGGAGACTTGAACCCCCACTCTTAGCAATGGGCTGTACATAGCAACTTCCATCTAGAGGACTTAAAATAAAAGGTGACATCATTGTACTTGTCTAGGCCATCGAAGTCCACATCACCAGTGACGAGTCAGACTGATGAGGTGGCCTCAGTGGGATGACAGTGGTGTGCTACCTCTGTTCCTCCTCTCAGGAGGGCAAGACCCCACCAGGAGGGACTGGTTGGACAAGCTCCACGGAGGGCTATCCAGCACGCCTCGGACTGTCAAAGGACAATTTCTGCAGAGAGTCTGTCACCTCCAAGAGGAGCCCCGAGGACCCTGATGCCTCAGGGCCACGCATGGTCCTGAGCCAGAAGGGCAGTAGGTGGAAACAGGCTCTGGGTGCGGTGTAGACTTACATACATGTTCATGGTCAACATGTATGCTGGTTCCTGAGCTCTGACAATATGGCTTCCGGTGAGCTGCCACAGTAGGGGCATGGGGCCGGGGGAGGGGGAACTTAACACTGTCCGCCTAATTTTGTTGTAGATACAGAAATGGCCAAAACTCAAGTTTGTTCTCTATGTTAGCTGTGTGCTGAGGAAGGTTTTGGAAAGGCAGGGAGATTGCAGGGGAGTGGGAAGGGAGTCTGCTTGAGGCCCTCTGTCGGCCGGCTGAGTCAAGAATCCAGAATGGTTAACACCGTTCATGGGAG
Source organism: Rattus rattus (assembly GCF_011064425.1). Taxonomy (NCBI): domain Eukaryota; kingdom Metazoa; phylum Chordata; class Mammalia; order Rodentia; family Muridae; genus Rattus; species Rattus rattus. The sequence goes on from NC_046164.1 coordinate 69,726,648, forward strand.
GCCACAGACAGGGTGATATGCTGTTCACAGAGAGATTTCAAGTTATCGTCATAGACATCCACGCTTAAAACCTGGGTGCATGTGAACAAGAACGGTGTTCTCCTTTCCCAGCTGGGAACCTCGAAATTTCTGGGTCTCTCATAGGTGTCTCATAGGATCTCCATTTACAGTAAAAGATACTTAACTGTTGTGATACATGGCTCTGTCTTACCAGAGGATAAGCCGATCCAAGGCACGTCAGGAGCCACCCGATGATCTCATTCACCAGAGAGAGAGGAGGAAGAAGGTCCTCAAGAAGGCTTGACAGAGCAGAAGACACCACTGAGGCCACACATGTGAGGCTGCTACCACAAAGGCGTTTAGACATGGCCGTCTCTCGAGAAGCCCACAGCTACATAGGGTGCATGCTGTCCTCTCCCAGAGAGCCCCTCTCGTCTCTGCGCTCGTGATTAAAATTATGTTAAAGTCTCTTTTAATAAACCCCAGCCCGGCTTCACTGGCTTTTCTTGAGATTCTTTTCTGGGGTACAGTCAAGAATCCTGGCATTGTCTGAGTGGGGATCTCTGGGAGGCTGCTGTGGGTGGAAATGAGGAGCTATGTCTGTACCTGCACTCCACTGAGGCTGATCAGGCTGTTGCTGATGCCCAAAGGTTGCTGTCATTCTCAGGCAGAGGTGGGAGGTGCGTGTAGGCACAGGCTGAAAGGTACCCAGATGGCCCTGGAGTCCCCTAACCACACGTCTGGTATCACTCGCATCCAAGGCTGTGTTTCTGGTTCCCGGGTGCTCTCCCTGTGCACTCCAATCTGAGTGACCGGATCCATCTCCTGTCCACTTCTCCAGCAATTCTCCTTTTGCATCCTCCATGTCCAGCCCTCTCTCCTCTGCAGCCAGTGCATTCTCAGTCTCTCTGGGTCACTCTCCTTGTCCCTTCTTGTTTTCTAGACATGCTGGCTGTTCCCCCAGATGAGGCTTGCCCAGGCTGAGGACCCCAGAGCCTCACTGGTAAGGACTTCAATGTACCCTTGGCACCAGTCTAAGCAGCCTTCTCCCCTCCTGCACACGCACAAGCCGTTGATCTGACCTCTGCTAGAATCTTTAAATCAGATGTATTGATTATATGTCAACGGGAGGGTGGGAGCGGCTGACTCTGCCTCAGCCTGGCTTGGCTTAGAAAACAGGGACTTGGGGCAGGGGTAGGAGAGGACTCCCATGTGACTCACATAAAAAGGTTGTCCCTGTTTATAAAAAAAAAAAAAGTGGGCATGGACTGACTGAAAGAAGCTTCCTGATTGTCCCAGAGTTAGTTACATTGGCCACCTTCCCTTGGACTGTCTCTTGAACTCTCTTACTTCAGCCAGCACTGGTCACCTGAAATGATGCTCACCTGAGGCAAGGTATCCTCCACGGTGACCCAGATACCCACCGACTGAAGGCTCCACTCAATGGCACAGTTAAGTAGGTGGGTGCCTTCACATCACCGACAGACCCCACTCACCTGTCATCCAGTGGGCTGCCTCTGTAGAACACACTGCAGTCTCTAGAGCAGATCTCAACCCCCACGGCTAGGGTGTCCTAGGGACCAGAGCCCTTCATGTGTGGGGAACCAGGTGAGGCTCACGGTCGGCCTGGGAAGGCAGGGCTTATGTACTCAGACTTGAAGGCACAGCAAAGCTCTGGGGAGGGCATGAGAAGCTCAGAGGAAACCGTCCACAGAGGGACCAGCAGGGAGACAGGATGACCCCTGAATGCTTTAGGGATGTGCACCACACTGAGGTGGTGATGAAGCCCCAGGAGTTCAGAATCACGAGGGCCTTGCTCTGTGGTGGGCCCAGGCTGGACCAGCTTATGATTCTCCTCCAGTCCCTTGAGATTGAGAACATCGATCCTGACTCATGAGAGAGGAAACAGAGGCACTAAATGGTTCAGTAAAGTACTGAGGGTGACATGCAGCTCTCAGGGGATGGCGCTATGCAAATTTGTCCCGAATAAAGGGGAGCCATGCAAGGCTCTTCAGTGGGGGGACAAATCATGAGGCTAGCACTGAGTCACTGCGGTTAGGGGCACAGGGGAGGCAGATTCCAGCCCATCACCTGGGTGGGCAGGTCACCATCTTCCTCAGGCAGGTTGGGGTGAGGGGGCAGAGGTGTCTCATGAATGGTGTGCAAGAGCGTCCATGTCCCTGGGAGGCAAGGAGCCCCCTCCCCCTCAGCGTCTACTGGCACCCCTACCTTGCTGTGCTGCGCCATTCCCAGCACCTTGTTTCTGCAGCCCCTTGGACCATCTCATGGAACTCTCCATTCTAAGACCAGAAACTTCCGCCTGCTCTGGCAGGAGCCTGGAGCAGTCGATGATAATTAAAAAGTTCATGTAATTAACATCGGCAGAGGAGCTGCTGATAAAGTCCTCAATATTTTCCTTCCATCGATGGCTTTGTGTTTTATGACCCTTCAAAGTACCGCTGAGCTGTCCAGAGGCATTTCTGAAATCCAGACCACAGTTGGCCATTCCCAAGCCTGGCTCTTCCGAGGGCATGGCTACGAGGAGCTGCAAGTGCATCTTCATGACTTGCAGATTATCCCTTGGGAGGGGGCTTCTTGGCCCCCTACCTCAACTCCCCACCTTGGAACCTTCTCTTTCTTCCTGCCTTGCAGGGAGAGGCCCGTTCTGTGGGCTGCGCTCACACATTGGGGCTGGCAGAGCAGGTAGGCTTCACTAGTTCAGGGTGTATGATGAGGACGGTCTTTGTTCTTGTGGTTCTACATTCCCTTCTGTCCACTGAGTGGGACAATGTCCATGTCTGTCAGTTATAGCAAACTCCACTGTGCTGAGAGAAAGACCCCCAAATATGTATATAACGTCTCAAGTGGGACAGCCATTCACTTTTTGTTAAGGAGCCTTCCTGGCACATCATCCTGGCCATGTCTTTGCTATGACTCTCAGGCCCTCACTGTCACCCAATGGCTGCCTTCCCTAAGAGCTCTGACTCCACCTGCCTTGGCTAGGTGGTGCTAGGGAGGTGCTAGTTGTGAAGGGCAAAGGAGAGTGCAGAGCCAGCATACCATGGACACCCTTCTTTCCCCTATACCTCTTGTAGCTGGAGCTCAGCCTTGTGGCTTAAACTAATCACAAGGGAGACAAGGAGATACCCTCCAGCTCTGTGTTCAGGAAGGTGAGAAAAATGTAGACTTTTGACAGGCAGCTCATGGTCTCTGTAGCATACCCACGGCTTGTGCAAAAAGCCAGTAAAAGAAATGGAGTAACCAATGCATTAGCCCTTTGTACTGTGGTGCAGAAAAGAGGATTCTGATAGGAGCTACCCATTTGTGAGTGCTTAAGAACGAATATGAAAGGGAAGGGACATTTTTTTTTTTTTACTTGATGGTTATGTAGACGGATGCATGGCCAGACAGACTGGGTGGGGGTGAATTGGGTGGGCAAGTGGATTGATCAGTGGATGGGTGGATTTGTAAATGGATGGGTTCTTAGGTGGGTGAACAGATGTATGGGCAAATGGATGGATAAGTGGATAGATGGTAGACGGTTTGATGGATGGATGGGTATGTGGGTTAAAGATAAATGAGGGAGTAGGTGGATGGATAGGTGAGTGGGAGTGTGATTAGATGGTTGAGTGGGAATCTAAGTAGGTAGGTAGGAGGGTGAATGAATGGGTGGGTAAATGCATAGATAGATGGACGCATGATTGTGTGTATGGTAGATGGGTGGATAATGAATGGATAGATGGATGTATAGGTGCTGGACTATGTTGTGTCAACTTGACACCAGATAGGGTTATTTGGGAAGAAGAAGCCTCAATTGGAAAGATGACCCTACCAGTGTTGATTAATCGTTGATGTAAGAGGACCCTGCTCACTGTAGGTGATGTCACCCTGGGTTGGTGGGTCTGGGTTCTGTATGAATAAGAGACTGAACAAAGCATGAAGAGAATGCCAGTAAGCAGCACTCCTCCATGGCTTCTGCATCAGTCCTGCCTCTATGTCCCTGCCCTGTTTGAGTTCCTATCTTGACCTCCTTCAGTGATGGACTACGATATGGAAGTGTTAGTGAAGTAACTCCTCTCCTCCCCAAGTTTCTTATGGTCGTGGAGTTTTATCAAAGCAATAGACACCCTAAGACAGATGCCCAATGGTTATGAGTTGATGGGTGGACAAATGGACGTATGTATGAAGTAGTTTGGTGAGTGGGGGTGAAGCCTGAAGGAGGATCCAGTATCCAGACAGAGCAGTCTCAGTTGGCTCCTGAAGCAATGATTGGCCCTAAGTAACTAGAGCAGCTAAGTCCCAAGTCCTGTGGTGGGACCTGAGAGAGTGACCTATCTCTTGGGACTGAGAGGATATGGCTTGATCTGTTCATGGTGCTCCCTTGTGACCGTAGTATGGACCTCTTGTGGCCGTAGCGTAACCCCATGGCTATAGAACCCTCCCATAACCAAGTGTCCCTCCATGGCCAGGGAGTTGGCGCAATGCCACTTGTGGCCTCAAAGCTCCTCCTGTACTACACAAGTATCTCGGGCTCTCTGTCTCCTACTCACAGCAGAAGGATGGAGCCTTGGTCCTTCACACTTGGCAAGTGTGACTTGCTTACCTGTTGCAGGGCTGGTGTGGGCGCAGCTTACTCCATGATGGATTAATCAGAAACGAGCCATTGATCCCAGCAGACGAGGTCTCATTACTCATGTTGAACCACATTGAGAGCAAGGTTCCCAGCATTAGAGCTATGCTACTGGGCGGGAGCAGTTCCCATCTCTTCTCTCTCCTCTTTCTCCCTGTGATTCTGTAGATGAGTCCTGTGTGCTCCAAAGCAGGAAGGTCATGTGTCAAGGGCAGAGGGTCTCCAAGGCATAAGGAATCCAGAGACCAGTATGGCCAGCTCTGTGGTCTGGGAAAATGGCTTCACTGACAAGTGGGCAGGCTCCCAGGCCTGAACTGGGGTGGGTAGTAGTTATTAATAGCAGCTAGGCTGGTACAGTCCAGCAAAAAGGCAAGCCCCTCCTCCATGATCTCCAAGAAGCCACTGGGCCTGGCTGAGCAGGGGGAGTCTATCAGAAGGACTGCCTTGGCTGAGGTTGACAGGGAGGTGGGAGATAGGGGAGGGTACCCTGTAGTGTTCAGGGAAAGTGGTGTGGTCCAGTCAGGATAGATGGAGGGATGTGAAGAAGAGGGTTGGAGCCTGAGCTCCTCCAGAGGCTGAATTGAGGAATGCAGAAGGGTACTAGGAGACTCCTCAGTGGATCACAAGCTTCCTCAATGAAGCATGAAGCCCCAAGCTAAAATCTCCAGCACCCATGTAAAAAGCCTCCCTCACAGTGCTGGAGGGAGCAGAGACAGGAGGATCCCAGGTGCACACTGGCCAGCTAGACTACGAAAACGGTGAGCCCCACGTTCAGCGAGAGAACCTGTCTCAAAAGATATTATGGCTCAGTAGGAAAGTTCAAGCCTTGAGACCCAAGTTGGATCGCTGGAAACCACAGAGGAAGCTACATGTGCCCTGAGCCTGTTACCCCAGCAGAGCCAGACCCAGGAGGGTTGTCTAGATGCTCACAGGCCAGAGAGCCTGGTGCAGATATCACGGCAAAAACCACAAGAAAGACACTGGCTCAACAAGGTGGAAGGCAAGAGCCAACTCTGGAAATACATTCTCTGATCTCCACATGTACACCATGGTGTGTGTGTGTGTGTGTGTGTGTGTGTGTGCGTGTGTGTGTGTGTGTGTCTGCATGTGCACACATGCAAATTAAATGTAAAAGGTGGAATCCAATAGAGAAAGAAACCCAACCTCTGGCATCCACACAGGTCTGCCCTGGCAAGCGTGCTTGCACACATATATGCACACCCAGGCCTATACCACATGCCTATGCCCAAAGCCCCGAAGATGAACTGAAGGAAGAAGAAGAAAAAGAGATAGCAGGGACAGGCTGTGTGCCTAGTGTCTCCCTCCTCAGGCTAAGTGCCACTCCAAGAATTTAAGGCTTTTGCAGCACCTCACCTTGGGCTCCAGAAGTGATGGTCATAGAACTATGGAGCAGGGCTTTGGACCACTAATGGAATGTGTCCCTAGGATGGTGGGAACAGTTTTATGGTTTGAGGCATTGTGTTTTGTACTTAGAAAGGTTATAGCTGTGTAGCAAGTGTGGGTGATGGCTGGAAGTGCAGGAAGGCTGGGCACAGGCTGCGGTCTCTCTGGCCTTCTGTTCCCAGTGAGGCTGCTACAAGCCTTGGCCTGCTCGGTTTCCACTGCCGTAATTGGGCTGATGGTACTCAGACCCCACCCTTCCGGGGCACCAGAGGCAGGTCATTCACTTACTGGCCTACTTGCAGAGCTCAGAGGTCTGAGGAACCTGGTATTTAATTAGAGGGAGATTGGTGCTGCTATTTCAAAGCCAGCCACTGATCACCTCAGCCTGCAATCAGATGGCTTCACTGCGCATGCGCGGTCCGGGCTGGGTGGAGCCCGCTGTGAGCTGTGCGCTTTGAGTGAGGTATCCAGAGGACAGGGGGCAGCTGGAGCTGCGATAGCTCTGGCAAGAATCCCATTAGGATATATCTTCCAAAATGGACTGTCTCCTTGTGACCAGTCAAGCCCAGGACCTTGTCACAGTGTTGCACTAAGCCCTGGAAGACAGGTCTTCATAGGGTCCGGCATGGCTCTAGGCAAAGCTATACATAGATTCAGGCCTCGACCCCTCCCTGCTCTCTTCCTCACTGTGTATCCTCTACCTGACCTGCTTCTAGAGCACCATCCCAAATAACACCTACACGGGTCCCACCTGCCAGGTAGGGACAGACTGCTGCTGGGGTCTGTAAGCATTTACCTGCACCTGCTAACTACTCAGTTTGGCCCTTCTGCACATCGTGTTTTGGGGAGGGCTTTATGGAGACCTCTGAAAACAAGGGCGTTGCCTGAGCCCCTTAGTTCTGGAGAGTTATGGGCCTCCCTAAAGGGTCTGTCTGTCTGTCTGTCTGTCTATCTATCTATCTATCTATCTATCTATCTATCTATCTATCATTTATCTATCTATCATTTATCTATGCAATCTGTCATCTGATACCTACTATCTCATCATCATCTATCTATAAAATCTACTGTCTAGCCCAGTATGGTGGTGCATGCCTTTAATCCCAGCACTCAGGAGACAGGGACAGGTGGATCTCTGTGAGTTTGAGGCCAGCCTGGTCTACAAAGCAAGTTCCAGGGCAGCCAGGGTTGTTACACAGAGAAACCTTGTCTCAAAAAACAAACCAAACTGAAACTCCATTGTCTACATGCACACCTACCAACCTGACCATTAGCCATCACCTATATCTATTTGTCTGTCACCTACTTCCTGTAGCTAGACAGACAGACAGTCTTCTGCCGTCATGATCTTGAGAGGTTCTGGGTCTTATCTTGTGTTGAAAGAGGACACCACACATAGATTGTTCTCTGCATGTTTAGACAGAGACTCCGAGGGTGTATCACACAGGGGCTGTGAGTGATGAGTGGTTTGTCACTAGTATAAACTACGAAGACTCAGTCTTTCTTTGAGTCAGGGAACAATGGCCATCAAGACTCAGAGCTTCAGTCACCTCCTGCCATCTCAGAACCTGGCCTGGGCCTCAGACACATCATCCTCATGGCTACAAGCTGGCTTCCCTGAAAGCTGTGTTGAAGTGGGTAAGACCAGGCTTCGTGGGGGAGGGGGAGTCTTTCCCCTCCCTGTTAGGGAGCAAGAAACTATTTTCAGGGTCCTTCCTGCTTGCTCAGGGACCAAAACCTTGCCAGTAAGAAGGAAGGGACTTGGGGCATAGGACTCCCGGGTTCCTGAGGGTCTTCCCCTGATGCTGGCAGAGAACTGGATTCAGATCTAGCAACAGCTGTGCACATCCAGGCACAGGGGCGGGATGTGGGGGCAGGGAAGGCCCCTAAGGCCAGTCAGTCTGATTGTTGAAAGGAAATGTTCTTACAGGCAGAGATTTCCAGCAGCCACTGGCAGTTTAATATACCCAGCGCCCAGGCAAGGGGCAGTTGGCTGGTGCAGGCTGCAGAGAGCAGGCAGTGCCCACAGCAGAGAGGAAATGAAATGCCCGCTCTGCTCCCGAACAATGCCACTGATCAGTTCCCAGATCAGGCTGGGCTCTGTGAGGGCCACGGTTAGGCAAGGCCAGCAGGTGCAAGTGAGGCCATGGGACAGGAGGGAGGTGGCTGCAGGCTGTAGCGCTAGACCTCCTAACGGCCTGCAGGGCTTCAGTTTTGTCCTCTATGAAATGGAAATGTTCGTGCAAGGGAGGGCGTGTGTCTGCTGAGTGTGTGCATGGCTGAGTGTGTACATGTGATAAGTATTGAAGCACAGAGTCGGGGGAACCTGGCTTCTCTGTCACTTGTTCCAACCCTGGGACTGTCTGCAGCCCTTATCAAGGCTGCTCCCATGTCTGCTTGCTCTGATTCCCAAGGCTTTCTGAACCCCAGACGCCCCATCTTTGCACCCTCTAATCCCTCTATGGAACTTCTGGTGTTTGCTGCCCACCACCAGTGACATCCCGAGGATCCTAGATCTTGGCTACACATCCCGCTGTCTTGTCCTAACAGAAACTTCTTGTCCAAGACACTGCTCTTCACGTGGAGCCCTTGTCACCCCGGCTGGTGTGTTATATCTTCCATATCCTTCTCCCAGAGTCTTCTCAGGGCTGTGTCAGCCTCCAGACTAACTTCCTCCATGGTCTTCCATCTAACTGCAGGTCTCAGATGCTGAGTTCTCTAACCCAGTGCTCATGGCGGAAGCCTGGTTCCAAGTCTCCCTCCCCTGCCCTTTTCTCATCTCTTCCCAGACTCTTCTACCATTGCTTTTTTACCAGATCATGAACCTCTCCCTTATTTTTTTTTTTTTTTTTTTTTTTTTGGTTCTTTTTTTTTCTGGGGACCGAACCCAGGGCCTTGCGCTTCCCTAGGCAAGCGCTCTACCACTGAGCTAAATCCCCAACCCCTGCGCCTTATTTTTAAACCTACACATGCCCATCATAGGGGAAACTTCCATGGAGTCATCTGCCTATCCAGATGTGCGCGCTGCCTTTCCTGGGCCTTCTCCTGAGCTCTCTCCTGGCTCTGTATCTTGATGGTGTCCTGAGTGCTGCTTGCTGGCTAGAGTTGGGGTGCAGGCTCAGTGGCTCCAGGCCCCTAGCTCCATCCTGAGCACCACAGATAAGCCTGAACCCCAAAGAAACACCATCAGTGTCTTTTCTAGCCCCCTACGTCTCCCCCAACTTGTGCTGGCCAGGAGTCCTCTCTGCAGTTCGGCCACAACCGCTGCACACTCTCGACCCTACCCTCCTCAGTCTCCATGATACAAAGCGCTGTGTCCCAACCCCCATCTTCTGTCACACACACGTCCTCCCACCCACATCCTCTCAGGCGTGGCTTTCAGATCCTGCTTGCTTTTATCTCTTTAATTTTTATCATTTTAAATTATATGCATGTGTGTATGTGTGTGGGCATACGCACATGAGTGTGGGGACTCGTGGAAGCCAAAAGAGGGCATGGGATCCCCTGGAGCTACAGTTACGGTGATTGTGAATGTGGGTTCTGGGAATTAAATCAGCAGGAAAGGCTGAGCCCCTCCCCGCCCCCCCTGCTTGCCTTGTGCTTCTCAGCAGGTTCGCCCCTCCTCCCACCAGACCTCTCACCTGGAGGGTGAGCTCTGGGCTTTGTGTCTAAGGGAATGGGCATTCCTCTCAACAGTTCCACCTCAGTCCAATTTGGAAGTCCCTGCAGCTCAGGGATTCCTCTGTACAAATGCCTAAGCGACTAAAGGTGAAGGTCACTTTTTCCATACTTTTTCTACCTAGTTTGGGAGGTGGTTCGCATTATGCTCTGTCCGGTGAGCAAATGAGAACAGGCTCTCTGCAGGGCTGTGAGGACCAACCAGTCTGTACACCAAGTACCCAGTGCTGGGGGCCGGGGAGCATTACCATTCTCCACCCTGCAACAGGGAGGCTCGAAGGCAGGAAACAGGGCTCTCTAACTGCACTGTCCATTACACAGCCTGGAAGAGCAATGCTGTACTCTCTCTGCCTTCCCCAAAACAGCAAAGACAGAACTCCAGACCTGGCTGCCACGTTCAGCCTCCATGCTCGTATCCTCTGTCAGGTCCCCATCTCTAGCACCTGAAGCCGAGGAAAGAGGTCTAAGGCTACACAGTAGGCCTGCTCATCTGGGCCATGCTCTTCCAGCAACACACAAGGGCCAAGCAGCCCCTTAGCAGGTCAGATGTCTCAATGGGAGTCCCTTCAGCTGAGAGACTGCTGGTCACCAAGCAGATGCCAAGGCTAGCTAGGCCATTAGGCAGAACTGTGGCCACAAGATGACATTTGCTGTAGTCATCTGCCAGACTGGGCCAACATTTTCCTTAAGTGAATGAGAGACCAAGGGACAGCACACACTTCCTCTGATCCTGGCTCTCCTGCCTGCAGCTGGAGCTATCTGGGTCTCTTTGTCTGGGCAGTATGAAAACTGCCTACAGCAGAGTTGCAAGGTGGAAGGTGCAGGGTGCGGGCCCAGGGTCAGAGACACAGGGTCCAGGATGCAGAAGACATGTTTCAACGTCCACAGAGCAGTTTGTATGTTACAAGGTGCAGAGAGCATACTGTGGTATACGGTGCATAGTTTGGGGTTGCGGGTGCAATAGGTGTGGGGTGCGGAGTGCACAGTGCAGGAATGTAGGGGTTCAGAATACACACTGTGGGGTGGAGGGTTCAGTGGGGCATGGGGTGCAGTGTGTATAGTGTGGGGTGCAGGGTATCGTGGGAATGGCTATGTGGTGCAGGGTGCAATACATGTACAGTGCAGCATGCACGGTGCAGGAAACACAGTATGGTGTGCAAGGTGCAGAGAGGCTCATTGCTGACAGCCCCATATCCCTCCCACCCTCCACCCCCAACCTCTTTCCCAGTGACAGAGCCTGGCAGTCCCCCCTCCCCACCCGCCCGCCCTGATCTGGTAGCTGTGCACTTAGGGGAGTGACATCACCTCTCTGAACTCCATTTCTTGCCTAAAAGCAGTGATTACAGAGTCTGGCTCTCAGGCTGTCAGATTGCCTGTGGTTGTAATTAGGTATTGATTCAGTAATTTGGGGAATTAATTCATTAAATCTGTGCAGTCTCCATGCAGCCAAACTAAGGGGGCTCCTCAAGCTGCCTTGGTCCATGTGACAGTGCAGGGTGGACAGGACCCCCAGCCTCACACTGCAGGACCCACATCCTGTAAACTTCAAGGCCCCTGGGCCCCTGAGTAACAGTCAGTCTGGTCTCTGCTCTAGCCCCTCACCCCAAAGCCTTCCACAGTGCTCCCTATCTGTCTCTGAGAGGCCTGGGCTTCCTTCCCCTCAGCCTCTAGCTTGACCAGCTACCCAGAAGCCCTCGGGTCTTCCCCTGAGCCTGCTGTGAGTACATCTCCTCATGTACCTGTGGGGCTCCTTCCACACCACGCAAGGAACTCAGCTGGGCCTGGTAAGGAAGGGCTCCTGAGCTTTTGACAATGACCAGGACAAGGTCATGGAATGGGAGAGGGAACATGACCTTATGCCCACAGGACTGGCAGCATTAGCTGCACTGCCTCCACAAGAGCCCAGGCAGTTAGATGGGGTATGCAGAACAGGGGTGGGACAACTACTGGGGAGCAGAAGGGCAGAAAGAGGGTCCTTTTGATGACTACTCAGCACACCCATTCAGAACTAGCTAGAGAGGAGGGGGAGGGGCAGAAAGAGCAAAAATACACACACACACACACACACACATACCATATACACATACATAAACACACACACAGAGACAGAGAGAGAGACAGAGACAGAGAGAGAACAACAGAGAGACAGAGAGAGAGAGTGCAAAGGGTGAAGCAGAGGAGAAATAAACACAATAGTAGAGAAAAGGGCACGGAGAGGCAGAAGAAGAGAGGAAGAACACAGAAGAGCTGCACAGACACAGCTTGGGTCTTTTGGTGCCTCAGTTTTCCCTTTTCTCCAAGTCCCTCATGCCCTGCTTCTAGTGACTTGCCAAAAGCTTCCCTCATAGAAGGGCTTCTCACCTCTCAGCCACCCAGAAGTGTCTCTCACATCGCAGCTCACCTCTGTCAGAACACCACTAAGGTCCTGGCTACAGACTGTAGCTGGCCCAATCTACACCCTTTTCCAGTTGAAAAGCCTTCTTTGATTCACCAAAAGCAGGCAGACATTGTGGTTAGGAAAGGGAGGTGGGTCGCCAGGAGGAAAGCACGTATCAGCATGTCTTGGGGATTGGAGACAGAGAAGGGAAGGCATCTCAGAATGTGCCTAGATTTTCCACTTGGGTCTCAGTGGATGGGATGAACTATTCTCTGAGATGGTGAAGGGGAGATGTAACTTTAGTTTTTTCAAAATCTATTTTTAATGATGGTTGTTAAACACTTTAACCTCTCTTTTAGTCCACCACCCACCAGAGGTAGCTTGTGGGAAAGCAAGGATTCATGGAAAGTGCACAGAAAGGTTCTTTGGAGCAATTCCCATCTGTGTTGACTGGAAATCGGCAGTTCAGTTCACAGGTCAGCAGCAGCAGCTCGATCCATTCACTAACACTTCATGGATGCACCAGCCATCCAGTTCAGTAAAGTCAGGACATTAAACAAGAATCAGCAGCGGTGACATTACCTAGCAGAGACAGCCAGGCCTCAACCTTGGCACTAGTCAGCAGGAGGGACCATGAGGAACTCAGGAAAAGTTCTAGGCTGTGCCTCTCTCAGGGAAGTGAAGATCAGCAAAGACTCGAGACTCACAAGCCGGGTATAGCTGCTAGCTTTATAAGCAAGCCTGGCTCAACCTCCATCACCGTCCATCGAGTCCTATTTATACCCTCCAAACATCGTGTGTCCTCCACGTGTCTTGCCTCAGCATGTGCATCGGTCTTAGCTGACATCATTCTGCCTATCAGCCAGAGTCCTCGAAAATGGCAAGAAACTGCAGCATACCACCAGAAATTTTTTTGGTGCACTTCTCTCTGTGGAGTCCCCACAGATGCAGCTCAAATACCCAATGTAAGGCAGACCAATACATGAGAGAAGAATCCTTCATCACATGTCCTTTCACGAGTTTGCTTTAGCCAAATATCCTTTCACCGGTGTCTGCTTCAGTTAAACATTCCTTCCCATGTTTGCCTTAGTCTTTCATCTGTGTCCACTTCAGGAAAACATTCCTTCACATGTTTGCCTCAGAAAAACACCATCCGACACAACTGACTTTCCAAAGAACCCTTAAGTTCTACTTCAGGGAGACATGGTTGGTCCCTTTATCTGGGGACATATTGGATGACTGAGATATAGGGCTCCCAGTTGGGTTGTCGGGAAACAGCTGGCTGGAAAATGTGTGGCTGCAGACATGATCAGCACAGCAGGCTCTGCTCACCAAGGCAGGGCTGTCTGGATAGGAGGCTAGCATTGCAGAAATGAAGCATCCCAACAGGGCCTGGTCAAGTCCTATGCAGGGAAACATGGGATTTGGAGACCAACTCTTAGAGCAGATCTGATGCCTTTTAGAGCTATTCTACTCTCAAGTCTGACCTGGCTCAGAGAAGGAGAACTGTGATTGGGTGTTGTTGTAAAATTATAAATGGGCGGTCTTTTATCCCCACTAGATCCAGCACCACAGTGCCCCAAGATATCTGGTAGATATCTAGCCAGAAACACACATCTCAACTCTGTGGCGGCCCAGTGTCTCTGCCACCACACACTCTCCCAAACACAAATTGCCACAAGAAAGAACACACAACACAATAACCTCTGATCCAATTGGTAATTGCCCACCTAAACATACAAATCCCTATACACATCCATCCCTTAAGAATATTCATAACAACCTGTAAATACACAGGGTGGAATCTTAACGTCAGCCTCCATGTTCTCTCGATGGCTTCTTCTCCCTCTCCTCCAGTCTCCTCTTCTTCCCTCAAACTTGTCTCCTGTCCATCCTCCCTTCTTGTCCAATGACAGGCCTCATTCTATCTTGCACCTGCCTCACCTGTATGACATCATCCCACAATTGTAGCCACCTTCCTTCTCTGGATACAGGTGCCTTTCTGTAAAACCCCTTTCCTTCTACCTCCTCCGTGTCCACTGCAGTGAGGACAAACAGTTGCCCTGTGACACTTGTGCCCTACTCCACTGACCAGTGGAGATAGCTAGCTAGAGCGCAGCCCTGGCCCACCAACAGAGCTTGCCACCATGCCTCTGAGTGCAAGGAAACATGCATGGGAGGAGCCCTTCCACAGGCAACTTATAACTCCCATAGTGGAGACAGCCTAGCCAAAAGTCAGGCTAAGATTCTAAAGACAAGGAAGCCCTGAGCTCAGTCACGCGACTCAGGGTCATCATTTGATCGGCTGGTCTCAGCACGGGTGCTTTCAATGTGTCATAGTCTCTGGGTGTGAACTCAAATCAGTTCCATTCATTTTCTGCATTTGATCTTTCCTTGACTTTGAAGAGTCTCACATGTTCCCAGGGCCTCAGTTTCCCCATCTACGGCAGGAGATAGAGCCCAGCCATTTGCTGAGGCTCCTCTGCTCTGCCACAGTGAGCAGGTGTGGGTGAGAAGCAGCTGGGATGGGCTTCTCCTCCCACCCAGTGGAAGCCCAGACCTCCTGTAATTATCTCTGATTAAGATGCAAAAGCTGGGGTGCAGCCTGGCCAGGGCCTGCCTCCCTGGATCTGCAGGGAGCTACTCTAAGGGAATTGCTTCGCCCCAGCTTCCGACTGTGCATATGCTTCTATTTTGGTTTCTGGTTTTTTTTTTTTTCCTTTTTCTTTTTCTTTCATTAACTCAGCTCTGAGCCAGAAGCACAGCTTTAAATGAGTTGCACGACTGTTTCTTAGCAATAAGGGCCGGGCTCTGAGAGTGAGGTGGGCAGGCTAGAGATGGGCTCTGGATCTGCAGACCCTGGAGAGAGGAGCCATGCTGGGTGAGCACAAGCTCCTCTGCTACCCGCAGAGGCAATGATTCCAGCTGTGGGAGTGGAGGCTGCCTCTCCACAGGGCAGGAGTGAGCCTGGCCTAAAGCCTTCCACCACTTGGCTCTCCTCCTAGAGTCAGGGGTGCTGTGGCCAGGCGCCTGACTCAAAGACGGTGCACTCTTGTTTGCTGCTTGGGGAATATGTGAAATTATGAGAAGGAAAATATAAAACCATGTATGACCTTTCTATGTCTGGGACTGCCTTTGTGATGACTAGCTTACCGGTCTGACTCTACACACACTCAAGCCCGGAAGACATGTGCATGTGAACATGGGACCAGTGGGCTGGAGGTACACGTGTGGTTTATAGCAGAGACCCTGTGATGGATGTCGCCAAGTGGCCCTTGACAACCTTGCTGTTCTGATTGTTCTGATTGTCCCTGGTGGAAGGCAGTGTTCTGGATGATTTGACTGCGAGTCTAGTCTTTAATGGCTCAGATACCTTTCTAGCCTGAAGAAAGTCCTCCCTACCAAGAAGCAGGAGCTCTGTCCCCTCTGTCCACTCTGCTAGACAGAATGATGAGGTTACCCTTCAAGGATCATACGGTGTCAATTACAGCTGGTGGAGGGCAGGCACAGCTCAGACAATGCATTCAGGGAAAAGCGAGAGCCACAGGAGTGAGGACTCAGGCTGGTCCGGTCACGTCATGCCTACCATCCGATGACATGAAGGGCCACAGTCAGAACCTGGTGGCTGTTGTTCCTGAGCTGGCCTACTTCATACCCCTCCCTAGCGAAGGTTCCTTCCCTGCAGGGCTCTGTGTCTTCCAGCTGCCCGTACAGTCTAAGCATCCCACACAGGGCTCAGGGCTGATGAGCCAGCTTGTTCATCACCACTCTCCTAGACAGAGACCAGCTCCCTCTTGTCTCAAACTCTCAGAACAATGGAGGAACCAAGGACTGAATAATGGACGGCCACCCTCTGCTTGTCACCCACTGGCCAGTGGCCCACCATCACCACAGCTGCCTCTGCACATTTCCAAAGTCGGTCTTTGTAACTACGTCAGCTGTGTCCCTAAGCACAGGACACACTGCTACCCACTGCCTTGCTTGAGAAATTTAATTCAGTCCTCAGATGACGCCTACACCTAAAAAATGTACACTGGTGCTTTGCTCGTGAGATGGTCTCAGTAGCTCCTTCGAATGCACTGGTGGAAGCTGGAGCCTGGGACTGCCTGGGGTGGGAGCTGAAGGCAGGCTGGGGAGATTAAGGGGGACCCCCCTGGGGCAGTTAGAGACCAGATAGGAAAGATAGAGATGTACCCCCACCCCTCCCTGCACTCCCTGTTGACAAGGCCTGGCTGTTGCAGAGCCAGGAAGAGGGTCCGTATTGGAGCACCCGGAGGGCTGGCTCCCCTCGGACCTCTCTACTTTAGGTTTGGTTCTCACGCTTGCAGGTCTGTGTCAGTGCCGCCCATCTGTGGTATTGCAGTCCAAGCTGATTAATGATCTAATATTAGTCTGAATTCTACTTCTCTGATTGTCCTAAATTATATTTGTA
Source organism: Rattus rattus (assembly GCF_011064425.1). Classification (NCBI taxonomy): domain Eukaryota; kingdom Metazoa; phylum Chordata; class Mammalia; order Rodentia; family Muridae; genus Rattus; species Rattus rattus. The sequence goes on from NC_046164.1 coordinate 69,743,169, forward strand.
CCTGTTCTCTAATGAAGAATTTAATTGAGGATTGTGCATTGTGTATAGCTGTCACTTCTCTTGTCCTATTTCTCCTCCTCTTCCTCCTCCTCTTCCTCCTCCTCTTCCTCCTCCTCTTCCTCCTCCTCTTCCTCCTCCTCTTCCTCTCCTCCTCCTTCTCCTCTTTCTTCTTTTCCTCCTCCCCGTATTGCTCCTCCGTCTCCTCTTCCTCCTGTTCCCTTCCTTCTCCTCCTCCTCCTCCTCCCACTTCTCCTCCTCCTCCTCTTCTTCCTCCTCTTCTTCCTCCTCCTCCTGGTCCTCCTCCTGTTCCTCTTCCTCCTGCTCCTCTTCCTCCTGTTTCTACTCCTCCTCCAGGTCCTTTTCCCACTTCTGTTCCTGGTCCTCCTCCTCCTCCCCCTCTTTCTCTCTTCTCCCTGTTCTCCCTCTTTCTTACCTTCCACCTCCTTCTCTTTCCTCTTTGACTCAGTTTCACGTGGTTCTGACTGCCCTTGACTTACTCCGTGGCAGAGGTTTTCCTTGTGATCTTCTGATCTTCCGGCCTCCACTTCCCGAGTGCTGGAACTGGTTTACATGGTGCTTGTGATGAGAGCCAAGGCCTCGTGTATGCTGTCAAACACTCTACCAGCCTCCAGCCCACCCCTAGCCTCCTTTGTCTTCGTTCATGAGAACAGTGTCTCTTTTCTATGATACTTGCGTGTCTGTACATATATTTGGGCAGCATGGTGGCTCTGTTCCTCCTCCAGCCAACCGATAGAGTTGCGGGAGAGGTAGAGCCTGGAGCCAAAAAGGCTCCATCCCTTAAGCTTCCAGAGCCTTTGTCTCCAGGGTGCACAGGGCAACGCTGCTGCTGCTGCTGCTGCTGCTCTGCTCCCAGCAGCCTAGGCTCAACCACAGATGGAGAAAGGAGTCCAGACAACTTCTGAGCCCCTCACTGCAGCCACTGGGTACACTTGGGCTGGAGGCTAATTGATTGAGCTTGTGACACAGACTCCCCTAGCTGCTCGGTTCAAAGACTCCTCCCTTTTTGATAGAGGCGGGAGCTTGTGTGAGGGTCCATTTTAGATGCAGCGAGCTGAACTCCAGAGAGAAGCGTGTTTGTTCAAGGTCACTGACAGACACTAGGCGCTGCCACGGCTGGAGTGGCTTAGGGAACAGAGCAAAGGCGTCCCTGGCACAGGAAAGGATGATCAAGGAAAGGGCGACTCCTGCTCATACCAGGGAGAGAACAAGGAAGCTAAGCCCACCTTAGGGGAGTGCCTATCTTGGGTGGGCAAGGAGATGAGAGCAGAGGGAGCCTGACAGCAGTATCACCTAAGAAACCATGCAGGAAAACCTACTCCAAAACACTGTAGGTGGGCTGGAGAGGCGGCTCAGTGGTTAGGAGTCCCAGCTAGACACTGATCAAGAGCAAGCAAAGGTGGTCTGTGAATATTATGTAATATCAGAGAGAGAGAGAGAGAGAGAGAGAGAGAGAGAGAGAGAGATTGATTTACTATCAGAAAAGAGAAAATTCCAACCACGGGGTAATACTATGGTGACATAATGAGAAAGCCATATCTGCAGCCAGTCACAATATTTCTAAACATGCAGGCAGGAGCCGTGGAACGGTAAGCCCTACCGCATTCTACAGAGCCCTAAATAAATAGGTAAGAAGCCACGGCCACCCTAAACATACACAAAGCAAACCACAAAGACCTAAATCCACATCCACATCAGGGTGTTGGGCCTCAAACACACGGGCAGACAGTCTCAGAGCCTTAAACATGCACACAGCAGGCTGCAGGGCCCTAAACACAAAGGCCACAAGCCCAGAATATGATCGTGCTGTGACTCCGTGGCAGCTGACTCAAGGTCCCCATGCATCCTGTTGATGCATGCTAACACGGATGTAGTCCCCTGCACATTCTCTCCTTTCAGACTGAGATGAGCAACTGTCACAAGGCGAATGCTATCTGAGAAGTCACAGAGCATCTCTGCAATCAATTTTTGGTGATTTATCACTCCCGAGTTGTTTCTGCTGACTTCGTTCTCAGTCGTTCCCAAGTGATTTCCTGATAATGATTAAATTGGCATAATAGAAAACGTATTATATGAAAAAGGAAGAAAAAGAGAGGCACAAAGATTCTTCTGCCAAAAAAAAAAAAAAAATGTTTGTCTCAAAGTGCTGGCTTAAGACCCAGGAGGCTACAGCAGCCCATGATGGGCACCTGTTTGTCTAGACAGGAAGACACATTCACACCCACAGCTCCTGCAGAAGCCCTGACAGTAGAGGCAAAACAGAGGGGACATGGAATTTAGTTGAGGGCTGGCAAGATGGCTCAGTGGGGCAAAGACACTTGCTGCCCAGCCTGCTGACTGAGAGAACTGACTCCTGCAAATTGCCTGTCTGACCTGTGCATGCAGCTCTAAGGACTTCACAGCCATCACCGATGTGACCCAGGACTCCTGGGGCTCAGCAAAGCCTGGACTGCTCTTCTGAAACTTGGGATCCTGTGTCTCCTGTCCACAGAGCCCTGTTGATGAGGGAGGAGTCATGCAGAGCCAGACCCTTGCATCATAGAGGCCACTGTCCTCAAACCGAGTCAGCCAGGAAAGTGTGGGGGCTGGGGTATGACCTGGAGAATCACATCTAACACAGCCTTTCCACAGCACCAGGCAGGGCAAGCGGCCCCAAGGTATGTGAAGCAATTTAGCAGGGCCATGGAGATCAGGCCCTTCTAGGCCACTATTTGTTTATCCCCTCCCCTGGCTCCCTGGGGGGCTCCATGACACAATCACAGTCAGGAGAAAGATGACTCTTGCTGTGACTCTTCAAGGAAAGACAAGTGTCCTCTGTTCATATGCCTCAGGCTAACAGATTTTCCTCTCTACTTTTTGTCAACTGCCATTCCTCAGAGCCACATGCAGCCAGTGTCCAGATCCTCACCATACCACTCACCTGACCAGGCACAGTCTGGAGACAGAGAAACCGAAGCTGCAAAATGTAATCAGTGTCAAAAAAATTCAGTGATCAATACAGGTGCAACAGTGCATACCTATGGGAAAACTCTGCCAATTAAGGCAGAAGCCTACCGTTGACTAGGGCTGTGTTATAAGGAGACTCCATTCATCGACAAGACTTCTTCTCTGACCTTTTCTGGGGAGTTCAAAACCCCCCACACCTCTACCTGCAGAATATCACCTAACCTTGGTTAAGATTACTGGTTCAGCTTCCTTTCTTCTGATAAGAACCTGTTCAGCCAGAACCTGAGATTCCTGAAATGCTTCCCCATGCAAATGAGGAATTTCAGCTCTCTAAGCCTTCAGCCAATGATCTTCCCTCACTGGGTATTCCTTCCCTCAAGAGGTGTATAATCCTACTTCACCCCAAATAAAGTGTACGAATTCACATCCAGCACCAAATAAAGCAATATGAACAAGCGAGGATCGGCTCAGAGAGCTGCTTTGTTAAAGATTGCCATAGGGGGGGCCTTTGGCTAAAAGAGCCATGCCTAAGACTCCCAGAAAAAGGTTTTCTTTTCTCCGGCCCTTCTGATACTCAACACTCCCTCCCAATCAGACCAGATCCTGCTCATCCTGGGCTCTACCTTCCCCTTTCCACCCGGAGTGTGGTTTCCTTGAGGGGAAAGGTAGATCTCCTGCTTGCATAAACAGTGGAACCTGGACACCCAGAGAGGAGACCAGAAACCACAGCGTTCATCCCAGATCCCGCTGTTTCCCCTTATGATCTGGTGCGTAGTCATGTCTGATGCCTGATGGGAAACACGGCTGTGGACTCCCCATTCCGGACTTTGACCTGCCTCCTCCAGGCACGCCCCAGCAGAGAGGCAGACCACCAGAGACAGAGAAGGAGGACAAACGCCTGTCATCCCAGAACTTAGAAGGGTGAGGGACTATATAGTTACACAGTGTAAAAAATGTAGAAATAATACCAGAGCCCCAAACTGTACAGTGATCTGCTCCCTTACTGGGCTCTGCTCAGTTCCCGGTCCTTGCTTGCCCCTAAGACTCTACACTGTCCCACTCCCTGCCCTTTCCAGCCTCAGTGCCAATTTCCATTGGCTTCTGGACCGCCCTGCTTAGCTTGGGATCTTTCTAGTCCTCTGAACTGCTCACCCATTGACAGACTTTGGATTACCAACACCATCTCAAGTCCCAGCTCTTGTAATTTGCCCTACATGGTTCATAGGTGTGGGCCTTAATTCTCACCAGTGCTCAACCACACTCATATTCTAGAAGGTCATGGGGGACATTGTGTGGCCCCTCAGAGCTGCCTTCCATGGGGTTCAGGGTTCTAGTATCATCAGCCAGACGACTCCCTGGTCTGGAAAGACATGTTTCTCTTTGCTTTCTAGAAAGTTTGACCCAGCCTTGCAGACTCATGTCAAGGCCCATGTGCTGGAGTCCGCATTCTGCCTGAGGGTGACTTAGAAGTGTTCCCCTTCTAAGTGAGCTAGTCCCCACCCCACCCTAGCTGCTCTGCTCCATGTCCACAGTCTTGATGTTATACACCCCTTTAGCTGTCATTGTTTCTTGTTTCTTCCTGCCACCCGCCCCCTGTGACAGCTCTGCTCTTCTCTCAGAAGTTTAGAATGATAGATATAGGTCATTATTTCAACGTTGTTTTTGGAAGAGAAAATTTATTCCCTTTCCCATTCCCTCCCTCCCTCCTCCCCTCCCTCCCTCCCCTCTCTCCCTCTCTCCTCTCTCCTCTCTCCCTCTCTCCCTCTCTCCCTCCTTCAGTGCTGGGAATAGAACCTGTAACCCTCTGTGACTAACCCTCTACCACCAAGCCCTGGGCAATATTTTTCTGTCTCAATTTTCTTACTTAAAACATAATTCATTGTCCCAAGAATCCCATTAAATTTGCCTCAGCATTGCTAAACTTCAGGGAAGTACGTACTTAAAGCCTCAGTGAGATGCCACGTCATAGTAATTAGGCCAGCTGCTGTCAAGAACAAACAAGCAAATAAGAATAGACACTAAGTCTGTGGATGCAAGGCATTGAGAGCCAGAACTCTCAAAAAAAAAAAAAAAAAAGGAAATACACCTAAAATTACCACATGTTCTTGCACTATCATTTCTGGATATCAGCTTCAAAGCACTGAGATCCAGACAAACCCCCCCTCCTACACACACACACACACACACACACACACACACACACACACACACACACACACACACACACGTGTGCTCACAATAGCCCTAAGGCAGAATGATCCATGGCCATCACAGACAAGGCACTGGGACAAACCAAAGCCATCACATTCACAGGGGCAGAAAGAATGATGGGTACCTAAGCAGGGTATGTAAAGTTGGTGTTCATGGGGGGGGGCAGAAAGTTCTGGAGACGGATGCAGGTGGTAACCACACAGCATGGTGAGAACACTCAGGAAGGTTAGGACGACAACCTTTATGCTGTTCGTAGCACATCATGATTTAACAGAACACACCCCTTGGCTTCAGAAGGGCAGTGGGGAGGCATCCTGGGAGAGCTAAGGTCCAGGCTCCTGACTGGTGACGGTAGCACAGACATGGTTAGTGTATACACATTCTTGTATAAAGAGAATGAATGGTAATGTTTGGGGACACGACAAAGGCCTATCCAATAGTGACATCCAGGGCTGCGCTACAGAAACCAGCAGAGCCATGACATGATCAGAAAGCCTGAGCTTCTGATGTGGAAAAGCTTTCAGATCCTTAGACGTGGAGTCCACACTGCTTCCACACTGTCCTCCACAGAGGTTCACCGAGCCAAGTGTGGGGAGGATTTTATCTGTAAATCCCCCTTACGTCTGAGTAGATGAATGTACCCGAGACGTGGCGGGCTATAGGTTGTCAGATCTGAAACTGAGGATGTGAGGACATGAGGTGTATGGTTTTCTGCCTTTGTCGGTGGGAGCTTTTGACAAGGCAAAGTGGAAAGACAATAGTTAAATCCATGCATCCAGGTGAGGCATCCACCCATGAGCCATGGCTAAGAGGAGTGGAACTCTCATCAAATTGGGAGGTCTGGACAGCAGTCCTGTACAGGGGTCCTTGAAGGTAACACAGCCCAGCCACAGTCTACCTGGGAATTCCCTGAGCAGAGACCCAGGAAGCTATGGAGTATTATCTGACACTGCCTCACCTGTGGTAACCTGTGATGCAGCATATGCCCTGGAGTTCCGTTTTCCAGGGACCCAGGCAGCACCCTGGACCTCTGAACCTGCTCTCCCTCTATGCATCTTTCCCTCTGAGAATCTCCATGACATCACAGAGAAGATGAGAGTTCACAGGGAAGGGGAAAAGTCAGAGATCAGCTGCTGTCCCTGACCTCACACAGTTCAGAGCCAGCTCTGAGCCTGCACTCCTGGGCCTCCAAGTCCTTTATGTCTGGAACACTGCCCAGCTGCCTTCCTCAGGAGAGCTTGGAGCTTGGAGCATAGCTCTCTGTACTGCCATTGGTTGTGTTCCCTGTAGTGGTTGTTGATGTGGGTGGGGTTAGCCGGCTACTCCAGGTATCAGGTTTTGAGAAAGCTAGTCAGCTTCTAGTATAGGCCCCATCCCACATGGGGAGACCTGTCTGTCCTTCCTTATCCTGGCACTGGAACCAACAGGGCAAGGCTCCACTGTCAAGCTTAGATGGGATGAGGAAGGCACCATGATAAGGGGGTCAATGGGGTACACTAGTCAGTGACAGCCTTCAGCAGAGTAACAGTGATCACTATAGGACAAGTCTGGGAATGTTGGTCTAGCCTGGGGATGCAGGTTGAGGGAATGGGATTGGCAGTGCCATAAAGCTAAACACTGAAGTTCCATGGAAGTTGAGCTAAGCCAGAACTCAGTCTAGAGAACTGAGCCAGAGGGAGATGTTACCTTGCTTTTAAGTAAGTGTAGAGGGGCCAAATGCAGGCCTCCTTCCAGAAGCAAAGCCTAGATTTATTTTAAGGCATTAGCATTAGTGGAAAGACACCGGGGCTAAAAAAAAAAAAAGTATTATTATTTAATAAATGGATTCAGGAAGGCTGGTCCCTGGGGCCTGCATGGTCTGGAGGACTGGGGGTTCCCAGCATGCCACAGAGTGACTTTCTGGGGCCATAATGAATGTTAGAGAATGTAGGAGGTGTGTATGCTCTGAGGGGTAGACTGGAGGCCCTGGCTTGCTTGTCTTCTCCTCTCTGGGCCTTATTGGAGAAGGGAACCACTTGGAAATGAGAGTCCTATGTGGTGAGGACTAAACAGGTAGTGTATGGTACTCAGACCCAAGGGACAGGGACTCTATAGATGACAGAGAGGAACTGTGCTTCCCGGGGGCCCTTTCACCATGAGGGCCACAGTGCCGGGGAGAAGAGTCCCAGCTTCTCTTCCTCTGTAGCCTGTTCTCTCACCAACTCCCCCACCCCAATCGCTTTTCTCCTTCCTTCCTTGTCTTGCTCCACCCCCACCTCTCTCCCACAGAGACTCCGGGGCACTCAAGCCTCTCTCCAGATCCTTACCCTCAGATCTAAGCATACAAAGTATCTCCTCCTCTTCCTCTTCCTCCCTCAGTCTGGAAGCTTCTGGGGGAAGGGCTACATCTGGTCCTGTGGACCCCGGCTCTGTCCACTGTGTGTGAACCTCATGAACACAGGACTGCCTGTTTTCCATGTGTCAATGGGAAGGACAAAGGCACCACTGGCTTGGTCTGGGTAATCTCTTAATGTCCCAGTCACAAGTTCTCTCACCATGCAAACCAGGAGTTTGTCGTCTTCTGCTACAGTCTCTGAGGCAGAGACAGAGGACAGGCTGAGTAGTGGCCTTCACACTAGGTAGGAAAGAGCCTCCAATGGGTCAGGGATAGAGCAGGTGCCTGGGGCAGTAAGGAAGCCCTTGGAACATCTTCAGTGTTGCTAAAAGTTCCCTTTCAAAGCCAAGCTCGGGGCCTATAGGGCAGTGGCTGGTAGTTTCGTTGCAGAGCATAATAATTCTAAGTGAGGGAGCCCTGGGTGGCTGATGGGGCGTCTGGCTAGTGTGGAATGCCCTATTCACGGGGCTAAAGGTATGCTCTGCTGGGGACGTCAGCAGATGTCTGATGAAAGGGGTTGGGGGAGCAGGACCTAGGACATCAGTTCAGGTAGTTGCTGGCTATCTCCACCATACACCAGATAAGGGTGAAGAACCAGAGGCTTGCCCAAGCTGTGGAGGAGCTGAGGGTAGAAAGCACCTTGGAGATGCTGCTGAACCGCGCTACCCCCTCCCCTGCCCCCAGTTTCCTTGCCCTCCCCCAGCTGCCTTAAGGGTGCCTTGGAACCCCATCTCCAGATCAATGCTCAGTTCTCCCAGAAAAGTCTCCCAGGTCTATGTTCCGAAGTCCTGCATCAACCTTCCAGAATGGCTTGTTGGGCCAGCGGGCAGCACGCCAAGAAGCGATGGACATGGCCAAGGGTTGGGCTGCAGCCAGTTTCCTGGGCAGTTCTGCACTTAATGTCCCTCCTGGTGGAATAAAACACAGAGGTGGCTGGAGGAGGCAGCAGTCTGTGGGGCTGGGACATTAGCACCTCGAACACACAGGGCACGGAGGCTGGCCCTGTGGTTGAGCATAGCTCTAGGCAGCCCTAGCTAGTTCTACATTGAGCTCTGTGATTATTAGATGAATCTAGTAGGTTCCAGAATCCCACTCCTGAGCTTCCTGACTTCTGAACCATGGAGGAACACTTTCTTGGGAGCTGCCAGGCTCCAAAGCCCAGGGGAGAGAAGGTGGAGACCAGACAGGGTGGGGCACCTGACCTGGGTTTCCTGCTTCCCTCTGGACTGAGGCTATCGCACAAGGCACCTTGCCTTACCCAGACGCCACTTCCACAGACCCCTCACAGCCGCACGTAGTTAGTGCTCGCCGTGGACCACAGGCAAGAAGAAAGAAGGACAGGACTGAGGGGTGGTGGGCCATCAGAGAAGTTGAACTTGTGGGGCACCACATCAACCGCTTTAGGCAAGCAATGGTGGGGGGCAGCTAGTGTGATATAGTGCTCCTTACAAAATTACGGCCACCTGTAATCAACACACGTAACTTATCTGCAACCAGAGGGGTATTATTGCTTTTCTGTTGTTGTGATAAAAAAGGGAAAAGAGGAGAGGGAAAGGAAGGGGAAGGGAAGGGAAAGGAAGAGAAGAGGAGAGGAGAGGAGAGGAGAGGAGAGGAGAGGAGAGAAGAGAAGAGAAGAGAAGAGAAGAGAAGAGAAGAGAAGAGAAGAGAAGAGGCGAGAGGAAAGAATTTATTTGGGTTTATGGGCCCAGAAGGATAAGAGTCTGCCAAGGCAGGGAGACATGACAGTCAGCTACAGGCACTACAGCAGGAGCAGCGAGCTGAGGGCTCACACCTTGAACCACAGGAGGAAGCAGAGTACACTGACAATAATTCAAGGCTTTCAAACCTCAAAGCCCATCCCCAGTGACATGCTTCATCCAACAACAATGCCATCCCCTCCCCCAAACAGTGCCATCGAATGCCTGAGACTATGGAGACGTCTCATTCAAATGACCACAAGGGACTTCGCAGATTAGTTACTATGAGTTAAGAGTAGATGAAGGTGGGCTCAAGACCAGGACATCTGACAGCCTGGGAGGTGCACAGGGAGGAGGACCTGGACAGAGGAGGCAGACACAGAAATGACACACCCACAGCTCAGATGTTCCCAAACAGCAAGCAACCACTGGAAGCTGAAAGAGTAGAGGAAAATCCTTCTTCAGAGCCCATAAGGTCACATGGCCCTGTGAGCATCTTCTTTCTAGACTCCAGCCTACAAAAGTGAGGGAATGAACAGCCTGCCCGAGGCCCCTGGGCATAGCTCTTTTCTTCATCATTAGAATCCCCACAGAGGGGCGGCAGTTCATTCTGAGTCCCTAGACCCTTAGGCAGCTAGAATGAGAGCAAGGAGTGCTCCCTCTTCAGAGCACAGATCTGACTACAGAGTGCTCCCCAGCATTCAGGATGTAGGCAGTGGAAGTGGTTGCCAGAGCTCAGGTCCTGAGGCAGACACAGCAGCCTGCATCTTGGCGACCTCCTGGCCTGGGGAAGGCACAGAAGGTTTGTCTCTGTAGAGTCTTGGGTTCTCCATCTGTAAGCCCGGGCCTCAGACAGGGCCACTGGGAGAAATGACGGCATGTCCTGAGACTGACACACTTCTCTATGAACGGTTGTCCTTCTCCCAAACAAGGACAAGTTGGCAGAAGGTTTAAGTGGCACCTGGCATCAAATGGTGTCATCATCACCATCATCTTCGTGACTGTGACTCTGGCTGTCATCACGGATGCTGTGACAGGTGTTTATCAACTTTTCCTGTCATCTTGCCACTTCAGGCAAAGGTTCAAGGTCTCAGAAACAGCAGGTGACAAACACCCTCCGGGGAGCAGATGTGATGATTGGGGGAGAGCTGTTCTGTTCTTAGGAGGCCAAGGTTTCCTGGCAAGAGACAGCCATTCAGTAGCACCCCTCCCTACCCTCCACCCCTTGTGGCTTGTCCGCAATAACTTGGCTCAGTGGTTTTATGTGGTGGTGTGGTCTGGGAGGTTCAAGATGGCAGCTCTCATGTCTGGCTTACTGGCCAGAGGACCAGCAGCCTATGTTCAGTTAGTGTTTGGATATTTGGCACCATAGAGTCACCTCTGTGAAATCTCACCTCCCAGTGATGGCAATAAATTTTCAACATGGACAGTCAAACCACAGGCTTTGGCAGCAAATTTAGCAGACTTCTGTGCAGGAGATCTCTAGGGCAGCCCGACGCCTCTGCTTCTGCTCACCTTCATAGGAACCCAACAATTTCTGCAGATGTAGACCACGGTGCTGGGTTTCCTGGGGCCTTTAAAGAGAACCTTCAAGGTCCCCTGGAAGGACAAGGAGATGTGCACATTGCCTTCAGTGGGGCACTGAGGCGTATAGAAGAGGCTGGGAGAGGCAAGCGTGTATCTCCATGACCAGAGCCTTATTTGCCTAGCAGGAGGCTCTCCCCTCCACGTCTCCCTTCTGGGACTGGGCACAGTTACCCTGGAGCTCCCCAAGGCAGAGAGAGGAGGAAGAGGGAGAGGAGGAGGAAGAGGAGGAAGATGGAAGGGAGGAGGAGGAAGAGGAGGAGGAAGGGGAGTAGGATGGAGGGGAGGAGGAAGATGGAGGGGAAGAGGAGGAAGAAGAGGAGGAGGAAGAAGAGGAGAGCAGTGCTGCCTCTCAATCCAAGGATCCCTCCCTGTAGACAGCGAGGTGCTCCAGCATTTAATAGAAATGCACCAGCATTTCTACCTTGTGTTAGGACAGACTACACTTGAAACCTAAGATGAACAAGGGACTTGGTCTCACCTGAAACCGATGACAGAGATCTGAAGTAGGCCAAGGCACTGACCAGGCTAAGACTTGTTTTTCATAAGGATTAAGGTATGTGTAATTGTATATGTCTGTCCCCAAGTTTGAACATGTGTACTTGGGACAGGGCTGCTATGACAAGATGACTTCCTAGTCCATCAGCTCTCATGCATTTTCAGGGGTAAACTTACTTTGGAGACAGGAGGGAGATGGATTGCTTCCTGGCAAATGGGATTTGAGGTCAGCTTTGGAAAAGGACAAGATGGCCAGGAGTAGAGGTGGACAGTGGATAAGCCAGGTGCAGGCAGTTGAGTTGGGATAGACATGAGCCAAGGAGTATGTGGGGAGCAGGCACAGTGGTCTTCTCTGGGCTGTGAGTCTTAGGCAGTGAGGAGGGCTGGACCCCAGGTTCTCCAGGGACTCTTGGGTTCTCTCCTTGACAGCAGTAAGGATGAAGACGGCTGGGCATGATGACTACTGTCTATGGATTCTCAACCTTGGGAATACAACATGGCGGAGTCTGAGAGTGTCAATGGCCACCCTCTGTAAGCTCCAGGCTCCTGGGACAGGGCACCTGCTGGCATCCTGCAGGGCCTACTCTGAGCTGGGGAATAATTCCTGCTGCTGTCAGGCGCTTCCTTCGCTAGCCTTCCAATCATTTAAAAATAACTTGCACAGGTGAGTCACTTGATCTGCCTCGTTGCCAGGAGCAGCCTGTCTGCTGGCATCCGTGTATTCCAAGGCAGGGGAACTCAGAGCAAGGGAGGTCACTGAGCCGTGCACTTTCTCTAGGGGCTGATGGGCACAGTAGCCTTAGGTACCAGTACAGAGGGAGGGTGTAGTGATCCATCCACAAGGGTCCTGCTGTCTCTCTGGGGCCTCTAAAGATGCTCCACTGGGACCCCCTCTCAAATGTAGGACTCTTAACTATAGGAGATGTCCCCAAATGATGCCTTCTCAAATGTAGGACTCTTAACTATAGGAGATGTCCCCAAATGATGGCTGAGCTTTGGCTTGTGTTTTTGACTTGTCTTGGAGGTCACTGAAGCCACCACCCTAGATTCACCCCTGCAGTGCCCACCCTGGGGACCCACAGCAGCTGATTTCACTTTGGCTCTAAGTCCATATTTAACCCCACAGAGTGACACATCTCTGGTCTCTATCAAGGCAGGGCCAGCAGAACCTGGCCAGAGCTTCTTTGATGTCATAGAGGGTGAAACTAAAAGCCCTCTATCCCCAGTAGGGAATCACTCACTATATAGCATAATGACTCTTAGTGGCCACAGACCCTTTGCTCTTCAATGACACTTGTATGGAAACACACCAAGAAGAAATCAGAACTAAACATTGACCAGGGAAGCAGAAAGTGACTCCTGCAGTCTAAACTGACAAAGTTTCCATGGCTATAAATTAGGGCCTGAAGCCACAAAACTCAAGGTCTATTTGTTACTGAGCATAACCCAGGCTGACCAGCACACTTTGGGATTCTCCTCTCTGCTTTCCATTTTGCTGATTTAATAAGTTGGGATCAGCTCTGGGGAAGCTGGCACTACCTAGGACTCTCCCATTCTATTCTGTGGTAGTCTAGGATCTCCTGTCCACATACCAAATGCATCTTGCAGAGCTGTGAACACCCTCAGCATGACGGCAGGTTTTCTAGAAGAAACCAAGTTGTCCTATGGTAAAAGCAGCCAGGTTGGAAGCCATGCAGGACAGGTCCACATTAGATGCAAGGACCTGTTTTATCATATGTAATGGGGTGATGGAAGCAGTGGATGAGAGTCAGAGCAAGCCATGGAGCAGAGAGCAGGGAGAGCATGAGGCAGAGAGCAGGGAGCAGGAAGAGCATGGGGCAGAATCAGGGAGAGCATGGGGCAGAATCAGGGAAAGCATGGGACAGAGAGCATGGAGAGCATGGGACAGAGAGCAGGGAACAGGGAGAGCATGGGGCAGAATCAGGCAGAGCATGGGGCAGAATCAGGGAGAGCATGGGGCAGAATCAGGGAAAGCATGGGACAGAGAGCATGGAGAGCATGGGACAGAGAACAGGGAACAGGGAGAGCATGGGGCAGAATCAGGGAGAGCATGGTGCAGAGAGCAGGGAGAGCATGGTGCAGAATCAGGGAGAGCATGGTGCAGCGGGCAGTTGCCTGTGCAGCAGAGTGCAGTGTAGCTTAGGTGACCTTCCTGGCAGGCGAGCAGGCATCCTAATTAAAGAGACACTTGTGCTCTCCTTTGGGCTATTATACTATTGGAAAAATGGAGCTTGCCCATTTGAATTTCAGCAGGCATCTCATGCTGGGGGAAGGGAATGCTGAGCCTGGTGTCAGTCACAGCAGATACTTGCTCCTCAGGGAGATACTATACACTACTACGCATGTTTCAATCCACTTACCACTGGGCCACCTTGAAGCACAGACCAGAGTGGCGAGGACAGGTGGTGAATGCCTTCACCAGGATCTCTTAATTCTTCACCATACCTCTTGCCTTTTACTTAAACCTAATTTTCATGTCACCACCAATGAGAGACTTGTATTTAATGGCTTCTTCTGGGACAGGCTTTTACAACTGGACATCCTCCCTGTGTTCATAGTCTGTCACCATATTGCTCACTCTGTGACTTTGGGAAAGTCACCCCTCTTCCTAGCCTCCATACCGAAGTGCATTCAGAACCTCTTTCTGTCTCATGGCTCTCGATGGGAAGTCACGTGATCATTGTGCACAGAGGAGAGGTGAGGTCAGATGAGGCAGAGCGAGCAGGGTCACGGCACAGGGCCTTAGACAGTGGGGTCATCATCCTGGCTGAGCCCAGTGAGGCCTCATCTGTAAGTCACAGGCAAGAGTGGAAGGTTTCAGAATAGGGAGCCAGCTGGCCCTACAACTTCCTCATTCCCCACAACACTGCCTGTGGCTTCTGGTCATCTCCGTCTGAGGTGACGCTTAGCAGCTATGTACATCTGACCGACTACAGCGCAGATACTGCACCTAGACCCTTGGCTCAACCCCCTTCCCCCGGCATGCTCCCACCAGGTTAATATGGAACTGCCTTTGCTCCTTCTTATCCACGCTGGGATATCTACAGGGCCCAAGTCTTGCCAGACCAGCCTCCCTCTCCCCTCAGAGGGGCTAAAGTGGGTGTGTTTTAAGGACAAACAGCAAACTAAGGGAGCACAGCCCACATGCCCTTGCCTACTCAGCTGTGAAGCCAGTGTCTCAGTCAGGATGAAAAACATAGGCGGCTGAGAGGTGCCCTACTCCTCCCCCACCCTCAAACTCCAACTCAGGCAGGACAGGGCTGGTGTACACCAGGACTGGAGCTCTTGACCACATGGTGATAGTGGCCTTGGCCTTGCCCAGATACTCCACTCTAAATGGCCCAGGGTCAGCTTCACTCATCCCTGTTGCTATGGGAGGTTGCCCCTCCCACTGGACATTTCATTTAAGTGTGGGCTTGGCAGCGGCTGTCTCCACTCAAAAGAACCAGCCAACCCTTCTTCCCAGACCTGCAGTGGCTCTGTCCAGCCTGCTAGTCCACCCACAGCGTGGCTATCATCCCACCCCTTGGGCCATCGTTGACCACCGTCTCCTCCTAGCAAGGCAGCCTGAAAAACCACTGGTGCATTCAGACAGCATCTGCAGCCATGCTAGGTGAGCTACAGTCTCAGGCATCTACAGATACCTACTCCAGCCTCTTCCTAGTCCTTCTCTAGGAGGTCCCCAGAAGCTCCACAGCAAGTGGCAGAGCGCTCCCCGGGCGCCCTCAGAACCCCTCCCCCATCCCCAACTACCAGCAACGCTGGCCTGACTCCAAGACAGCCTAAAGGCTCTGCAGGACTTAACTGGGGCTCTGGTCCTTCCCTTGTTCATGCCTCTTTATTATTCCTCGACTACATGCCGCTCCATGGTGTTTACACATGCCAGTCCTCTGTCGGGCCCACTCCTGGATGCTGGCATAATACAAACCATCACTCCTATTCCAGAGACCCTTTCTAAGATAATCGTTCTCCACAGTTTCTCAGCCACCCTTTCCCTGTTTAGATCCTCTTTAGTACTCATAGTATGGCACCGTCAGGTTCCTCTCTCCCAGGCTGGAAAGGGAAGTGCTGGGTGTGGGTAGTGTTCTGAGCAGCAGCACACAGCACATGCTCAACAAACAACCTCGGAGGGAGCCCTGGCTGCCCGCCTGCCCACTGCTTCCTGCAGCTCTCCTCTGGCCGGCCGGGTGCCGCCTTGAGTGCTAGTTTCATTTCACACTTGAAATTTTTATCAAGGATAAATCTCCAGGGTCACAAAAAGATCAGCGAAATTCGTTTTCAAGGACCCAGATTAAATTTAAACAGAAAAGCACTATTTATCCAGCCCAGGAAAACATTTATATAAATGTGCTTACATAATGCATTAAAACACCAGGAAAAGCTACGTGTGCCGCGGCACCCGCGCTCCTCACGCGCGCGCAGCATATGCTAAAGCCGCTGAAATCCGGTCTGAGCCTTGCTCCTTCATAGCTCTGAGATTAAATCTGCAGCTCTCCCCTGGAAAGACACCCTCCTTTTTTTGTTGGCATCCCGAGTGGCTGGCAGGTCTGCAATTCTGTGGTGCAACGAACCGTGGCAGGAGTGCTCCCCCGGGGCCCTCAGGACAAACACTAACCCTCTGTTTCCTCCCACTCTGGGGGGTTGTCCGATTTGGGGGGAAGGGATCCCAGGATCCATCCCAGTCAGCTAGGGCTCTGGTAGCAGCAGTGGGCAGAGACCTCCCTCGTCCTGTCTGGCAGGGGTGAGGTTGGTCCCACCCACAGCGCCCAGCACTCCTGAAACGCTCCCAAGGAAGCTTTTGTTCTCTAAATAGCATGTGACTGACAATTTATTCCTCCAGGTTGAAAAATAGTTAAGTCAACGAGACATTCTCAGAAAACCCACACTTGAATTGAGGAGTGGTGATTCAAAAGTTGGAAAAGCAAGCAGTTGGGATTTTAAGATGATGAGATGTGTAGGGTTTTTTTTTTTTTTTTTTTTCTTTTCCTTTTTCTTTTTCTGGCATTTTTGAGGTCAGTGACACAGACACAAATCAATGAATTTTTAAGTACTTAAGGTCGTTTCAAAGATACATTGTAATACCTGCTGCAAATCCCTTGGCCAGGTCTTAATGCACTGTGGGGCGAGGGGGGCGTACTTTTCAGAATCATGCTTGCCCCTCTCTCCTCTAGCACCCTGTCCTGTCACGCTTCCACACCCTGGAGTAGACTCCTGGAATCTTTGATTCACAACTTGTACAGGTGTTGCCATGAAGACAGGGAAAATTTACTCATTTAAAAAAAAAACCCATGGGGTCATTGATACACACTTCATTTCAGCAGATGACAGGGTGAATTTAAACATTGGTTGATAGGAGCCCAGCACCCAGACAAGGAGTTAATGGCCTCTGGCCCTGGGCTGGTCACACTGGTTTGCAGTGCTGTGGTTGGCTCTGGGTCCCTTTGGGATTCTGCATCCTAGTGGTTAGAGTAGGCTCATTAGCAGAGGCTAGCAGGATGGATTGGAAGCTGGTTCACCAGAGGAACAGCTGGGAAGACACCTCCCTCTCACTGAGAGAATTAAAATTGGGGTACGGGGGGGGGGCTTGACCATGTCTGTAAGTGTTTGCAGGGTCAACACCAGGCACAGGAGACAGGAACCAAGGCCACTAGACCTGTGAGGTACAGTTGGGTGTATGTCTGTGGTTCTAGCTGAACAGTACTGCCCAAGGCTCCTGCCTGGGGTCCTGCCTGAGACTGACATCCTTGTCTCTGGTACTGCTGTTGCCTGATGCCAAGAGGCCGAGTTGAGATGATGTTCCTGGGGTGGGGAGTGGACCCATCACTGATTGAGAATTGAATGAGGGTGCCTTGTCACCGTAAGAGACTATCGGAGGTTCCCACAGGAACCCACACATGTTGTAGCTGAGTGAGGATCTAAGGAGGTGAGAGGCCAGGAAGGGTTTGGAGATAAGAGAACTGTAAGCTATTCTGATATAATAATCCTCAGCAGTGGGATTAATAACAGGCGGAGCGTGGGCAGTTGCTCAGTAGATGTCTTTGCAAGACCATCTTCTGAGCCAGCTGGCACTGTGAGACTGTGTCCTGGCAAGGGCTCCTGTGACAGTTACCTTTATGCCCTGAGGGATAACCTCCTTCATCTTCTCAGTGACTGTGGTGACCGGCACAGACCATGGTGGCCTTTTTCTGTGGTGACAGAGCTCAGGGAGGGAACAATGAGAGTCAGTGCCCTGAGATACTTAGTGCAAATGGTTTCTGATCCAGCTTGTAGCCTGGTAAGTTCCCTGGCCAAGCAGGTCCCAGCCCAGCCTGGATCTACTAGGGCTTGGGTGGAGAGACATACTCAGTTGGGGATGCTTCTTGGTGTTGTGGCTTTTAGCTGCCAATCCTAAGGAGAACCCAGGTGCCCAGCCACATCATTTTGTGGGTGACATCACAGCAAGGTCTTCTAGATGGGGCTCAGACAGCTGAGCCTTAGTTGGAAACCCCAAATCAAGGCTTCAGCTGGCTTTCTTACCTTGGTTTATGGACCACCGAACCTTTCCTTCATTTCCTTTCATGGTCATCCTCTGTGTGTTTGTGTCCTGATCTCTTGCAAGCCACTGGGTTGGGAGGTTGTCCTATGCCTGGGCGTGGGGGTGGGGAGCTATTCCAACACCAGAAGAGTCATTTCTTTTAGAAGTGGATCATGTCACAAGGATCAGAGCTGACAGTCAGGAACAGCATGGGATAGGACCAGACTAGAATGTTCTGGAAGTTTCTGTGAGGTGATGTTGTCATTGAAGACTGGAAGGGTCAGATGAAGCCTGTTGGTCAGGGTAAAGGTGAGTGACAGGTGAGAACGGGAGTCTAGGAGGTACAGGAACAGGAGGAGCAAACACACTGCTGGGGCTGGCGGAGCACAGTGGGGAGGGGCCAAGCAAGAGCTCAGAGCAGAGCTGGGGCTGGAAGCCTTTGAGAGCTGTTCCAGGGAACCTGGGAGGGCTGAGGGACAGGAAGGGCTGAAGCACCTCTCTCCTCTCGATGTACCTGTACTGTTCTCTCCTCCCCTTCCAGTCCCCTCATACTCTTGCCCTCCCCAGAGACCTGTGCTTCTCCCTCCCACACCTACACCTGCCTCACTAGACATAGAGTAGACCTTAGAGGTCCAGGGGAGGACCTTTGAAAGCATATCCCAGAGGGAGACTAGGAAGGAGGAGGAGAAAGAGAAGGAAGAGGAAGAGGATGAGGAGGAAGAGGAAGCCTGAGGTCCTCAGCAGAAATGCCACTGTCTACTGGCTTGACTCATAAAACATGGTCGAAGAGAAAGATTGTTCGAATATAAGGACTGCAGACCTTCAAGCCCGGAGAGAGGGAGCTGTGTGGTGTCCACTCTCATCAGGTGAAGAGTGCAGATGTCTTTTTTGGGGTACAGGGGCTATCAGCATCTGCTGAGCAGACAGCTTTAGCTACAGGCTTGAGGAGTAAATGTCTTGGTCACTTTTTTCTCCGTCTGTGCAGGAGTGGAAACTTCTACAAGATGCCACAGTGAGCACGGACAGGAGCTGGCTGTGCAGAGGCTGTTCCCGGGGCCAGGAGCACAGAAACAGTTCAGAGTCCAGGTAGATGGGGATGATAGACACATTTAATCCCAGGACTCTGGAGCCAGAGGCAGGAGAATTCTAGTTTCCAGGCCTGCCTGCCCGTCACAAACAAACAATAAGAAAGTGAAGAAAGTCTTCACCTTCACACTGGCGATGAGGACGGGGAACCCCTAAAGGCCAGGATCTCCCCTCACCCATCCTGCCTCTCACCTGCTGCTGTCACTGGATCCCATTAGAGCAGCCTCCTCTGTGTCTTCCCCACGCTCTCATGGCTGGGTTGTGGAACAAAGGTGCCAGGATGCCCCAGGAGGCTGGGGGGTCCCATGTCTGCGGCTGGGGGTGCAATTGATGTGTCAGGCCCAGAAGCCCACGCAGAGGCCCTGTGAACCTGTGCCTTTGGAATTCCCATCCCCACAAAAATCATCTGGTGCAGCTCCGTGGATCCGCTCTGAGGGCTGACAGACCCTCCCCACCAGATGCATCCAGTGTTCTGTGGAGAGAAAAAGAGGCACATTAAGGAAAGAAATAAAGACGATAAATCGCCACGTGTCAGTGCAGGCCAGGTTCTGCCACCGGTGAGTTATTAGAGAAAACAATGGGAAGGAAAACTGGGTTGTCAGGGCTTTGGGGATTAAAGCTCAGGCCTGCAGCCCAGCCCCCAGCCTCCCCCAAGTGCTCCCCTCGGAGAGCTCTGGAGTTTCTGAGCCCAGGTCTGCATGGCTCCCAGTTCCCAGAAGTGGGGGAGGCAGCTCGCCAGTGTGGCTGTGGTTCTCAGGAATGACAGCAGGAATGACAGACAGATGGAAGGAGAGAAGAAAAGACAGGAAGACCTGGCTCTCCCACTCAGAGCAGGGGCTACAGGGGCTCTGCAAAGGCCTCAGCGTTAGCAGAGCTTGTTATTCTGTGGCAGCCGTGGGTGTGTTTTCTAAAACCCATTGCTTGGAAAGCTTCACGCTTCTTCTTTCTGTCTGTTCATCCTTCCCTGTGGAGGCTGAGGATTGTGGGAGCACAAAGCCACCGCAGGTGTGCTGCTGGGTCCCCCAAGGGCCCCACCCACTTGCAGGCCCTGGTGGCTGGCAATGTGCAGGCAATGGGGAGTTCCTTCAGTTTCCCCAGAAAACTGAGCTCCAAGACCGTGCGACACACTCAGGCCTCCTCTATCCAGGGTCATGGTCCAGTCACCCCTTGTACTGGCTGGTTAGTTTTGTGTCAAGGAGACGCAAGCTAGAACCATTAGAGAGGAAGGATCCTCGGTTGAGGAAATGCTTCCATGAGACCCAGATGTAAGGCATTTTCTACACTAGTGGTCAGTGGGGAGGGCTCGGCATTGTGGGTGGTGCCATCCCTGGGCTGGTGGTCCTGGGTTCTATAAGAAAGCAGACTGAGCAAGCCATGGGGAATCAAGAGAGTACACAGCACCCCTCTACAGCCTCTGCATCAGATCCTGCCTCTGGGTTCCTGACCTGCTTGAGTTCCTGTTCTGACTTCCTTTGGTGGTGCACAGCAATGTGGAAGTGTAACCCAAACAAACCCTCTCCTCTCCAACTTGTCTTTTGGTTTTATGGGGCAGCAATAGAAACCCTAACTAAGACACCCATCCCATCCGCACCAGCTTTGGTGACTCCAGATGACTTACAAAGAAGAAAGATAAGAATAAAAACTGCCCATCCTGGAGTGTTCTGGGGTTGGGCAGACCGGACTCCGGGAGGGCAGAGACTGCCTCGGTGAAGTCACTCTGTGAGAGTACTGTCAGCTGGGCAGTGGGGGAAAACGAAAAGCACAGTGTCACAGGCCGGTGGCGAATCCTGAAGCCTCTGAGACCTTCTGGCCACCCAAGCTCTTCATGGAAGGCTCAGATAGACAACTGTCTGGGTATGGCAACGCCCATCATGAGCCTAGATAACAAGGTGTGTGTGTGTGTGTGCCGTGCATGTGTGCATGTCCCATGTCATGCATCCATCGCCCCCCCCATGCGTGTGCTTTGTGCTTGACTGGAGATCAGCTGACTGTACGTAATGGCTTTTCTCCCAGCTCCTCTGTTCCACCCTTGCTCTGTGTTGTGCGTCTACTGTGCTGCCTGCTCACCGCAGTTCCGAGGTGTATTCTGAAGCCGGTTCTGTGATGCTTCCAGCTTTGTTCTTTTCACTCAAGGTTGCTTTGATTATTCTGGGCCTTCTTGGTTCTGTGTGGAGTTTATTTCCTGTGGAATTTGTCACCGCATTTGAATGTGGCTTGGATTGGTTATGTGGATTGCTCTGTGTGCAACAATATTTTTCTAGTTCAGTGAACATGCAACCAAAAAGGTAGAAGAAAATGCCCCAAAGGCTAATTTTAAAATGAGCAGAAGAGGGTCTGGGGCAACCACTCGGCAGTGAAGAGCACCGGCTGCTCCTGCAGAGGACTCAAGTCCAGTTCCCGGCACCCACACGGTGACTCACAACCATCTGTAATCACTTACAGTGGCATCTGATGCCCTCTTCTGGTGTCACTGGGCACTTAGCACACATGGTGCACATCCGTGTAAGCACTCACACGTGCACATAAAATAAAAACAAATAAATCTTTCAAAACAGGCAAAAGACCTGAATAGACATTTCTCCCAACAAGATACACAAACGGCCAATAGGTGCTGACATCAGTGTTCACCTGAACATGTAAATCAAGCCTGTAGGGAGACCAGCCTACGACAGGAGAATGGCTATTACTAGGGCTTACAGTGGTGGTATGTGCCTGATAACCCAGTACTGGAGAAGTGAGGCGAGAGGATTACCGTGAGTTCCAGGCCAGCCTGGGCTACTTACTGAGACCCTGCATTTGGTGACAGTGCTGGTAGGAATGTGGGAAGGGGACAATGACATGCAAGGTCCCCGCAGAATAGAACAGAGCCATGCCACAGCCTAGCAGTCCTGTCCCTGGTCACACCACACGGAAAGGAAGCCCACTGTGGGGGAGACATTTGTCCCACCACACACACCGGTGTCTACTGAAGCCTTAATGCAGCAGCTGGGGTACCAAACCTATCTCCCACAACAAGAAAACAGGAACCATGGCTTCTAAGGAGTCCTGTTCATCCTTAAAAGTGAGGACTGTGTCACTTGCAACAATGTGGATGACCCAGCAGTCACTGTCAGGTGGAATAATAGTCAAGTTTCACATGACCTCACTCACACAGGGAAGCAATAGGAATAGTGTGTCAGTTACCAGGGGTAAGGGAGGTGGTGGACAGGAGGAAGAAGCAGAGGAGAGGTTTACAGATACAGTCATAGCCAAGGAGACTCGTTCCGTGAGCTTCAGAATAGGAGATCTTTGAGTTCCCGGCACTTAAAAGTCAGAACTGGGAGACACAGGAGCCTACTAAAATTTTGCATGAGCATATTCAAACATTTCAACTGCCCATGTAGGACAGCAGTCATCTGACGTCTTCCTCAGCTCTGCTCATTCTGGCCTTAGCAGAATCAACCCCAAGTGTAGTGTAGGAGTCTCCAACATGTCTTTCGTATTGTGCGTCTCCACTGTCTCCTGTGTTAGTGCAGTTCACACCTCCCAGGGCCACCTGCTGTGTGGAGCAGGTCAGGCATCTTGCCTTGTGGGCAGACCTGGGATTCTTCCTCTGTAGAGCCCCAGCCTGAGCTCCTCTCAGGGTGGGCACGAGTATCTCAAATGGATGAATGAATGAATGCTCTAAGCCTTCTCTCATGGGAGCCCCTTTGCTATCAGGCCACTTGAGTGGAAGCCACTGAGCTTCATTGGAAAAAGGCCATTTTGCCTCATCTGGACTCTTCTCACCCTAATAACAGGTGGGACCAGTTGTTTACACACCTTGTCTCTGATGTCCCTTGTGCATCTCACTTCCTATGACTATGAGACCCTTAGACATGGGTGTGACATTACCCTGATTCCTGAGCCAACCATAGGACACACAAACAGATGCTCATCCATAAAACATACAATAGGTGTTCAGTCCCAGTGCACACAGTAGATGCTCAACCACAGGACACACATTAGGTGCTTAGCCCAAGGACACACACTAGGTGCTCAACTACAGAATACACAGTGGGTACTTGGCCAAAAGGCACATAGAGATGCTTTGCCACAGAATACAGAGTGGGTACTCAGTCATAGGGCACACAGTGGGTGCTTGGTTACAGGGCACATAGTAGGCATTTGCCACAGAGCACACAGTGGGTGCTCAGAAATGGGCACACATAATATTTGCTTGGCCATGGGACTTCCAATAGGTGCTCACTTCCAAGGCACACAGTATATGTTCAGCAGATGGTGGCTTCAGTGGGAATAAGTAGAAGCATCTCAATGGACCTACAGATCCACAGAGCTCTCTGGTTACCGTCAACACTTTGAGGCACGTTCTGAGACTAGAGAAGGAGACAGGGGTCAGGGAGGTAAAAGGGCTTGCCCTTAA